>NW_027528869.1:1609732-1612235 GCF_008692635.1 Crocuta crocuta
TGTGCCTGCTCAGCCGGGCCAGGAAAGCCAAACTTAAGAAATCTGCCTATGTACAGAACAAATCAACTGAAGGGGTTCTTATTAATCTGCCGTCTGTGACTTTCGTTATTTTTCAGGTTAGTTCTGAGTTTTCTTGCCTTTTAAAGGGAGAGGAAAAGCAACTACATACTATTTGATTATGAGCTTTTAAAAAAGGGAGGGATAAAAAATAAGTTATCAATGCTATTATTATTTCTTATGAAGAGACACATAATTTGTCCTAAATATTCATGGGGAGGGGGTGCTTTGATTTTTTTTCTAAACTAGAACGAGATTAAAACTGATGGTGCTGAGAAGGAAAAAAGTTTTTTGAAGTTCAACAGTTGAATCTTTCTTGGCCCTTAAAACATTTCAGTCAGAGTCATTCAAATGTGGACTGTTTTTAAACTTGACTTTTGACAGGGCTTTATAAAATCTGGTGGGGATGCTATAATAATAACCAGAAAGAGAGGATGACTTTGAAGTTTGAAAACTTAGGGGAAAAAATAAGATATTTTAAAGCTACCAGTGGCCTTTACAGATATAAAGAGGAGAAAAGGAAATTGGGGAGANCCTCTAAAGTAAGCCTGTGAAGACAGGGCAGTAATGGTGAAAAACTCTATGGCTCTCTGAGTTAGTTGTGCAAACATGTTTCTTGTGCTCTTGGGTGCTTTTCATTCTAGCATGTGAACTTCAAATTGCAAGGTGTTCAAGTAATTGCAAGAAGTATATCAGTGGGGGTGGGGGGGGTGCAGTACTGGTTAAGGAGAAACAAGTTCGCAGTTTGGTTCTTGGGCCACCAGCGGCAGGGAGGAAGGGGGGTATGCCAGGCCCCGGACCCAGCTCCTGTGGCAGAGCTGCCCTGCTGAGCAGCGACTTGAGAGAGTTCATGAACGGAAGTCAGAGACCCGGCAACTGCAGCCACCCCCCCAGACATTTCTTAAAGAGGACGGTCGTGTGTTTTTCCAGTGTGTTCTAGGAGCAGTTGGATTCCCTTGCTTTAGTTTAATTTCCATAACCGGTAGCTTCCGAAATGGCTTTGGAAGACAGTTCGCTTTAAAACGTGGCCCCCTGTTCCAAAATGCCCTGGCTGTTTTAGGAACCCGACCCCTCCCTTGCAGAGCTCTTCCGCAGGACTTCTGGTGGACGGGTCCAGAAGGTAGGGTCTTGCCCAGCGACCCCCGCAGAGGTCACTCTCTGTGCGCGGCCGTCCCCAGCGTTCCCGAGCAGCGTATGCGTGCGGCGCTGCCGACTGCACTCGCACGCTTGCAAATTTTCACCCTGGGAAATTAGCAACAAAGCCCGATCTGTCTCGTGGCTGCTTTGCACTTTCCGAGGGCGGCTGTACTTGACTGAGCTGCACAACAGGCACAGAGAGCGAGCGCGAGCGAGCGAGCGAGGGAGGGGGGAGGGAAGGAGAGGGGAGGGGAGGGGTGGGGGCGAGAGGTAAATAGTCTTAAATCGGAAGGGAGCTGCTTCTCTGTGGGCTTGACGAGCGCTGCCTGGGCTCCGCCGGCTCCGTAATAACCGAGTGACCTTTTCTTTCGCTGTATTATGTCTGGCTGGGAAGGGATTGCGTTTCGCAGCTGAGCCGGGGCTTCCTCGCTCGGCTCCCCGCGCGCTGCCGGGGTAACTTGTGTCGAGCCAGGACGGAGACGGCCTCGGACTGCAGTCGCCTCCAAGAACACCTGTGGCTCGGATGCGGTCCACACCGCTACTTGGCGGATCCTCCAGGACCTCATTATTTTAAACTTAAAAAAAAAGAGACTCCTTCCCCCCTCCTTTTTTTTTTTTTTCAAACAATGCTTCTTTTTGACCTTTCCCAAGGAGAAGCACTACAAAGCAGCCACTGTGCTTTCTGAACGGCCTCCCCCTGTATCGCTTAATTGAGAAGGTAAGTGCGGCAACTGTGGACACACGCGTCGGCGTATGTGTGGTGTGTGTGTCTGCGGGTGCGCGCGTGCGTGTGCGGATGTGGGTATTTTTTTTTTTTTTCTTCTTCCCCAGCCTCTGCTAATGAGGCATAAACTGGGGCTGCAGCCCAGCTCCGCACTGCAACTTTCGCTCGGGCTGCAGCTCTGCTGAGACGGTTTTGTTTAAATCATGTGAGGCTTCATTATTTTTACGATGAGACGTGAAGTAGATGCAGGCGGCAGACGTGGAGGGAAGGAGGGAGAATTCCGGCTCAAGTACGACTCGAGTGGGTAATAGGCAAAGTTCAGGATGCGCCGCGGCGTTTCCACACCCCTTCCTCGCGGGAAGAGAGGGGCAGGGAGAGTTTGCAATTAGGCGAGGTGCGCTCCGGCCTGGCCCGCAGCAGCAGAAGCCCGTCCTAGGTGGGCTCCGGACCCCCTGCTGCGGACTGGCTGGAAGGCACAGCCCCCTCCCCCAAGAGTTGAAATCACTGTCTTGCGGGTCCTGTTGACACTTCTGCCTCTCCCCGCTTGTCCGTGATAAGAAAATGTGGTTCCGGCGGGTTGGAAAA
>NW_027528869.1:1612382-1637153 GCF_008692635.1 Crocuta crocuta
GGTGGGGTGGGGGTGAGCCGGGGTGCGGTGGGGGGGGGGGAAGTGGCCGGGAGAGACAGGTTCCTGGGAACCAGGTGCCCATGTCCTAATAGGTGGCAATGCAAACTGATGCAGCACGTTCTTACGGGGGCTGCCCAGACTGCTGTTAGGAAATACAAGTCAGATTTATGATCTTTTTCATATTGAACATGATATGCTATGCTAACGCTGCATGTGACAGTTTAATCAAATCCATTTGTTACCACGAAGCGAAAAGGGGCCGCTGGGATTTTAGGATTACGGGCAGAGTTAGAGAAGCATGTGGCTTTGTCATTCGCCATCATTTTGCACACTGCCACACGGCGAGGGGCTCTGTGTGCGCGCTCGGTCTCGTCTGGCCGCCCTCCCCCCTTCCCCCACCCCCTGCCCTCAGTTTGTTCTCTTATTTCAAGAGTCTCTCATGCTTTGCCTCCCTCCCTCTCCCCAACTATTTTTCCCCTTCCGTTTCCCCATGGTCTTCCTTTAAGTTCCTCCTAATTCTCCTATACGTGCGAACGTATGGTATCTCCCTTCTCTGCCTGACTTATTTCGCTCAGCATAACACCCTCAAGTTCCATCCATGTTGCTACNACTCCGACCCGCTCCCAAAGTGGCTTCACAATAGTCGGTCCTCGGGCGGTGTAGGCTGCGCACCAGGTCCACCCTCGAGCTGAATCCAGGAGACCCCCCCCCTCTCCACTTCTCCCTCGGGCTCGGGGCTCCATGCGAAGCTGCTGCAACTCAGGCACGCCTAAGTCAACTCATGCAGAAAAAGGAGAAAAGTTTTGGTAAGGTTACAATCTATCATAGATGCGCTTTGCCGGCGCTCGGCACTCTCGGCTGCTTGAAAGCTTTCCTGCTCTTGCGCTGCTTTGTGTCTTTTTTACAAGATCCGAAATATTATTGTCGTAACTGCTTTGAAAGACTGCTGCTTAAACCAATTAATCTTGCTAGGTGCAACAAATCCTGCCACGTTCTTTGCAAATCATCCCTGTGTGGCTGCAAAGAGACAGCCACAAAAGGCTAGAGCCGAAACTCCGCAAGGGATTCTTTGTTAGAGTGTATGGATGTTTCTTATTTTTTTATTATTATTATTTTTCTTTTGCATGTGAGCTGCATCAAAATTGAACTCAGTCTTGCAAATCTCTTGTTGGCCTTTGCCAAGCACTAGCACTTTGCTGCCATGGTAACTGTAATTAAACTGATAAGAGTGGAAAAATGTCAGTATCTCTGAGCCTTGCAGCTGCATTGGAGAAAAAGGGAATCAAATTGGTTCCCAGCTCCATTGCTCAAAAAGGGGAGGGGGTGGTGGAAGGATGGGGAGGGGGTTGGGAGTTGAAGGGGCAGAACAGAGTTAAGCAGCTCCAGCGCCTGAGGTCTGGGGACATCTATTTGCATTGTTGTCCCTTAGGAGGCTGCAGCCTGTAGGGATGCTCTGGGCCAGTGAACAGAGAGAAACAAGCTTTTAGGCCCAATCCAGTTCTCCAATCGGGTCTGGGGGCCGGGGAGAGGATGAAGATGGGCAGGAGGAGAGAAAATCTTTTGTTTGGTACCTCTTGGCAATCGAAGGGCCACGTTGGCCAAATTCTTTTAATCTGTGTCACTGCTCCCAGCTGCGGAACCTGCATTCCCATTTTAGCATCTTCCAGAGGCACCTCATCTCTGCCAACCCCCTTTATGTATTCCCTCTTCCTGTTCCTTCCCAAATTGTTCTCTGTGAATCTTCCGACAGGGACAAAATGTTTTCCGTTCACTATGTACAGTTAGTCCAAAAATATAAAAGACTGTGTCTAAGTGCTGCAGATCTTTGATTATGATGATTTTTTTTAAACCCCTGTGTGTTGTGGAGTTGTGGTTACTTTGTTGTGTTAACTACTGAAGCTGAGACCGCGCGGATGAATGGCACAGAACAAGGGGACATAATGGAGGCAATCAACCGTTAGGCCGCCTCACAATGCAATCCAGGCAATTAAAAGCTCACCAGAGTTTAAATGAAATGGTTCTACTTATTTCTGCACACCACACTGCACAGGCTATTATTTATGTCTTTTTTTTTAATTATGATTTCCCTTAAACTGTCAAATAACTCAGAATGGCAGGGTCTCAGAGGCAATAAGAATTTCCCTCAGAACAATTTACATGCCAATCTAAAACTAGTTATGAGTCCTGATGTGCTATGAGCAACTTGTGAAATGTTTCTCCGCTCGGAACGCATAACTCTACCCAGTCGTGCTCCCCTGGATGCTGAGGGGCAGGGTGGGGAGGGGAGCTGCTGAGGCTTTGTGCCTTTTAGGTACGTGGCAGTGTGGTGACTACTAAATAGTTCTTTTTCTACAACTGTTAACTTGCAGAGTGTTGAAAAGATTTCCTTTTCGAGAGAAAGGTGATGATGTTCTCTAAAAGGAGGTACCAGGATGGAGTGTAAAATATCAAACTCCTTCAAGCCCAAGGCCAAACAGAATGTAAGAGTTTCAAATATTAATTGGCCTCCGAGTGCTAAATTAAAATGTCAACACAACGAAAACATTTTGTGAAGACAAGCAGGGTAGTGTTACTTGTGCCAAATGTTGGTATTCCCTATCCTGGTTGCAAAGCATTTTGAATAAAGATAGCTGACCTTCTCTGCTTGATGCTAGGAACTCAACTAAGGGAAATATAGCGTAGCTACAACTAAAAGGGATTTAATTTTTTTTCCCCAGCTTGGTGATGTAAAAAAAAAAAAATAGCCCTATAAATTGGCAAATTCAAATAGCCAGTCATCTCTCTCGATGTTTTCGATAATGAAATACAGAATGCCATTTAGTAAATCCAGATTTCCCTCCTCCCCCTCAGGTATATGGATAAGAGGCACTTGGATATGTTCCGTACTGTAATTAATGGGATTTATTCCTCGTGGAAGCTTGCTAGAAGACGGTAACTAGTTCTGATCAAAGAAACTTCATTTGTTGGAAGTTCTAGAGAGGGAGATTTAGCAGAGCTATCAAGGGTTATGATTAATCTACACTAGACCCTTAGCCCCTTCAAAGAAAGGGAACAGAGAGCAGGCTGTAGGAATACCACCTGCTCTTCTGTACACATCCAGCTGCTAGTGTGTAGCTCCGACTACCACGCTCTGCATCCCATGCAGCAAGAACAGCCACCCTGCTTCCTACCCCGCCAGTCCCTAGTCCATCACTCTACCAGAGAACTTATTTGGTAATGGAAGGTCAACCCCATAACGATATTATGTGCAATCCATGCATTATTTGTAGCTGGAAAAGTTATTCAGCTCTGAGGGTACAGTGCCTTGATGTCTCTTATCAATGTGATTAAAAATGAAAAAAGAGTGTGAAGGTAATGGAGGTGACGCCTTCATCGGGAGGCTTCAGAGGACACGGAAGAACGTTTAGCTACTTTGGAGGAGGGAGATACTCCAAGACTGTGGCTTGGCATTTCTTTTCTCGGAACTGTTTCAAGCGCATCTACATTTGGTGTTTTGTAGAGTTTAAAACTTTATGTGCCGGAGAGGAAGCATACTCTCGTAGTGGGATCTCTGGACTGTTAGAAGACCCCCAAGTCTAGTGCTTACCTGTCATTCAGCATCGAGCAAGCCCTTAAACTCTCTTAGGTCTTTAGGCCTCCGTATCATAATTTGTAAAATGAGGGAGTTAGGAACCGATGATGCCTCGAGTATTTTGTAGGACTTGGAATGAATTATTGGATAAATATGAAGCTCATAGTTGGTCCGGCCTTTTTTTTTTTTTCTTTTTAAGCTAGATGTTGGACACTTAGGAAAGAAGAAACCCAAAGGGGAATAGCCTTTCACTGAAAACATTTCAGTCAAGTGTAAAAACTACTGAACCCAGCTGGACTCCTTATTTACGATGGAGATATATCTCTAAAAGAAATAAATGCTCTATGTCTGGTGCCCTATCTATAATATATTTATGTACATATGTTTATGTAATTTGTATATATTTAGAGTTTACCTTCTGTTGTTTTTTCTCTCCCCTATGAAATAAATAAATGCATGTTTCTGGTAATAAATTAATCCTGTACTTTCATTTTATATAACAGCATATCCTATACAGTCAGGTAATCTGCCATTATAGAAGCACTCACTGATGTTTGTGAGTACAGATTCGTTTTTAAAATTGTAACCTAGAGAACAGTTTCAAACAGCAAGAGCACAGAAGGAAGTATTTGGATGCAAACACGCAGTATAGAATTGGTGAGCTTTCTGGATGACTGTCCTGTGTGTTTAACTATAAATGGCCCCACTGCTAAGTCAGGGTAGTGTAATCCCATTAGGGTGCACTCTCCTTCCACCATCAAGCACAAATCAAGTGAGTTTCTAACCAATAAAGAAAAACTCATTTTTGACTCTTAGAGACGGTGCATGGACTAGTTTGTTAAATAGCTTTCTTTAAGATTATTACTCACATTTTCTTCCCAAAGGAACTGCTCTACGTAGAGAATGGGGACACTATAAAATTATTTAATGTTACTTAACTTTGTGCATATGATGTCAACATCATGTCAATGTCAATGTCTACTATGTCCAACATGAATGCAGTATTTCCTCCCACTGTCTATGTGCAACTTTATAAATGATTTAATAAGGGCTTTATAATGTTTGAGCCCTTTGTTTCCAAAATTTAGTTTGATTTCAGTCTGGCCCCAAAAAAGAAAGCCTAACGCTCCTTGAGAAAAGCGATATTAAATATTAAACTTGTTGGAGGTCTTTTGACATCTTTTGATTCTTTCCTGTGGTCCCAGCTCTCTTTTTTGTTTTTGTCTTCCTTTAGGTATACAAATGCTCTCAGTCCAGCCAGACACCAAGCCGAAAGGTTGTGCTGGCTGCAACCGAAAGATCAAGGACCGGTATCTTCTAAAGGCACTGGACAAATACTGGCATGAAGATTGCCTGAAGTGTGCCTGCTGTGACTGTCGTTTGGGAGAGGTGGGCTCCACCCTGTACACTAAAGCTAATCTTATCCTTTGTCGCAGAGACTATCTGAGGTAGGAATTATCCTTGCACACCAGTGATGACTGGATTCCTTTTAAAATACGTTTGTAAGTGTATTTTTTTGGTTTCATTTCCATACTACCAGCCTCTATTCCTGAAAGACGTTGACCTGTCAGCCTTCACAATGTTGCCAGGTGCCTATTATGCAAATTCTTACTTAAGTAACGGCCAGTAAAACATAATATCCAAAGTGTTTCCATTTGGCCTGCCTGGATGCTCAGAGTTAGAGATCCGTTATTCCACCGCCCGTATTAAAAGCACCAGTTCCTGGCAAGGATGTGGTTGGTGGAAATCAGCATATAAGTGTTTTATTAAACCATACCGACAAGATAGGCTGAGCTTGACACAGAACTGTGCAGCAATCTTCCTGTTTCTCACTTATCAGAGAAAATTCCGTTTGAAATTATTAACTGGAATTTATTAGCATATTTTTTATGCAGTTTTGACAACTTTCCCCAAGTGTGAATCTGTCCACCCGCCCTCAGTGGCGTTCCAAGTGGTCATCACAAAGATATCACGGAGCATTAATAGCCTCAGACTTGCCAGTAGCGGTATGGAAATTAACACAGTAAAGATCTCCATCATCAAGGGGAAATGAAAGCCACTCTTTAAACTGTGCACATCTGAACAGTTTTAGGACAATGCATATATTCTTGCTTAAAAAAACTATGAAGCCCACTATACTTGTTTCCCAGCACTTAGCACTCAATGCATGAACTTCTATTTAAGAAAAATTATTTTGCTTTTCAGGGAACTTTGTGACTGGATTCAGCTGCAAATTACAGATATTAATAAAGTAGGACCTATCAAATTAGAGAAATGATATATGGCATCATTCGGGTTTTCATATTTGATACGATTAATCATTTTTCTAGTCTGACATTAAGCGATTTATTTTGAATTTTCTCCTTTTATGACACAAAATTTATCAATCAGCCGTAACTCCTTAACCATCTTGGTCATTTTTAGGAAGTGTTTTCTAGGGAATTAGGTGCTTCTCAGTATATAATTTAGTTATTTTTAGCCTGATTTCATCTTTATGTATAAAAAATACATCATTTGATTGGTGATAGTTTAAAAGGGTGAATCCAGCACTATTCATCAGATTCTAGCCTTCCCCTCCCCCCTCAGCTGACAGCCTCCTGGCTAATTATGACCACTTGTTACTACTCCTCTGTGTTCCAAGGGCATAAAATAACATGCAAGGTGCCAACAGTGAGAAGTGACTCCATAGCCAGGATTTCCCTTATTGTGGTGTGGTGGCACAGCTAATCAGAATTAACTTAGTCCGTGAGTTCTCTTAGAACTCCAGTCTTTGAACTTTTTCTTTGAAATAAAAATTTTTCCTCTGCTCGTTGTGAATTAGAGCCTCATTTCCACATAAAGCATTCGAATTTGCTTTCAGTGATTTAACAGTGCTTCCTAGTTTTGCTTTATCTTTACAAACCAGTGGTCATAGCTTTTTGACTTTGGTTTTTTTGACTTTTACGTTTGTTGGCAACCGCAGTGTCTCAAGTGGATTTATGTAACACCAGATCCAAAACAAGGAGCTTGTATGAGTCTGCTCACGGTGAAGGTGTTCTAGTAAGCAATAAAGAGAAAAATTAACTAAGATTTACAGAAAGTATGTTGAAATAGCTGGACTTTAAATCTTTAGAATTTGCCAGGGAAATACCTGTATGGTGAGTTAAACTGTTTTGCAATTGTTAATGCAGTAGCAAGCAGAGAAGGAAACTTAGGTTGTGTTACATTCTTCCTTATGACAATAAAAGTAGCATGTTTGACTGCCATTTGGTAGTCCCAAGTAAGTGTCTTGTTTAAAGGGATTTATCAAAATAGTTTTCATATCAGATGTGTTTATCCTACTCTAAGAGAGATGTTGCTTTTTGTGACATAACTTAGGTGATTTCTGGTAGACTCAAACTTTTAGTGTTTGTTAACTTGTCAACAAAAATCATACTCTTTGCGAATAAAAGCCCTGGTCCTGTGCGAATAAAAGCCCTGGTCCTGGTTGCCAGCATATTCATTTCTCAGGGTATAATTTCCTCTTAAATTGGTCATTACCACATTAATAGCCAGTTGTTATGTTAACAGCCTAAGGACTGTTAACATTTCAAACTAAGTTGTTAACTGCAAGCTTATTCCTTATTGAAACTGAAGGTTTGTTGTATATAATGTGACTTCTTTGGCAAGAAGTCATTCGTCAATACTTAAATATTGCAGAAGTGAAATGGGGAGCAGGTACGTGTGTAAAACCTGTGCTTTTCATAGATTATGCTGCAGATGTGGTATATAGTTTTATGTGTGTACCCCCATGAAATTGTGTCGATGTTCAGAAGCACACGTCTCTAACTGGAAATTTAAAATAGTCTAATTCTTTATGTCAGATAGACAAATACAATTAGGCAAACTTTATTTACAGATTAATTTCTTTGAATGATGTAGTCATTCAAAAATGTTTATTGGATGCCGGCTGTGCGAAAGGCATAATTTTAGGTAATTAGATGAAATTAACTAAAAAAATAAAGGTGTACCTAAAATTGTTACTATCTAATTGTTCATTAATTACACAAAATCTGTTAAATGACCAATGAGCAAGGATTATTCTGTGGCTGTCTTCTTGAGTTTTGAAAACAATTTTCCTCATTTCCCTCAGTGCACATTTACTTTTGTATTTTGCCCAGTCAGTTCTTAACCATTTAAATCCTATTCAAAAGTGCTTTCGTTTTGTTTTTTGTTTTTGTTTTGTTTTTGTTTTGTTTTTGGTGTTTGGATATTATGTAATTTCTTTGAGGCACAAGCCATAACTAACTCACAGGTTTGTGGTTCTCTCTCTAAATCAGTAGGCATCTAAGTAAGAATATGGAAAATGATAAAGGAAAAAAATCATTATGTCTGTATTGGTAAAGTTTTGATTGTAGGTATTATCTTGGGCCAGATAACTTTTTCATATCTAGAGAAGAGTGAAGTATTTTTGCCAGTTGTATCTGAGTTCCTAATTAACGTCTCCCTCCAAAAAAGATAGCAAAAAAAGCAAACACTTTTCATGCTGAACAAGGAGTCTTGAAGTTTTAACATTTTATTTGCATTACGTTGGTTTTTTTTAAGTTCTTTGAATAAAGAATATAAGAATTTAAATCATAAGATACTTTCTTAGAGTTATAGAAACTATTATTGTGGTAAATATGATTTCTCTCAGATTTTTCTGTCCTTTGTGGCCCAATTAGCTTTATTTAAGAAAAAGAAAATGATCTTATTTATATACCGAGTTTCAGAACTCTACAGTTCATTTTCCATAACAGGGCTAGTATAATATCTTTTATTTCTCTGTAGACTATATAATGCACATATATGATCAGAGGGAATTTGCCAGTTTGTAGGATTGTTCCCTGCCTTCGGAAACTCATTAGATAAAGGAACAGAAGGATTGACGTTTTAAAACTTCCTCTATTAACATGCGTTCTGACTTAAACTATGGAGTCAATCTGCCCATCAATATTTATACGCCAAGACCTAGAAATGTAGATGTTAAAAAATGGATCCGACACATTCATAACTTTTTCCTTTTTAAAAGTAAACGCATGACAGATTAGATGGGGGAGCATCTTTATACCTTGAACTAGAGCTCATAACCAACAGAATGCCCAAAGTAGATTAATAATTGTGTAAACACAGCAAAGTTTTAGTAATGATGTTTATAGGACTCTCGTCACTGCTAAGCTGTCCATCACCCTTGTCTCAGTTTGGAAAATATGAAAAAAAGTAGTGAACGTGTAATCAGAGTTTTAGAATTAAAATCTTGTGGTAAGTGTTTTAAAGTCAGAACGAGGAGAAATAACAAGCTACTTTACTTTTCAACTTAGAGGCAGTAAAGAATATCAGAATTTACCACTCAAGAGTTTGGCAAATTTTTGCTTTTTTTTTTTTTTTTTTTTTTTTTTTTTCTGTTTAGCCTAAAACTTCTTACTTGTATATTTTAAGCATCAAGTCGCTGTAGGCTGTATCTTGTATCTCTGAATGGTGTCTTACCAGAGAATGTATTCAGAGCCGTTTGCTGTGATTTCTGCCACGGAAGCTGCTTATAGCTCTTCCTATATGAGAAGCTGAAAATGCCTTATGTAAAATTTAATGCAATTTGCTATTTTTATATCTGAGAATAATTTGTTTAAAATGAAACTGCTGGGAGAGAATGATGCTTCATGTTCCACCATAGTTGCCAATTAACAAAAAGCATTTGAAGGTGTTATGCTGACTATCGTTTTACATGCTTTAATATAATAACAGAATAACTTGAAAAAAGAAATTTGAACTTAAATGCCACATAGAGATTTAACCTGGCTATAACTTTATTTCACACTAATCGAATCTTGTGCCCCTAAATTTTTACATAACATTTAATTTATATTAGTGCCTAATTACAACCTTAAAAGTAAACACGAATGTGTTGTTAATATTTTTTATTTGACAGTTCACTGCATGGATATTTATTTGATGTTGAATAAGGTGTTTATTCTTTTTTTTCCCCTTCATTCTCCTCTTTTTAATATTAGGCAGTTGAAAATGTCTTCCCCAGAAATCAGTGCATTATGATTTGAAAATCACTTTTTATTGTTTTAAATTCTGAAAATGTAAGCTTTTATATGGAATTAAACTCCTCCCAAATGAACTTCTTATCCTACAAGCTTTGTTTCAGTTTTCTTAGCAATCATTATTATCATAATTTTTATCACACTTAAATGTCTCAACTAATCTTAGTGTGATGAAACATTTTAGAATATGAGTGTATTAGACTCCATGCCCTGGTAAAAAATACTGTTATATTCCTTGTAAATGATCTTGCCTTATTTGCAGCTTTATAAGAAGTTACATTTTAAATTTACTTTTTTGTTTATTATAGGAAAGCATTATTGAATTTTATTTTATTTCAAGCATTTTATATTCTACTATTCAAGGACCAGTAGAAATCAGGAGTGTTAATTTTATTTGGTACAATACTTTGAGAGCGTGCCCCTCATTTTCGGAAAAATCGGTGGATTTTCGGAGCAACAACCCCTCTGTAGCAATCTCTGTTAAAAATATTTCACATATATGTGGAAATTCTCATTTGTAAATTTATCTACAATATCTTTCTATCCTTGTCCTATAATGCATCCATTTTCAGTGAAGGAGTATGTAACATAGTGAATTATTTTAGTTTTGTAGCTTTTGTTTTGGCTTGTTTTATAGACGACGTATTTCCACTGAAAATACCTCCCTCCAAAATATTGAAAATATGAAAATACTTCACATTGTTTCTGTATTTTTACTGTTTTTTTAAAATCTTTTTACAAAGCATGGAATACTTCAGTTCTTACTTGGAAGATAGTTCTTACACATAAGGATAGTTCTTACACTTAAGATGGATAACTTAGACATACCTGACTTAGCAGAAAAATATTGTTTCTACAAGTATGTTTAGGATTAAATGCATCTGGAAGAACTACATTTGAGAATTGCTAAAATTGCTTATTTTGCACTTTATAAATACATAGAACTCTGGGAAAGAATCTCTATTTTTGGTTGCTCTTAGTGTATATCAAAGTAAGCCAGCACTTCATTTATAAACTCACCATTAACTTCCATTAAGTGACTAATAATAAATTTTAATGTTGTGTTTTGACTGCATAAACATAATTTATTAAGGAATCTCATTTTAAAAATATGCTGAAAGTAGTAATTTGGTAAATGGTTTTGATGAATATATGCACTGCAGAAATGTATTATGTAGTTCAGTTTTTTTCCTCACATAAAAATTATATAACCTGAAAGAAGAATGGCATGAACTTCAAGCAGCCATTATATTTTCCTTCATTACACTGTGAGGCATTGAAATCTTATTTTTGCCTTTGGTTTGAAAACATTTTCCAGTTCTTATGAGAATGTCTTCTATTATTCACAGTTATATACTGAAACCTCTTCCTGTCTTCCAAAAAAATCAGCTAACATCTCTCACTTTAATCCACATAATAATCGTAAATGTAGTACAAGACCTTGAAAACAAAGTAAAGATAAAAACAGCAATATTATTTCTATTCCGTTGGCCAGATATTTTTTAAATAACATTTGCGTTAGCCATGTTTCTTCAAAAAGGCATTTTTCTTTCATTTTAATTTTTTATTGGCTTATATAACTGATTGCTCCCACTGATACAAGGAATTACCCCTTAGGAAGCATTAAAGGGGTGTGGGTATGTATATGCATGCCTCTCATACAGATGGCCTTAGAATGAACATTAACTTTTCATAATCGACTTTACTAGATCACCATAGTTTGACAGGCATTCAAACTTGTAAAATTAGATACTTGATGCCAGCTAATTTCTTAGTATTGTTAACTATAGCACTGACTTATTCTTACAGGGTGTTCATCATTCTGAAGAGAAAGACACGTTTTATAAGATTATAGAATGCCTAAATATATTCCCTTGTGATTTTTATCACCCAGTTCTGTTTTTCTCAGCTCTGATGGAGTGTTCTGTATCTGTTTCCACCCTCATAGCATACTTTTTTAATGATTAACTATGTATTTCCATTTTCAAGGTATTTATAAGAAATTTATTTTGAAGCGGAAGCTTACATTGTCAAGGAAAAAGTGTGCCATTTAGATTTTTATGGCTGATTTAAGCAATTTCTTTTGCCTAGTGAGACTTTTTGTCCCTTGTTATTGATATTAATGGATAACTTTCCTCTAAAGGATTTAGGACCTAAGCAAATCCTTTTATTATATTCATCAGCTATATTTACTGTATTTGCAAACTACCCACATCAGTCGTTTGTGCTTTCACCTGTTCCTTTTTGCTTTCTCCCTGTCTTACCAAAACATCTTGACAGATCTCAATAATATTCTGTACTTATGTAAAGATTCCAAATCTTTTGCTAAACTTTTCTTCTTTCATAGTGCTAACTTTTATGATGCGAAAATCTCTAGCTGTGGACTTTACTAGTTTAAAACAAAATCACACTTGAGATAAATAATCAGCTTGGAATAGTCAGATCCCTGATTTGAAGTTGGAAAATTAACATTAAGCTGCATGTGTTAAGTTAGACTCTAACCAGCATGTGTTGTTATGATTCAATTTAATATTAAAAACTCTCCAACTGGGCTACAGGGAAAATAAAAGACTCTTAGGAATTCAAAGATTATTTGCAGAGGAGTACAACAAAGCCATATTTAAGTAAAATTGTTATTACTAATGCAGTAAAGCATCATCTACATTAAACCCATCCTACTAATAAAACAGAAAATCAGTTTTAATAGGCATAAATATCAAATATGACAAGCACCAGTAAAGGGGAAAGGAACTTCATAAAATGTGCTAATGCAAACATTGTATGGTAATCTAAATACCACTGAGAAAATAATAAATTCCCAACTCATTTATGATAGGAGATCCCAACAGCCAACTTCACAAGGAAAAAGAAAATTTTAGACTTGCTAGTTTATTCTCATTTCCTAAAACTTTTTGAGCAACACCATGTTTTAATTATTACAGTTCTAACAGAGGTACATACTGGTTTTGAAACTATTTTGTTCTCTTGTTGTTGTAACACTTCAAAATCTCTTAAGTAATATTCCTTGATAGATGGCTTTCATTTTCCCCAAATTAACAGGCTCAAGGCTGTTACACTTTAAACTACCTATGGCATTAAGCATGATGCTTCTTTTGTATTGATGAACTACTCAATGAAAGCGTATTCTGATGAATAGCTTTATATTAGACTGGGTGAGATGAGTAATTAGTACCTGTTTCTTTGCTTGGATAAATGGGGGAGGGAGTCAGAAAAATAGAAAAAGCCATCTTAACTTTAAACACTAAATATGAATATCAGTTTTAGTGGGCAGGTTTATTTGTATTTTACAGGTGAGAAGTCCACCTATACTGTGACCATAATTGTAAAGCCTGTAAGTATTGCATGTGAATATCCACTGAGAGATCATTTGTGCTTTGGGAAAAGAAATCAGAAGTTATTCAATTGCCTTAAAACTTATAAACTAGTATCTTCTGGGGCCATTTATTAGAAAAAAAGTTTTGTAAAGTTTCTGAGCTATAAGAATCCTTTCCACAGCACATCCTTGCTGAGCGGGTAGTAATAGAGTTTATATTTTGATTACATGCTTTGCTATCTCTCTAACAGTTAAAAAATGAAACCATTTAGTTATTTAACAAATATTTGAGTGCCAATACTTCACTCCTATAAATAATGAATGTGGAATATTCTGTTTCTAATTGATTTTATATAATATATGAACAGAGTTATTAATATTTTACTATGTAAAGAATAAAGTAGTCAGAGATTTGGGGAGAACTTAAAGGCAAATTAGTTTTCAAATTTTCTACAATTGATATAACCACTGTTTGTTGTTGAATAACTAAGTAAAATATGTAAAGAGTTTTAGCCTGCCTGTTATGTCTTAAGGAGGCAATATAGAGAATGAGAAGTGGGGCGCCTGGGTGGCTCAGTCAGTTGAGCGCCCGACTTTGGCTCAGGTCATGATCCCGTGGTCTGTGGCTTCAAACCTCGCATCGGGCTCTGCGCTGATGGCTCGGAGCCTGGAGCCTGCTTGGGATTCTGTGTCTCCCTCTCTCTGCCCCTCCCCTGCTTGTGCTCTGCCTTACTCTGTCTCTCAAGAATAAATAAACGTAAAAATAAATTTTAAAAAAACTCTTAAAAAAAAAAGAATGAGAAGAGATATAGTCAGAAGAGAATAGAAACATTTCTGAGAAAGGGAGGTTATAAATAATATGTAAAACGTGGGCTCTGTAAAAATCCTTTGTATAGCTAGCAGTCCTGTAACAGAAGCAGAGCTTTACCTTCGAAGTTACATTTTGGATGCAGAGCAAGATGGAGTTAGCTTTGTAACTTCCATGCAATTTACAATGTTTTCATCTCTCACAGGTATCGGTACAATCATCAGAGCTACAGTTGACACCCCTTGTAAAATGCTTAGCATCATTGGCCCCCATTTTCTCACTCAGCATCGTTCTCTGTTATACTTTAGGTACTGTACAGAGCTGTAGAACACTGCACTGAATAAAACACAGAACTACCTCCTCTCCTTGTAGACCTTATATTCTAGTTAGGGGAAGCAGATAATTGACAAAATAAATAGTGAGTACATTCGGAGAAGGTGAACACTACAAGAAAAATGGAGCAGTATAAGAAGTTTGCAGAATTTGTATTGTGTGTGTATGTGTGTGTGTGTGTGTGTGTGTGAGAGAGTACATGGGGGGAGGGGAGGAGGGAGGCGAGGAGGGATGGAGGAGGAGAAGGACTTGAAAAATTAAATAGGCTAGACCGGGACATCCTTGTTGAGATGGTGACTTGAGCAAAGACCTAAGAAGGTGAAGGAGCTAGCCATGGGGTTGGAAACGAAGGACATTCCAAGCCTAGGGATCAGCCCGTGCAGAGGTCTTGCAAGGGAAGCTTTTCTGATGTGTTTGAGGAACATCAAGGAGGTCAGTAGGAACAAATAACAGCAGAAGAGACCAGGTTTAGAAGCAACTATTATGCTGTCCCATGTATCCCCTGGTGCTCTACCAACCAAGAATGCCCCTGTACTTTTCTAAATGTTCCATAAGGAAGTGCTAATACCCCCGTTTGAGAACTGCTACGAAGCTTGTTCAGATAGGCTGTGACAGACTGAGTTTCATTTGCGATCACAGAACACATCAGGACAACTTCTACATTGTAGTATTTCAAGGTGAAATACAAAGGAACACCCATATTGATGAGCCAGGGCTGCTGACACGCCCTCCGTGGGTATAGTATAGCACCGTGGCCCAAAATGGTAAGTTCTGTCCTGATCACAATGCAATTGATATTTTTTGAATACTGGGGTAATAAAAATTGCAACGATGTGGAGTTTTCAAAAGCTCTCCAAAGGGTGATTGCTTTCATTATTATTAAAGTCAAGCCTAGTTTGATTAACTATTTTCTCATATAAAGTATTTAAAATAATGTATTTATTCTAATTATCATAAATATTTCCAAACCCAGCATTGAAAGACAATGCATCAAAGTCATATTGTTATTTAAAACAATTTATGTGGGGCAGCTGGATGGCTAAGTCAGTTAAGCATCAGACTCTTGATTTTGACTCAGGTCATGATCTCAAAGTACGTGGGATCCAGCCCTGTGTTGGGCTCTGCGCTAACGGTGTGGACCCTGCTTGGGATTCTGTCTCCCCCTTGCTCTCTGCCCCAAATTCCCGCATCCCCAATAAATAAATGAATAAATAAATAAAAACTTAAAAAAATAAAACAACTTAATCACATTCTTGACGAGATGGGGCAAATGTTACCTAAGCATTCTGTTTATACTCCGCTTTCCCATTGCTAAACTAACTCCAGTTCACTAATTGTAGTTTCACATCAAGAAGCGCTAAGGATTAGTCTTCAAAACTAAAAGATTAATATATATTTCTATTTGTGAGAATGGGATTTGTATGTACAAACCAGCTTTGCTTTTAAAAATGAAAAAAATAGCTTTAAACTTGAAATACAGATCGAAGTACTTCAGCCTGTATTTACATTTATAAAATGGGCCAGGATGCAGCCTGGGTATTGGCCGAGAAGCTGTGCCAGTGTGCCCGCAATCCTACAAAGAGGTGCAGCATGAATGGGTGAGCTTTCAGACAGTGGCCAGGCCATCTCCATCGCAAAGTCTAAAATGTACTTTTCAGAAAGTGAGAGAAGGTGGTGGCCAAATGGCTTTACAAGTCTTTTTTTTTTTTCTTTTTTAAACTTTTGACTTGTTTCATAATTAGATTTAAGTTGGTTACCATACAGCATAGCGTTGCTTTCAGGAGAAGAGTTTAGTGATTCATCACTCTCCTCCAACACCCAGCGCTCCTCCCGACAAGCACCCTCCTTGCTGCGCATCACCCTTTCAACCCATCCTCCACCCACCTCCCTCCACCAACCCTCAGTTTGTTCTCTATACTTAAGAGTCTCTTATGGTTTGTCTCCCTCTCTGCTTGTATCTTATTTTATTTTCCTTCCCTTCCCCTATGTTCATCTGTTTTGTTTCTTAAATTTCACATATGAGTGAAATCATAATGATATTTGGCTTTCTCTGACTCAGTTCCCGTAGCATAGTACACTCCAGCTCCATCTGGCTTTACGAGTGTTAATTCCTACTGTCACCTTGTATGCCCTGAGTGCTATTTTTTGTTACAATTTCCAGCAGCCCTCCCATTTTTTATTTATTTATTTTTTTGGTGGATGGGACATCTGTAGTGACTGCCATCTTGTCCTGGTTGAGTTAGATGACCTGTTTTCCTAATCATTTTGTGATTCTTACCTACCAAAGTGCGTCAGTTTGAGCTTGATTTTAAGGAAAAGTTGCTTGGTCTTGATCTGATAGCTTGCTTGGTATTTAAATAATGTTGTTAATAGTAGTTATCAAACTAACAATTATTATCTTTGCAATAGAGACCCCTTGCTTATTTGGCCAAAGGCGTTAAATGAGTTCTATTCTTGATTGATGGTAGATTTCTACAGTCACTTGAGAAAATGTTATAGATTTTAAGGTAAAAAAATATATATACATATTTAAAATTTTTTCTTTGAGCATTTATCTACTGGGTGTTAAACAGAGACTTTCATTTCAACACAGCTCGATTTTTTTTACAGTGATTCTAGTCACAAGCTCATCCTACATTCATTTTAACACCGTGTATTTTAAATCATTTTACTGTGTATTTCTTATCATTCGACAACATAGGGCACTCCCCCTTCCTCACCAACTATTATTAATAGCAAATCAGTGATATATTCCTATTACGATGCATTCATCTGCCGGTTTTTACCTTCTGTATCACTTTATAAAAAGATGAAAGTCACACTACTTCTTGTCAATTCTCTCAATGTCTCCCAAGCTAAGTGAGGCTAGATCTAATCCTTAGATTTTTAGAGGCATGTCAAGTAGTGTAATGGTGATGAGTCCAGATTTGAAATCTGCCCTGCTCCTGCTACATCCCAGCTGTATACTTCTAGGCAAGTGACTCAACCTCTCCACGCCTCAGTTTACTCAGCTGTACCTAGGAGTAAGAGACCCATTCATAGGCTTGTCAGGGAGTGTCAATGAAACACCATAGGGAAAGATTTGAACACACTGATGATCCTCCAGTGTGAGTTTCTGTTGTTATAAAGACAAAAAAGAATGCCACTGAGTTATGAAGATAAGATAGTTGGAAAATTAAACACAAGGAGAAGGCTAAAGAAATAGATTAAGATATGTTGTTTAAGAGTGATTAATAATCAAGAATATGAAAAGTGACCACTATTACAAGATCTTTTACCAACTTTTCATTTACAAAGGAAATAGATGAAGAAATGCCTAAATACCATGTGCACCTGAAAGCCGTATAGAAAATATATTTCCTAGTGGAGATGATTAGAATCTGTTAAATTAAGATTATAGTATATTTTATATAAATTAGGATGAATTTGAATCTTTGGGGGAATTACTGAACATGTAGTTTTCTTTGTACCCGAAATGGGAGTTTTTTGAAATCTCTTCTATACCCACACTCCACATTTTAGCCTGTGAAAATTCTGTGGCCCTTGTAAAGCATGATATTTAATATCTCGTAGGGAAGAATTATATGTAAAATTTCAGCTTGCTTTAGGTTTCCTTTGTAGTCTTTAAAAAAAATTTTTAAGGTGTATTTATTTTTAGAAGGGAGGAGTGGCAGAGAGAGGGAGACAGAGGATCTGAAGTGGGCTCGTGCTGACAGCAGAGAGTCTAATGCAGGACTCAGACTCACAGACCGAGAGATCATGACTTGAACCGAAGTCCCATGCTTAACTGACTGAGCCACCCAGGTTTCCTTCATAGTCTTGATTTTTGTGTCTTTTTCCTCAGGTAGCAAGTACAATTGAATTCCAGTATCTTTCTACTGATGTTCTTTTTCACGATGTTTTCTAAATATTTTGATTATGTCCCTTTATTCCTAAAGAAGTTTAAGTATACACCTTTGATTTAAATCTATATTTATAAATCGTAAATACTCCATTGCACGTTTTTTAGAGTAGAAAAACTATTTTAAAGGATAAGATACACAATAAATAGAGACAGAAATGCCAATAATTGTTTAAGCTTCCCTGGGCTTTATGCACCCCCAATTTGCAGCACGCTGTTATTTCTTAAAATCTTTATAAGCTCATTTGAACTATAGTCCTGACTAAGGGGGAAGTATGAATACGTGGGGAAAGAGTTGTAAAAGCAAGAGAAAGACAATGTAAGCATGAGCTAATATGCCTTGCTTTGTTCTTTTAATATGAAATCAAGGTTTTCTTTCATGAGAAATGTGGCAAGGCAGTGGGCTCTTTCTACTGCTATACTGCAGCCACGGGCAATATTAATATGAGGCCCTGCAGCCTCCCCCCTCCCCCTGCAGCCCCCTATTCAGGACACAGTGAGATTTTAGACAGATAAATGCTAAGAGAACCCTATGTACCAAAGGCAGTGTTTACTGCATGTAATACATATCATTGTTTGTCTCCTGTAGTGAAAAATACTTGTGTCGTGCTGTTAAAATGCACTCTTGACAGACCAGTGCTTGCTATTATAGGGTCCATTGCTTAAAAAAATGATACGCTGACAGAAATACAATTTAAGAAAATTTAACACCAAGGGTAGTCAACCATGTAGGCTACTATTAAGGGGCCAAAACTCAAGGCCAGGGGTTTATTTAAAAAAGAGGCACAGTTTATTTGCTGGTAGTAGGCAAAGTTAAAAGAAAAAAAAAAATCGAACTTGAATTCCTTGCTCTCTAGTCTGTAGAAAATTAATGAAAGCAACAGTTCAGTAAGATTTTATTGCAGAAATGTTTAAGTGAAACATTTTAAGAATGCTTTGGAATTTTTAAACAGTTACTTACCATTTAGAAAGCTGTAACACTGTGATGCGTAACAAATTGTTAGCATTGGATCCTAGGCACACCCAGTGGTTTTCTTAAAATGTGTAGTCAGAGCTGGTTAATCTGAATCACTGTGTTCATTTCATTTTTGTGTGTGCAGCTTATAAATATATTTGAGATTGACAGGTCAGCAGCACCCACAATTACTACAACTTCAAATGTATGCTCTTGTCTGGGTACCGTTATGGGCATAGTTTGATGGTTAAATGCATTGGATTTGTAACAAGCCCTTTTGAGAAGGAAAATAACCAAATAGGAGACGTGATGAAATATGTTGAATTTCAGAAGAGTGCAAAATGTTCTAGTGAATAAACTACTAGTGAGTGATGATAAAGCATGTGTTTTTTAAGCTATCACATGGCTCTATTATTAGGGGAGAAAATTCCATGAATTTAGATGAGATGTATTATCTAATTTTACCATTTTAAAAAGAAATCTGCCATCCAGTAATATTTGATGCCAACTGTGTACAGATTACATGTTCCTTGGGGAGAAAGGTTACAAAAGTAATGCAGTAAATAATCTGAGCTTCAAGGAGCTTAACTTGGGTATCAGAAAAATAGAAAAGCGTTTTCCACTGCTATAGAGAATCAAAGATGGGTATCTTGCATTCTGTACCTTGACCGTATCGTCTTCGGGCCGCGCCTGGGATTGGGCCTGGAGAGGCATTGGGTCCTACCAAGAAAGGATGTCCAAAGATGAAACACAGTGTCTTTGTGGCTCTCCTCCAGAATTCAGTTGACCTGAATCTGAAATATTATACAACAGATTTTTTTTCTGTGAACGCGTAGGGTAATGACTGTTGTGAATTTGTCCAAACACGTTGTCCAGGGCCTCTGTGACTCAGCTGTTGGAGAAAACCCAGACATGCTTGCTGAGGAAGACTGTGATCCTTGGCTCTCTGTGCCACAGTCATGCCATGGCGCTCTATCTGTGCCTTGCTTTAGTTATGTTTCTTAAATTCCATATGTAGACTTTCTTACACCATGCGCCCTCCTCACCCTGTGTTCTTACGAGAGGTAACACCTTCAAATCTTTCTTTAAAATTCTCATTTTTAAGTAATCTGAAGAAAATAGTGTTTATGTTAGATTACCTGAAAAACTGAATGTTAAGCTCTTTCTTCTGATAGTTTCTTTTTTAATTTTTTTTAATGTTTTATTTATTTTTGAGAGAGAGACAGCGTGAGCAGGGAAGGGTCAGAAAGAGAGGGAGACACAGAATCCGAAGACAGGCCCCAGTCTCTGAGCTGGCAGCACAGAGCTCGACGCAGGGCTTGAACCCATGAACCATGAGATCATGACCTGAGCTGAAGCTGGACGCTTAACCAACTGAACCACCCAGTGCCCCCCTTCTAATAGTTTTCAATATATCCTTTGAAATTTCAGTATATCCTTTGAGTCATTTCAGAGAGCTGTGCACTTGACTTTGACACCTCAGAATTTTTCAAAGGATTGTACATCAGGATTTTGCCATTATCCTGTATTGAAGAGTATTTTAATAACCAGCTACAAATTTTTCAGTGACTTAAGGATACTCTGGTGGGTTTTGTTTACTGTATCGCACGATGTCCTTCAGACTCACTGTTGAAATTTCTCTCCATCTTAGAGTAAGAAAAGTTTCTGGGACTGTAACTGATTAAATGGTGTTTTCCTTGGGCCTTGTAAATAATGTGTACATTTTCCCTCTTTTCTTTGTCCTCTAGGAAGCACAGATCCAAACTTACTGTCTAACAATTGTTCAGAACTGCATGATAATGTATTCTTCAGACTTTTGTATTGTCTTACTGTATTTTTATTATGATATCTGGAGCTATTTATTTCAGGTGAGGATGCTTTTTGACATCACTTAAATGAAATTATTTAAATAATTGGAATGGGGAAAACTACCATGGAGAAATCACTGGTCTGTGAGGTGGGAGGCGGCCTCACCTGAGAAAAGAGCTCTTCTGCTTCTTCTCAAACCTCGTGGCCATTATAATTTCCCTGAGATTGAACAAGATATTTTCTGGAACCCTCACTGTGCCAGAGTTAAGATATTTGAGGCCATCTACATCTAAACAGGCCCTGTCATTCAACCCGGTACCTATTCATCACCAAATGCAAGGTAGATCCATTACCACAACCCAGTCACCTGCCAACGTTAATTCTAATCCTCTGATTTCTGTTCGTTTCCTTATTTGCTGCATATCTCTACCATGACTTTGATGCAACGTTTTTCTGCTGAGTCCTCTGGAAACCTCATGTCACCATCAATAATCTTTGCTATGTCCACAGTTTTTACCTAGATGCTCTTTTCCATCAAAGCATTGTCTTAACTGAGTTTCATCCATTGCTTTAACTGAATCCTGCCTCTCCTTTAGGGGAGTAGTTTTCCTTTTAGCTGTCCGTAGGGCATAGGACTACTTACTCTTTGAAATCTCATACTTCAGGAAGCCAAGAGGGAAAAGCTGGCATTATTTTGGGTATACACGATCCCCTCCACTCATTAATAAAAATGCATCCTCCTATAAAATTCATACAATCTGGTTACACTACCTGTTACCCTTTTTCTCACTTCTGTCATTTCTCTCTTGCCATAATTTGGGGAGATTTTAAAAGGTTTGTAGCTGACCCATCCGAAATCTAGCCCTAACTTGTTGCACATCAGCCCTCTACTCCAAGGACCACAAACAGCTTCTTGTCCTTAAAAATATTCCATCTCAGGAATCCTAAAAGCCACAATTTTGTCTTATCTCACTTGCAATACATCTGTTCTTTAATATCAGACATTCAGATCTTCTAGTGTGTCTTTTTTCTCCCAATTTCATCAAATCTATCAGATTTTTTCTCCTTCCCTGCCCAGCATTGAACCCCATTGTTGATCATTTGAGCCTCCTTTCCATCCCCTTCTATCATGCCTGGCTCTTGTCTGGCAACTTGGCGTTAGTATGGCATTTTATTGTCTATTCCTATAGCATGGCTGAACATTGCCGGAAACAAATAGAATACAGATTGATGCTCCCACGAATAATTCTAACCTGACCTCTAAGGATGAATCATTCATTTGTCCTTGGCTCCCATCCTTGCGCATGACCTTCTAAAGCTCTGCTGAACATTCACAGCTCTCCTTAAGGCCCTTTCTTTGAACAAGTGTCCTGTCTCCTTGTTCTCAACAGTGCCATTGCTGCCTTCTTCAAAATCGAAGCTATAAGTCTTGGAATGAATTAGCTTCTTGCCACTAGTTACATTTCATCTACTTTTCCACTTACTTTCAAATTATTTTATCTCATATAAAATCTCTTTTAGCCAAACTTCCCAATGTCTTTGTGGATGAAGTGTCCTTGTTTCTTTTAAGGCCAACCCAATGGCCGTGAGCTCTATTCCCTTCGATATGCTGTGGGTCTTCTTTTTATGAAGTATCTCCTTTTTCTTTGGTACTTTTAGTATCTTCTAGAAAATCTTAACACTTGGTATGTAAATATACTATAGGTTTTCCCAGTTTGAAAAAAAAAATCTTTCTCCCAAATATATGTTGGTATTACCCAATTCATTATTGTCCAAAATTTTTAAAAGTATAATCGACCCTCATCATCTAAACTTCTTCAGCCTCAATTGTGTGTCATCCACTTGTGATCTGGCTTCTACCTTTACTGAAATTTCTCTTCCTGATATCTAATTGCTAAAACCAATGGATATTATCTCAAGGATCATCGTATATCTTCTTTCCTCTTTTAATAGTATTGATCACTCCTTTCTAGGGGCGCCTGGGTGGCTCAGTCAGTTAAGCGACTGACTTTAGCTCAGGCCATGGTCTCATGGTTTGTGAGTTCGAGCCCCACGTCGGGCTCTGCACTGACAGCTCAGAGTCTGGGGCCCATTTCAGATTCTGTGTCTTCCTCTCTCTCTGCGTCTCCCTTGTTCATGTTCTGTCTCTCTTTCCTCCAAAAATAAACAAACATTAAAAAACTTTTAAAAGCTTTCTACTATCTGGCATGCCATGAGCCTCCCGGTTCAGATTTTTTCTGGGTGTCTCATCCCCATCAGACGCTTAAAAGAGTGAAGGAAGGCTGATCTTATTGAGGTATAACTTCTCTTCCCCAGGAGATATCTGTCTTCATGGTTTTAATTCCTGCTCACAATGTGATGGCTGTTAAATCCCTGCCTACATTCCATTACACCCCACCGAGCCTCAGCCATGTATGTCTAGCAACTTCCTTGGCCTCTGCCATTGACTGTTCCATAGGAAACTCAAGCTCAGAATATCTAAAACTCAACTTATACAAAATTAACGTAAAGCTAACATAGAGCCTTAACTTGATTAAGAGAATATTAAAATATACAGCAACTAACTTTACCTATGATTACAGATTTGAAAACTTGAAAGGTATTAGCAACTAGTCTGTCAATGTATAACATGAAAAATACACCAGGAATAGGTAAGATTATTTCTAGGATGCAAGGAGTGAACACAAGGACATGCATCAACCCGCTTCATTACAAACTAAAACCCGATTCATTACAAGCTAATAAATCCAATTCATATTATCAAACTAAAGGGCAAACAGCATGGCTGTAACAACAGCATGGGACAAAAAGGCAATGGATAAAATTCAGTACCACTCCAAATTCCAGTTAAAGAGAAATAGGAGGAGGCCAGTTAAATAAATGCAGAATATTTGCTGAAACCTACTTGCAAGCACCAAACAGTTAAATATGGAAGTTATTTCTCTTAAAATCAGGAAAAAGCCAGCGTTGTCCACTCTTGTCACTTTTATTCAATGTTGTGTTACAGGCTGTAGCTAACGTAACAAGATACAAGATGAAGTAATCCGTATAAATATTAAAAAGTGAATTATTGCCCTTGCAGATAATTGGGAGAACTCAAGAATCAATAAGAAAATTTGGCAGAGTAGCTAGATAAAACACAAGGAACATAGAATTTGTGCTTTTACACTATGGCAAAAGTGACTCATTGAAAATGGAGAAAAGAAGAAATTCACTGAGTGGTTAAAAAAGCAAAAACTTTAAAAATACATAGGTTTTAGATTCCAGCATTCATCTGAGATCTGCTTTTAAAGGAAAACTGCTTAAAAATGTCCTATATTTTTATGTTTACACAGACTGGGTGAGTACGGGAAAAAATTCAACTGGACCGAGAGCTGCTATAATAGCATTGGAATCGTGAGGATTTGTTTTAACATTGTGAAATTAAGTCCACAAAAGTGAGACTCTGATGATAGAAAATATTTTTTAGGATCTACTGTATTTCAGATACAAGTTCCAAGGACTGGGACCATGGCAGTGGGAAGGACAAACAAAAATCTTTGCCCTTGGGTAGCTTGTATTTTAGTATGGTATTTGAGGTATTTTTTATGAGCTAGGAACTGTGCAAAGTATTTTACAGATTTATAGTTATTTAGCCACACTTCCCAAGGTGCAAGCGGTCGAGCTAGGATTCAAACCCGGACAGTGTGCGGCCAGAAGCCATTCTCCCTGGCTGTGCTTTATTCTGCAGTGATCGTAGGTCATTGCGTTTCATAACGCTGCCCGGATGAACTGAGGGAACTATCCCCTTACACATTTGCACTACCTTTTAAGCTAGTGGTATACCATTGCTAAATTGTCAGTCAATTAAATATACCTACCAGGACACTTGTTTCTTATCAGTAGCATCAGACACACTCAATTTTAATTCTGTTCTGAGGCTCCTGAAACAATTCCCTGTGAAGCATACCCCTTGTTTTTCTGGTAATCATTTTGTGGACAAAAAGAGAAATTTAGGCAATTCGTTGTTCTTTGGG
>NW_027528869.1:1637163-1652163 GCF_008692635.1 Crocuta crocuta
TACTAGAAAAGACATTTTGTTCTCTTTAAAAAAAATTACTATGGAAGTTTATGACCTTTGTAATCAATGCCTTTTTTAAAAACTGGGCTCTAGAGAGTGTTTGGGTTGGAAAAGGTCACCCATTTGCAATGATATATTCTGTCAAGAGTGTGTATAAGTGTAATATACTAGACCTTAACAATGCAATGTATTTCATTGGAATAAAGGACTTTTTTTTGCTTTTTATTTCAAATGAGACTTTATTAAGTATAGAGCTATGAATTATTTCTTCTTGAATACATTCTTTTCATGAAGTCATGTAGTTACTGTAGTTCTGTGAAATTTTGGGGGTCAGAACTGAGCCTGGGCCAGGGTGAGATAGGTCTGCACCTAAGAGAGCTTCTTCCCCTCCCGCTGTATCTCCCTTTCTACCCAACTCATCCCCCCTTCCCCCAATCCAATCAACATCGAAGAGGTGGGAAGTTATTTCGAATTTCTGTTGTTCAAGTGAATTTAGTAAAAGAGTATTTTTCAAACTTCAGTCATTTATATGACTTTTAGAAGAAAAGTAAGTTCTCTTAGAACCCTCTCAATGGCCAGGGTCAGTGAATTTGAGAAATTTACAGTACGGTCACTTTAGGTAGTTACTTAATATTTTCTATATGTTTAATTAACTATGAGAGTTCAAAGAAAACGACAGTCTGGGAAGACTTCTGGAAGGAGGTGAGACTGGCATAGAGATGAGGAGAAAAGGCATTTCACATGCAAGTAGCTGCCTACCTGAGCATTGGAAACCACTGTGAACTTAACAGTGAGGCAAATGGGCTGGTGCAATGAAGTGTAGAGTTGCTATACAAAGTACAGGATCTCTAGTTAAAGTTAAATTTCAGGTAAGCAATGGGAAACTTTTTTATATAAGTTTGCCCCGTGCAATATTTGGGAACCTTAAATCTGGCAACTCTAATTTGGTGGCTCATTTGGAAGAAAGATTGGTCTAGAGAGGCATACTGGGCCGAATGAATAGTATTATGTACATAATCAGCAGTCATTATAAGTCAATGAACGGTTAAAAAGAAGAAATTTGTGCTTTAAGGAAAAATCCTCTTCCAGACATGGGCAGAATGGTTTGTTATGAGAAGAGAATCTACTTTGTTGTACTTTTCTCTCCAGCACTAGACTGTAAACCTTCTGAGGGCAAGGCAGTGTCATACTCGCTTTATTGTATCCAGCATCTAGTAGAGAACTTGCCGGTCGTAGATACTCAAATAGTGACTGGAAGGCTAGAGGAGGGAGTGGAATAGAATAAAATGGAAGCTGGAAGCGAGATTTAAAAGATGGATCTTGAAGACAAGAGGGGGAGGTGTGCTTCCTCGGGGCAATCAAATTGAGTGTGTTCATGCACCTCCAGAACTGCCTGCCTAAGTTAGTTCTATAATATCATGACCTGTGCCTTTTGTTGCTCTGTAAAGTAATGGGGTAATGATGGTAAAGAATATACCAGATATGGAGCCCCTAGGTGACTCAGTCGGTTAAGCATCTGACTTCGGCTCAGGTCATGATCTTGCAGTCCATGAGTTTGAGCCCCTGGTTGGGCTCTGAGCAGCACAGAGCCCAGAGCCTGCTTTGGATTCTGTATCTTCCTCACTTTCTGCCCCTCCCTGCCCACACCCTGTCTCTCTCTCTCTCTCTCTCTCTCTCTCTCTCTCTCTCTCAATCTCTCTCTCTCTCTCAAAAAGAAACAAACATTAAAAAAATTTTTTAAAGAATATACCAGATATGACGGGTAGA
Organism: Crocuta crocuta; assembly: GCF_008692635.1. Classification (NCBI taxonomy): domain Eukaryota; kingdom Metazoa; phylum Chordata; class Mammalia; order Carnivora; family Hyaenidae; genus Crocuta; species Crocuta crocuta. The sequence goes on from NW_027528869.1 coordinate 1,638,931, forward strand.
GATGATACCAGTTACAAGTTTCCCCCACATTTAGTGACAATTCCATACCATCTGGAATGTGATCGAAGACAGACCTAATTTGTGCTGAGTTTTGGCAAGTAAATAATGATGTTGCCTAACATGGTGCTAGTGTATCTTTACTTGGTGCAGCTTTGTCTTTATTACCTTCTTTCTTTTTTTTTTTTTAGTTTATTTTGAGAGAGAGCGAGCGAGCACATGCATCCACAGGAGTGAGTACAGGTGGGGAGGAGCAGAGAAGTAGAGACAGAATCCCAAGTAGGCTCTGTGCTCCTGTGTGCCAGGAGCACAGAGCCTGATGTGGGGCTCAAACTCATGGACTATGAGATCATGACCTGAGGCAAGATCAAGAGTCGGACGCTTAGCCATCTGAGACATCCAGGCGCCCCTTACTAGTTTATTTCTATAAGGTATAGTTCAGGAAAGGGCATGGGGAGGGTGGTCTGATCCTTGTAATAGGTTCTAAATAATTTATTTTTACTTCTGCCTCGAAGTCTTATACCCACTGGACATGGGGTTCAAAATGGGATTTTAAAACTAGCCAGTCCTAATCTAGGGGTATAAGTAAAATTCCCATATGAAATCTAATCAGTTGACAAAGATAGAATGCTAATTTCCAGTATGTTCAGTAATGTCAGGGCATGTGAATAAGACATGCATTAGGTAAAGGAGAGCACATAGTATCAGGGAGCATACTCTCTAGTAAGGAAGAGACAGAGGAAGAGGAGTTGGTACAAATGAAGCTCAGTTGGACGACTCGGTTGTCTAACTTCAGCTCAGGTCGTGATCTCATGGTTCTTGAGTTTCAGCCCTGTGTCAGTCAGCACAAAGCCTGCTTTAGAGCCTCTGTCACCCTCTCTCTGCCCCTCCCCCATTTACTCTCTCTCAAAAATAAATTTTAAGAATATTTGTTAAAAAGAAGCTGGTACAAGTGTTGTGAGGTCCATAGAGCAATTAAGAACAAGTGGTTATGTATCCAACGGAGGGTGTTACTCATTTTGCCTCAAGGTAATCAGAGGGACTTAGATCCTGTGACCTTCCAGCTGATCAGAGGGGCTTAGATCCTGTGACCTTCCAGCTGACTGTGGAAGAGGAGTAGTTTGCCACGAAGAATAAATGTAGTAGGGGCTTAACGCACAGGACGATAGGATATCAGGCATGAAAATATACTGTGAATTGAGAGAGAAGAGAGCACATTGGGGATGAGGCACAGTTGTGGAAGAGAAGACAGACAGGAAGACAGGACAAACAGTTTGGCCCTTTTGTGCCTTTAAGTCTTTATCCTTCACATAGTGGGGGAGCTATAGAGGGTTATAGGCAGAAGCAACACATTGGATCTATGTTATAGAACAGTAGCTGGCTGCAGCTTGGAGAGTGAAGAACAGGGTGGGGCAGCTTGGTAGAAGAGATAATTCAGCTAGCAAGCCATCGTGGGTGAGTCCAGGGGAGAAACGATGCATGCTAAAGATGAGTCACAGAGACAGAAGAAGGGATATGCCCATACTGCATTAAAGAAAGAGAGCTGGCAGCGTTGGCTTTGAGAGTTTGAGGAGAGGAGGAGAAGTCAAAGACGTATTTGCCATCTCTGGTTTGAGGGATTTACAGATTGTTCCGACATGTCAGCATCCAGGGTGAAGGGGTGTGGTTACGTCAGCCGCAGAAGAGGTGGATATTCTGTGGAAGGAGATCTAGACTTGTTCTGTAAGTCCCCGGTGGGTCAAAGCTCTAGAAAGACAGGTTTTGGCTTTAAACATAAGCACTTCCGAGAGGTCAGGAAGTGGAAAGGGATCCGTAAGAAGTGGTAAATTGCCTCTGAGATTCCTTCTGTTCTATTGAGGCAAGAGCAGGAATCTGGAGTTTACCTCACCTATTAACTCTCCGTGTGCCCCTGGGCACGTTACATAATTCTGAATGCTTCGTTTTCCTCATCCATAAAACGGGGGAATAAACTGCCACCTCGCCAATTCGGTGGTTGTGAGGATTAATGAGACAACCCACGTAAAATGCTTAGAACGGTGTTAGGTAGAGTCAGGGCTGAGTAACCATTCACCTTTACATGCTGAGCCCTTACATAATTGGCCAGATTTCACATTGATGTCGATTTGAGATGTTTCTTTGCAATATGAGTACAGGAAATCTTTTGACAGATTTGTCAAATTGGATGAGGTATTATTTTTAGAGAGAAGTTAGACTTTTAGTTGCTTTGTCCATTAAAAATTCTACTGTACACAGAGTTACCTTCAGTGTGGAAACTGATCTTCTGTTTCTGTTTTCTAAAATCAGTAAAGCCTCAGTTTTAGTGGGGTTTAATTCTTGTGGGTTTGTTTACTAATTTTGAGCTCTAAAAGAGATTGTTGAGTTTTTTATAAATATATGACAAATAGCATAGTAAGTTTAGATTATAACTCACAAGTCAGCACCGGGTTGTAGAGTACAATGGATTGCCCTGTCATCATTTGCAAGGTAAGAAAAAGGTAAGAAAATAGCTTTTCCCTTGGATGTTTTTTGTTTGTTTCTCTTTGTTACCAGTTTATCACAATATCTTATCCACTATACTTGGATTAAGGGCAAGAAGTCTTCTATGGAGTCTGCACCTGTCTGGGTATCAGAAAACATAGACTTCCAGGTTTCCATCACTGCTACTAATTGACTGTAAGATCTGAGGGGAGTCACTGTTACCTCTGTGCCTCAGTTTCCCCACCTTTAAAATGACTTCCACCTACCACCTCGCAAATAAGTATGGGGAAAGGTTAATTTTCGTGTTATAAATTTATAAAAGAATGTTTTTAATGACCAAAACAAAATCCTTGAAGTTGCATATTTATTTCCCTATATGCCCTGTACTTAATAGAAGACAGATCCAAATTAACTCCATTCTCTCAGTAAGAAAACTGATATTTAAAATTGAAAAGTGATTAAAAAAAATTTTTATTTAATTTAAAAGTGTTAGAAATAGGGGGGAAGTTCCTGATTCAGGTTCTCACTGCACCTCCCCACCAAAAAGACTTTGTTGGTTAAGTGCTTTGAACCTGTCAGAAACAGAGTGTAGGAAAAAATACCAAGTAATATCAGCCTGCCAGTATGGGCTGTCGGGAATATCTATTATGCCATCTGTCACAGGGGATTTTAGGTTGGAGAGCAGCAAATCCGTGACTGGGCACTCAAAGTTCAAAAGCAGAAGGTCTCCTCTCTCTTCCGCATACCGTGTGGCGTCTAAATCACTATGTGTTTTCAGGCATTTCACTGATCATACACCGTGAGTCTGCAACTTCATTTAAAAGGAAAAAAAAGGAAGAAAAAAGCTTTAGAGAGCCATTGTTTCTAAAATTGTTCCGGGGGTCCTGTAATGTAAATCGAGGTCATTGAGACCCGTAAGATGAAATTTCTAACCCTACTGCTTTCCCCTGACTCATTCCAAGGTTTGGTGCTCTACCCGGTTTATAGCAAAAATCAGCAGAGTGGGTGGGGGCAGGCTGGTTTTCCAGGGGGAACGGGTTTCAGCCGCCGGACAGGTTTGTTTCTTGCAGGAAGCGAAGAAGTAGCAATTAGGCAGTGGAGTAATGCTCTTCGGGCGCGGGCTCCAGTTCCGTAATACATTCCTTTCTTAATGTGACTTGATGTAGATAGAGTGAGGGCCTATCAGGTGTGAAAAGCCCGGCTGCTCCTGGCGTGGAGTGGCCTCCAGACGGTGATTTGGCGACGTCAATCTAGTCATGCTTGATTTCGACACTTAACGTGGTAAAGCAGGATTTCTCTACCCCCGATCAACTTCTCAATTAGCAAGCTGCCTAGTGTAACGGCCTTGTTTTGCAATCCCTCCGGGCTGCTTCAGGGGTCATCAGGGTGAGAAAACTTGAACACTCGCTCTGGCTGGAGCCGAGCGGGAAGGGAGTCTGAGAGCGCTCCTAAATACATATAACCCTTTTTCAAGTTGTTTGCTTTCATGGGATTGATTCTTGGCACATTAAGAAGCTTAAGGCTCCGGTATCTTCTTTAAACTGCCCCCCTTATCGTCTTTGCAGCTGACAGGTTTTTTGACGGGCTGAGAGTAAAAAGAGATAACTAGTAGGTTAGTACTTTATTTATACATGTGGACACACAAGCACACAGACGCACACGCGTTAAGTTCAAATATCTTTTAAGTTGTCTTTTCAGGGCCTCTGGTTACCAGTAGGTATCAGCTGTCAAATGATTCCAAAACCTCATTTTTTTAATATTCAGTGTGTCAGAGTTCAAAGTGTTTATTTCTGCCATTTCTGATTTTGCGCCCTAATGATTTTAAATTGTGCCTTATTCAATCTTTTCTCTCTTAACCCCAAATGATATTTACGTGGGTCACATAAGTTACTATGAGGTTTATGCAATGGGCATTTATGAATAGACATTGAAAGACCTGTAATTAGTCTGATTTCCCCTCTCTGTGAGTTGACTCAATGGCTTATTCCCCACCTCAATAAATTTACTTTAAAAAAGTAGAATTTGAAGGGATTTTTAAGCATAATTTTTTCCTTCATAAAATGTACCTGGGTAAGAAAACACGTAAGAAGAACGTAGAAAAGTCTTTTTGAGAGTTGTACTCGTTACTTAGAAGACATCTCTACTTACCATCATCAAAGGTTTCATATTTGTAATTTCCTATTTCGATAACCTATTTTCCTGGCCACTTGGTATTCTTACAGTGTTAGAAAATTAGATGCATGAATTAACATCAAATATTTTAGTAGATTCTGCCTTCATGTAATATTCTTGGAGCAAATTATTCTAACATAGATTCCACGAACAGGTTTCTCCAGATGGTTTGCCTAGGTTTCTTACCAAAATACCGAGTAGAACTTTTATGTTTAATAATATATGCATAGTTCTAGAGATAGCTGAACTCAGTGTACTTTATAAATTGGAAGTTGGATATATATTGATGCTACACACCCCAAAACACTTTCTATTTATGAAGGCTTTGACATCAGTTTTAGAAGTGTTTAAGGAATAGTTAAAATTCTGGACACAGAATTAATTGCTTCTTAGAAGCAATTTCTAAGAAGTGCTTCAATAATAAATCCTAAAGGCGATACAACAAAGGAAATACCTCGGTAGCTCTATCTTTATAAAGAAAATGCATGCACATTCCAAAAATAAAGTCTTTACTTAAACTCGGTGCTAAGAAAATTACATTTTACAAAAGAAAATGTTTCTAAAACTACACAGAACATCATGTTTATATAGCATGATATGTATATCATGCTTCTCAATGATATTGTATGTGTATACACAAAAATACAATCTATAGGTTTCATTATAATGCTTTTGTACAGTTTTACTACACAAAAATACAACTGCAGTGTTTCTCCTCCATAATACTATATTGATGTTGAAAAAATGTATTATGGAAAGCATCAAGCTTAGACTGATTAATACTAAAGAATTATACCTCTTCTTTCCACAAAACTATTTTGTCCTTTTGAGTTTTCTGACTTTTGGTGATTTCTTATTCCAAAAAAGAACTTGTCTAATCCTACAAGGAATTGTTTTCATAGGTTTATTTTGATAATTCTTCTAAATCCTACTTTAAGCAATTCAAAACTTTTAAAGTATTCTCAAATTAAAACTTCAATTTAAATATGTATATATCCGTATATATATATATCCGTATATATCCGTATAAATATGTATATATCCGTATATATATACGTGTATATCCATATATACATATAGATTTATATATGAATACAAATATATACATAAATAAAATACTAACTCGTGTTGAATAAAAGTTGTATACCTTCCCTTTTAACTTGGTTTTAAGAGAATGTTACAAATTCAGTCTGACAACTCAAAGTCAAATTCTCTAAATTAGCTTTTACCTGAATCATCCAGTTACAATTCAGCTAGAATGAAGAATCACAGAATGTTAAAATACAAAAGCCCGTAAAGGATACTGAGTTCAACCTGCCTATTTGGGTCAAAAAAAGGAACTGAAGAACAGAAAGTTTGAAGCGTCTGAATTCTAATTGATCTTTGGCTATTGCTAGATTTGCCATGTAATTTTCTACCCAACCCAGACCACTTTGATAAAGAAAGCACTGCTAATAATTAGCCTGGACCACAGGTATGTACGCAGGATTGTTCTGGGCACACCGTGACATATAAATACCCTTGATATTACAGAGAGTAACCCATGTGTGGTTTTTCAAAATGATAAGTTTGAGAGCACTTCCTTATAAGATTTTAAGTACAAATTGTCCATTAAAATCCTAAAGAGGCAAATGATGTCAGATGTTAAATTTGCTTTGGGGATCACACTTTTTGAAATGAGAACAAATAAGATACATTCCATGAATCCTCGGTGATAACGGTCATGGAATTTGCAGCCAAGGGATACTTTGATGCCTCCATAACAAATAATCCTTGGTCAAAATCAAGAATAACTATATCAGATAAAGTTTTCTGCACTTTTTTTTTTTTAGTAAATTGAACTTCTAAATTACACAGTGTCCTAAATCCTGGTATTTACCTTATCAGGCAATATCGTGATTAGATAGTTTCTTCAAAGAAGTAAGGTAAGAGAATTAAATAAAATTTGAAATTAAACTGAAGATAATAGTTTCTTCAGTGGTTTGTCACTAGGCTCCTGCACAACACCTTTTTTTTTTTTTTGAAGCAAGTCGTGCTAGTTAATCCTTGTAGGAAAATTTGTCTGAAATTTTACTGGCTAGTCCCAAGAATAAATAAATGCTTTACTAATTGTAGGTAAGTGATTTGTTGACTTTTTATAAATAACCCAGCAATTACTGTCACAAAATCATAATCTCTGGGTATGAAAGAAGGACACACTTTATGTCAGAATAAGTGTGTTTTGCATTGCAGCCTGGGTTACACGATCATCCTGGAGTCTGCGTCTCCTCTCCCAGTGGAGGTTTAGCGAGTCTTGGTTGGTGCCTGAATGAATGAATGAGCGAGTGGTGCTTGCAAATATGGTGAAATTGACACGTGAAAATACAAAGTGGCTTATTTGAAAAAGATCAAAGGAAAGGTCTTTCCCATGATTAGTTCTCAAATAACTGTTTACAAAATGACCTCCATCGACTTCCGTAAAAACTTTTTTTCCTTCCTCTTTAGTTTTATTTCTGTTGAAACGTTTCAGTACTTTAAGTTCATTAGTTGTGAGATGGGCAAAAATAATATTTTTCAAATAAGATCCTTCTCCACTTTCATGCTCACTTTTATTTATATATAGTGTATGCAAACACAAGTGTGAAAATGAAAGCTGGAAGGGAAGGTAATTACCAGCCTCAGGGAGCCTATAAAGATAGCAAAAGACTTTCATGCTGATGTTTAAGAAAATATTACTTACTTCAAAAGTTTCTACCTTGAAAAACCTGTACAATTTTAAGTAGACAAAGCTTTTTGAAACTTCTGATAAAGCAGGCCTTTGCTTTAAAAAAAAAGTTCTTAAAAGCCTTTATTTATATGACTGTACACACAGCACATTCCAGTCAGTGTTTCTTGTACAATGGCTAAAACCAGTGCGTCATTATTTTGATCTCCCAACAAATTCCTCAATTATATCAGGGGAGGGATAGATAGTAACTAAATTGCCTACAATACCTGTAAAAATAGTCATAGATATTTATGTTCATATAACTGTGACTGATTCATTCTCCCCTTCTTTAGACACTAACCTGAAAATTAGAACAGGGATGCTATAGTGATTGGATGAAATATCTGCTTCAGTCATTTAAAATTATATATTTCTACTTTCAGTGCGTGTATGTTGTCCTTTATTTCACGGTTTCTTGCTTTTCATCTTCTTATTGTAGCTTTCTCAATAACTATATCTAAAATTTTGAAAAAATCTTGTCTTTTAAATATCCGAACAATAAATAGCAAGCTTGACACATTGCTTTTGTTTTAGCTGCAGATCCATTTGAGGACTAGGATTTTATGATTCTATGAAATGTTGGTACAATTGCCATATGTGCCCAGAAGTATTATCCTCATCAAATGTTGAAGGAAAAATATTCAATTTTACTTTTCTGTGAATCACTTCTCCCAGTAGGTTGCTGTGCTGATCATAAACAGCAGTAACACCTGTTCATAAGGCTTTGGAAAAATGGGTATGGGGAGAAATTGACAGTGATTTGTTGAAAGTGAAAGTATAATATTTAAACACTGTTTGCAACTTTTCACTGAGTCAGGTGTGGAGAGAGAGATACTAATTCTAAGTAAATCGATCCTCTGTCAGGTCAGCAACCTAGAGAATTTTGTCCAGTGCAACCCCTTCTTGCCCCATGTTTATGGGGCAAAACAGAGATGTATAATGAGAAAAGGACCAGATTTGGATAAGGAGGGTTAGTTTAGCATGACAGCTCTGATACCAAATAATGGTGTAAGCTTCTCTATGGAGTCATTGGGTATTTATTTCCTGCCCATTGTGGCAGTGCTAGGGGCAAAGTAGTCCAGGCTCAGTACCTCTTTCTTTACACCTTATTCTGTTGCTGACACACGGAGAAGAAAATGGTAAGTTTTGCAAGGAGTTAGCACTGAGTTAGCCTAGAACTGGAAAAAATAGGTAGGTCAATGCCATCTATTTCAGATTATGGGTGTGCTATAATGATTCACACTATTAGCATACATGCTTTTAAGTTTGAAGTTACAATCAAGTATCCCTGACCTTTACCTTTTTTCTATCTATAGGTATCAAACACTGGAAGAGAGCTTTCTAGGATGAGTTTCAATTAGAAATGTATTTAACTGTTTTAGGCCTTAGGTATCCAAGGATAACGGAAGGAAAATAGACCAGCACTGGCCGATAAAAATATAACGTGATTAACATATTAATTTTAATTTTTCTAGTAGCTTCATTAAAAGGAAAGTTTTCTTTAAGTTGAAATTAATTTTGAAAAGATTTTTTAACCAAATGTATTCACAAGGTTATCACTTCCACAAGTAATGAATATTTTAAAAGTTATTAATGATATTTTTAATGTTTTATTTTATTGTTGAGAGACACAGCATGAGAGGGAGAGGGGCAGAGAGCGAGAGGGAGGCACAGAATCCAAAGCAGGCTCCAGTCTCTGAGCCGTCAGCACAGAGCATGATGTGGGCTCGAACTCACAAGCCATGAGATCATGACATGAGCCGAAGTTGGATGCTTAACCGATTGAGCCACCCACGCATCCCTTATTCATGACATATTTTACTTTTCTGTGCTATGCTTTGAAACCTGGTGTGTGTGTTGTAACACACATAGAGCATATTTCCGTACAGACTGACCACATGTTAAGTGGTCGGTAGCCCCTAGTGGTTACCATATTGGACAGCGTAGCTGTAGATAGTGAGTAAAAATATATTTAGCTTGACTTATGAGTTAATTGGAGGTGGGGAAAGAACCAGCTATGGTGAAATTAATGGTCTGCAGGGGCGCCTGGGTGGCTTAGTCGGTTAAGCGTCCGACTTTCGCTTAGGTCATGATCTCGCGGTTCGTGGGTTCGAGCCCCGCGTCAGGCTCTGTGCTAACTGCCAGCTCAGAGCCTGGAGCCTATTTCGGAGTCTGTGTCTCCCTCTCTCTCTGACCCTCCCCTGCTCATGCTGTCTCTCTCTCTCTCTCCCTCTCTCCTAGAAATAAATAAAAATTAAAAAAAAAAAGAAATTAATGGTCTGCATTCAAGTGTGAAAGGTACTGCTGTTTTGACTTGTTTTTCTCGACTGTCTTGAGCTAGTCTAAAGCAACCCATTTTGAGATGCAATCTTCAACTTGGGGTAGATTCTGTGATTCTTTAGGGCATGGACACCTAACCAATCATTCATGGAAGTTGACTTGGTTCTTCTAGAATGATGATTCCTACAGGCCAACTATAGCTTTTGTGGGAATTAAGTCTTCCTAGAATGTTTCCTTAGTCTTCCCTTTGCCTAAAATGCATTCATTCCCCAGAGAGACAGATGACAGTGGCTTCCACAGAAAGCTGTTTCTTTACCATTCGCAGTTCCTTTTATTTTTCTATTATTCTCAATGCAGTCTTTTAAAATTTTTTTTCTTGGGGCGCCTGGGTGGCTTAGTCGGTTAAGCGTCCGACTTTCGCTTAGGTCATGGTCTCGCGGTTCGTGGGTTCGAGCCCCGCGTCGGGCTCTGTGCTGACTGCCAGCTCAGAGCCTGGAGCCTATTTCAGAGTCTGTGTCTCCCTCTCTCTCTACCCTTCCCTCCTCACGCTGTCTCTCTCTCTCTCTCCTAGAAATAAATAAAAATATTTTTTAAAAAAAATTTTTCTTAAATCTTTATTTATTTTTAAGACAGAGAAAGAGAGAGAGAGAGAGAGTAGGGGAGGAACCGAGAAAGAGGGAGACACAGAATCCAAAGCAGGCTCCAGACTCTGAGCTGTCAGCACAGAGCCGACACAGGACTCAAACTCGTGAACCACGAGATCATGACTTGAGCCAAAGTCAGACATTTAACTGACTAAGCCACCCAGGTGCCCCTCATTGTAGTCTTAAGTATAGATAACAGGAATTACAAAACCCCAAAAGTTCTCCTTCCTCTGCAGGGATAACTTTTTACCTATAATTTTATTATTCCCAACATTTTATTGTTTGAGTTGGATCATAAGCTGATAATTAGTCCAGCCAGTGATTGGCAGATACCCAGAAATTAGCCAAATGGGTTGGATTTGAGCACCCAGCAGCCTAAGGCTATTCTGTCTGATCCAAGGAAGGGTGGAGTTTTGCCTGAGCATGGGTGAGGGGCACATTCTGAGGATACTCTTAAAATATTACTGCACCAAACACGAAGCCTTAGTCATCCAGGCCAGAGTCACCTATGTAGGCTTCTCTTCCTATTCCATATAATCTCACCTTATCAGACTGCTTTCATATTTGCCATTTTCTAAACATTCCTTAGGAAACTCTGATCTTGACCATCTCCAGAGGGCTGCTTATCCTCCCTAACATCAGCCTGAGACACATTTCTCCCCCTGCTTCTCTACTTTCTGAAATGCCATCTGTCATCACATCTTGCTTCGAATGACACGTCTTCACTAGTATTGGAGCACAGGCCTACCAAGCAACAGCCACCCTCTCTTTATTGCAAGGTCCTGCTCATATTTTGCCTTTGTGTTACTCTTCTCACTAGTTCCTTGACAGCACACATGCAACGAGATTCATCATAACCTCTCTAAGTGCCTTGCACGTAGTAGGTATCCACTTTCATTAAAAAGGGTTCATTGAACCTGAGCTCTCTGTCTGCACCGTAAGCTATCTCTGGGATTTCAGGCAGCCAGTTGTATATTTTAACATGTTCATAACTCTATGGCATGAGCCTTGGCAGGTTTCTTTTTACTGAAATTGTAGTTAGGCACTTACTTAGTAAGTTTTACTTAATTTTTCCACTCACCTTATAATATCTCCCTACCTAGTGGTGAGCTGAGTGTGTGTGTGTATTCCCTATATAACTATCTATATAGAGATATCTATCTATCTATCTGTCTGTCTGTCTAGAGAGATTTTATATATTATATATGAGATCTGCATCTTGTTCTATCCTAAATGCATAAGATCTTAAATAGAGAGAAAATATACACATATGTATATATGTATACACATGCATATAGAGAGAATATACATCTATGCTATACATGTATATATCAATACGTATATTTAACTTTACATTCAGCAAATGGCTTTTATGTTTCTTCTTGGCACGATCCATATTAATAAAAATATATACGAAGACTGAACTTCATAACCCAAATTAAACTTAATTTCATAGAGTAAAACTACTAAACTCTGAAAGGAATAATCTCTAAACTTCCTTTAACAAGCGATGTATCTAGTTCCTTTAAAACGTGGTCAACTTTTTTTAGCTTAACTTTTGAAAAATTGAAACATCCCTTTGCAGAAATGTACATTAAAAATATGTGCAAAGCCTAACTGTGTCACAATTAGAAGCATAGTTCAAATTAATGTTAAACATTTCGTGTATTCTCTTTTGTACATGTATCAGATGTTTAATGTTTCCTTTTAACTCCCATAATTTCTCTATCTCTGTGATAGGGGAGCACATGCTAAGACCCAACGGGGGAGAGAACAGTATGCTTAACTTTCTTCACCTTTGTAATGGGTGAGCTCTTTACATTTAAAGCAAAGGAATTGAATGTTTAAAATGTTTTCATTTTCTACCACTACATGCCTTAGTTTAAAAAGTGAAATAAGAAAGGAGATGAGAAGTATTTGTAATAGACAAAAAAGCAATTCCCCTTCTCAGTCTACGAAAATGTTCTATTCTTTCTCACATAACATATTCAAAGAAACTTCACTATGTAGCAGTCAAAAGTTAAAGATCCTTTCTATTGATTACAATCTCATAGCCTTAGAAAACCAACTTTTCTTTCTCTGTTCATCTTTAGTTATTCTGCATACAGTGTTGGGGTTGTTTTTTTTTTTTTTTTTTTTTTTTTGGTAGGATGATAACTAAACTGTCTTATCTGCAAATCAAAAAACAATGTACTGTTGAATTCATGTATGTTCAAATTGTTACATGAGGATTGCCTGAGTACTAGAGGAAAATATTTGATCTTTGTTCAGAATTTAGGTTTACTGCAGTGGTGTTTATTTATGCATTTTTCCCCAAATAATAAATTAATTTGAGTCAAATACTATGCTTTCATGGCTTGGGGGAATTTGATTTAGTGACTTGAGCCACTGACCTGGTAAAAAATCTATAGAAACATCTGGTGCTGTGAAATAAAAGACACTAACACAATGAACACTCATTTTCCCCCGGATGCCTGTAGTAAACCATATTCATTATTGCTATGTTAAATGATTATATGTCTTGAGTTTTTCTCTACCCCCCACCTCCAGGAATTTTTGTAATGGATATATACTAACCCATACAGAATTCACCTGATTTATGACTATGTTGCAAAAGCTGTTGAACATTTAGGAAACATGCAGAATTTTCTGAGTTCCTCTAAAAATGTAAATGTGTATTTTCTTAGTTCTTGCTTTACCACTCATACGCACACACACACAGGCACACATACAGACACACACACACACAGACACACACACACACACACACACACACACACACACTACTAAATATTTCTCTGCATGCTCGCTCCAGTGTGGCAAATGTCATACAGCATACATACTTTCATCAGAAAGTTGTCTGTTTGGCTTTTACCTTCGTGTCTGTGTTTAGATTGTCTGTACCAGGTAGTAAAA
>NW_027528869.1:1654663-1662772 GCF_008692635.1 Crocuta crocuta
AAAATGAAAGACTCGGTTTTTTAAAGTACAGTTTTATAAATAAAATGAGTTTTCTCCATAGCACCTTTGAATTCATTAGTTTAGAACTGCTTTTAATTTGGTCTTTCCCATGAGAGCCATTATATTTTTCTCCTGTCAGCCTGATGCTGGAGAAAAAAGAAAACTGGCAGATGTGGTGTTTTTCATCTAGTTTGCTTCCTAGTTAGAAAGTGCATTAAGTGTTAGGCACAGAATATTATTTATAATAACTCTTCGCCACCATTAACAACTTTAAAGAAACTTGGTTTAAATATTGCCGATGCAAATGGATAAAATATTTTATTTCCTCCCATTATGAAACTATAGAGATACTTTATTTTATACTGTTTTTTAGGTCATTACAGTAACTATTTTCAGGGATCTATGGTAAATGGGATTTTTTCAAATTCGTTTTTCACAGACAATTCCAGTGGTTCTCTCAATATATTATGTTTCAGCTCCTGGTTTAGTTATATGTAGTTTACAGCCTCATTTACTTTAATGTGCTACTTGAATAACATAATCATAGCTATAACTATGGTATAGGGCCATAAGGTACATGCACCTCTAATGTTTTTTGACTATTTAAATGGCTTGTTCATAAATGTTCCTTTAATAATGATGGCAAGCCTTCTAGTGGCTAGATGTCAGAATATGATGAGTCATTCAAATGGGTTTCTTTTCCATCTAAAATGTGTAATATGTGGCATGAAGATCAAAGTTAACGTTGTTTTTCTGTTTGCTGCCTATTCTCACAAGTAGAAGATTTTTGCTCTGAATACACCTCCACAGACTTGTTTTGTGCCATTATGTAAGCTTCCTAATGTATTTGTCTTTTCCTTTTCTTCTCAAACAAGATGTGATTTTCATCAAGAAAGGTCAAACTGAGTATGTATCGGAGAAGAATATTTATGTATCTGCCTAGGATAACACCCACTTGTGTACATCAGAAGGCATTATGTATTGATAGCTTTACAGGGTATATTAGCACCTTCTCAGTCATCATCTCGGATATCCCTGTGAGAGTTTGAAAAAAAAAAAAACAACAACAACAAAAAACCTGTTTATTGTTCCAGGCTCTTCGGTGTAACGGGAAACTGTGCTGCCTGTAGTAAGCTCATCCCTGCCTTTGAGATGGTGATGCGTGCCAAGGACAATGTTTACCACCTGGACTGCTTTGCATGTCAGCTTTGTAATCAGAGGTAAGCAGATTTCATCCTGGTGTCTGAAAACACGGTAAGCCTCTCTTTGCTAGTTATTTATTTAATAGATGGGAACTGTATATTTTACTTAAAGCAGTTAATCTCGGCATTTTTGTTTTCTAAAAACATTCACCTAGTACCAGAAACAAACCACTGGGGGGAAAGGTCCGAAAACTACCTGAAGGAAAAGCATCATATAACAGGATGCGATACGAAATGAAGATATGGCTATAAACTTTAGTTTTCTTATCATTCATTCTTTCATGTGTTTCTGTCTTTTTGAAAAATCAGTATAAAATATCCTTAAATTTTATTTAAAAATTTTAAACGTATGTTAAATGTTTCTTTCTTTGTAAAAGTAAGCTTAAAGTCTTTAGTTTTTTGTACTGTGAGCAAACACATGTGCACAGAGGCAAATATACAGGAATTTGTAGGAAGTAGTGTGTCTTCATCTTAGTTTTCATATTTATAGTTGCCCTATCTCTCCATTCTTATCTTGAATTCTAATCTTGTTTTAGATATCCTTTTTAAGTTGCTTTATATCTCTTGGGAATGAGGCCAAATATAGCTAATAATTAAACACTTATCAGCATTGGACAGGCAGCATAGGAAAATGGGAAGAGTGTTGCGCAAGGAATCTTGAAACCCAAATGCTAGTCTGGACTTTGCCCCTAAGAAGACGTATGCGCATATGTCAACCATTTGAGCTCTCTCGAACTCAGTTTTCTCGTTTAGGACATAAGGGAGCTAGATTAGTCAGCCTCAGAAAACTGTTTCATCTCCAGGCATTATTGCTTTATCCCATTTGTCCTCATTGAAAGCTATAACTTTTATTTCCAGTGGGAACTATATACTACTGATACCTGTTGTATATGAGAAATGCAGAGCATATTAGAATATGCAACTGTACATATCATTAAAACACATTTTAAAAACTAGTACACTTGATAGATTTTAATGAAAATAAATTCAATGTGAGTGTGAAACCACCTGGACATAGCATAATAATCAGGACATGCTAGTTGCATCAAGTTCTCGGTGACAGCAATTTGCCCTGCTTTACTATTCAATGCAGCATCTTCCTATGAGGCCCTGTATATAGCAGGTTTACAGTGTGAACAGGATTCACATTCTGTCCCCATCCTGTATCAGCTTTGTCATCTTGAGTATGTTACTTAATCTCTAAGATTGGTTTCCACACCCTGAAAATAGAGGCACTCTTACCTATCTTGCAGGGTTTTTTTTAAAGAATTTTTAAAATGTTTTTTATTTCTTTTTGAGAGTCAGAGAGAGACAGTGCGAGCAGGGGAGGGTCAGAGAGGGAGAGGAGACACAGAATCTGAAACAGGCTCCGGGCTCTGAGCTAGCTGTCAGCACAGAGCCCGACGCGGGGCTCGAACCCATGAACAGTGAGATCATGACCTGAGCCGAAGTCAGATGCTTAACCGACTAAGCCACCCAGGTGCCCCACAGGTTTTGAAAATTCAGTGAAATGATTTATATTAAGTAGCAGGAACACAAATGGTTCTAAAAAAGTAGCTCTTTTATCTTGATATTTATAATTTACTTTTACCAAATAAGATTGCATTAACTTGGTTTTTACTCAAGAGATATATCTCAGTGATATCTCCTGCTAGATGTAGATGTTCAGAGTGGTGCCCGGTGTACTTTGCAATATATAATTTCTCCAGGAAATAATTCAAGAAGTCGCCTTACAACACCTTGAGTCTTCCCAACAAGTTTTTGGAACCAAAGCAGGTTGATTCAGTCTATGGTGACATTTAGCCAGAAAAAAATTGGCAAATATGCATGTAAAGGATGTAGATACGTGAGCACAGCTATCCATACATTCATACAGATACATTTATATGCATGTATACCTGTGTGTGTATATATTTAAAGGTGTATTAGAAGTATATTTAGAATACTTCTGTCTACTTGTGCTATTGATCCACTAACACATCCAGTAACAATTCAGTTATCTTTATGCAATAATAACATTTACTGTTGTTCTGCTTATAAAAAGTTATATATTCATAGTAGAAATTTTGGGAAACAGAAAGAGATTAAAGAATCATATTGTCTGATGTCTCACTATTTAAAAGAAGATATTTTAATATGTTGATGTCACTAGCCATGTTTTCTTATGCATAAATGACAAATGATATCCAGCATATATTTATAATATATCCCCATTTTGAGATGCTTAAGAATCCTAATTTTGATAATTGGGCCTTTTTATTTAATATAGTATGCTCGTTTACTTGCCCCTAGAAATTCTTTCAAGATATTTTAAGCTTTCTTGTGTTTGGTTTTATGAATAGATCAGTCTTCTGTCATCAGAGGTGTAAGCTATTTCTTCCCATTTTTTTATCATCACTCTTATCAACATAATATGGATTTTATAATCAGACAATATTGAAGTCTGTGTTAGGATAAATTCACAGGCGCATACTTATTTGGACAAAATATGTAAGTGTTTAAAGGCTTATGTGATATATTGTTAAAATGCTCTCCAGAAGAGTTACACCAAGTATTCTCATACCAGAAATGTAAAAGCTATGTATTCCCTTACATTCACTCTAACGTTGGGAATTATTATTGAAAAGGAAATCCTTGTCACCTTGAATGATGAGAGATGGTGTCCCAGTATAATTTTTAGTTAGTATTTATTTGATTACTAGTGGCCCTTGGATAGTTCTTCTTTTAGGGAACTTCCTGTTATGCCCTTTGTACATTTTTCTATTAGGGCAGGCTACCCTATTTTATCCATGTTCTACACAGAAAATTAAAACATCATTCAAGTGCTAAACCCAGCCTAAATTCTATTATGATGCAAAGTAATTGTAGGTTGTTAGTGCTATTTACAAATCGTATATCAATTTTATTTCACCATTGAAATAAAAAGTTGCATTCACAATTAAGTCTATCTCCTCAGTAGGACCCAGTCAAGTAAGACAAACACTCCTAAATTTTGACTCTAAAACTGTTCACATTCTTATTGCTGCAAAATACTATTCTAGTATCATTATTAAAGTACCTAATATATTTCTGTGTTCGCTTCATTTATTACATGCCATAATGGGACTGCATATCTTTAGTGCTGGTTATGCACAATTAGCACTTAGTTATTGTCTTGTCACTTCAGCCCCTGCAAGACAAACTTCTTTAATGCAAGAAGTCAGCTAATCTTCATCAGTCAAGCAAAGCAGGCAAATGTTGTTACTCTGAATACAGAAGGTTTTCAATATAGGAGATTTTCTTTTTACTTTGACATTTGCCGGGGGAATCCTCTCCAATAAAGCCATATGCCACACAAGCCTATACTTTCACGAGCCAAATCATTACTATAGCATTGCACCTTTTCAAGTGAGACACAAAGCAAAGAGGTAATTTATAGGCACTTTCCCTTAAGCAAACTTTATTGACATCTGAAATTGTGGTATTAGAAATGCTTATGAATTTTATTTAGCAGTCATTTCAGCTTAACTTTTAAATCAAAATATCATTAAGATCTAAAGCATTGCTGAATGTTTTCAAAATAGTAGGAAAAATAACTTTTCAGGATTGGTTGTTTCTTGACCACACCATCTCTGCCCTTTTTAGAGGGCTCTGGCTAAAGATGTGAATCCCGAATTAAAAATATAATTTTTTTTTCTATTTTAAGGGAAGCAGAGGACTGTTATTTTGAGCATCTTACATGGTAACGTGACTCTCATCCAGAACTGGAAAATTTGGTGTAATAGGTTAATTTCTTAAAGGTGACTAAGCCTTTCCTCCTCAGAAAAATCTGTAAAACTAAGCGATGGTTTTATAAGAAAAGGGGAAGAAAAACATGTTTGTAATGAAATGGCCTCAAATACACAGAGTTGTGTAACACTAAAACATAAAAGCACCATGCTAGGCTCTGGAAAGAGAGGTAAAGAAAATCTAGTTTCTCTCTTAGAGATATTCAGAGCTATGGGAGAGACAGGACATCAAAGACTCACAGAGAGTGTAATCGATGTTAAACAGATCTATACTGAGGGAAGAGAGGTCTGTCCTTCTTGAAGTCTTAGAGAAGCATCCAAGGGTTGATGTGCTGGGTTTTAAAAAAGAGCTCCCTAAGACTGCCTGGAACGTAGGAATCATGTCTGATGGGGGTTGGGGAAGATGAGGAAGCCAAGGCGCAGTGAGAAAAGGGTTTCCCAGACAGATGGAGCATCATGTAAGGCATGGAAGTGTGAAAGCATTTAATGTGTGCAGGAAATGAAAAGTAGCTCGATGTAGTTACAAGTTACCGAGGGAGTATGGTAGGGATGTGGAGAAGTAGGAAATGACGCACAGATCAGGAGGAGATGAAACTAAACGGGGGAAGTCAATGAATGAAAGTCAAAATGAGTCTGAATTTAAATGCTCTGTCTAACATACCTTTGTTATTTAAAGCTATTCAGTTCTGGAATAAATCTGTCTGGACCAGTATTTACTGACCACCCACCTCAAGTGGTAGTGCAATTTATGGTGGTATTTCAAAGGGTTCAGGAGAAATATAACTCATGGCCACTTACCTCAGCACTTCAGTCCCGTTTGGAAAACTTGTTACGCATTCATAAGAAAATTTGAAATGCCAGAGTAAATGATACAGCAATAAATAAGTGCTCTGGGAGAGATCAGAATGAGTTGACATGGCCAGGGAATACTGATGGAGGGAAGGGAAACCAAAGAATTTTTAGAATTTAAAAAGATGGTAAAAAGGGAGAAATAGTCCTGGCTAGAGAACAGCGTAAGCAAAGGTGAAAAGATTATCATTAGCAAATAATAATGATATCAGAGTTTTTCTTTTTATTTACTTTTGAGAGAAAAATTGAGATCAAGCAGCGGAGAGGTAGAGAGTAAGGGAGACAGAATCCCAAACAGGCTTGGTGCTGTCAGCTCCGGGCCCAGTGTGGGGCTTGAACCCATGAACCATGAGATCATGACCTGAGCAGAGTTGGACACTTAACTCGCTGAGGTACCCCTGATAGCGGAGTTCTTATATAGTGCTGATCATACACCAGACCCTGTTTTGTTTCACCCGTGCTCATTTACTACTCAATATAATTAGGTACTATTACTAGCCTCACTTTACAGGTGAGGTAACTGAAGTATGGAAAATTTAAGTATCTTGCCCAAGAAAACACAGAAAATAGTAGACTCAAAATCTGATCCCAGCCAGTCTTGTTTTCTTCTCCAGATGCAGGTCCTGGACTGTTCCAAGAGCTGGTATTTTATTTTCTGACTAACAGGATATAAATGGGGATAGATAGAGCGAAGGTAAAGTAATGTAAGCTTTGAATAATTTATAGCAGGATTTGGGATGTGAGTAGTGTAAGTTGGTGTAGAAAAGATGATTAGGAGTGAAGTATGTAATAACTGGAGAGTCACTGGGAAAAAACACTAAATGTGTTCACAGTGTCTAGCTGTGAGACGATCGGTATATAATCAGCACCTCTTACTGAAAACGAAGTGCAGTATCAAAATCTCCATTTTTATGGGGCGCCAGGGTGGCTCAGTCGGTTAAACGTCCGACTTCGGCTCAGGTCACGATCTCACGATCCCTGGGCTCGAACCCCGCGTCGGGCTCTGTGCTGACAGCTCAGAGCCTGGAGCCTGTTTCAGATTCTGTGTCTCCCTCTCTCTCTGACCCTCCCCTGCTCACACTGTCTCTGTCTCTGTCTCAGAAATAAAACATTACAAAAAAAAATTTTTTTTTAATCTCCATCTTTAGTAACAGGATGCTAAATAGGAAATAGAGACATTTGAGGGGCGCCTGGGAGACATTTGAGGGGCGCTTGGGTGGCTTAGTCGGTTAAGCGTCCGACTTTCGTTAGGTCATGATCTCGCGGTTCGNAAAGAAAATAGAGACATTTGAAATATGCCCCCCTCCCCCACTCTTTTTAAAGTATCGTGGAGATGGGAACTAATTATAATTGACAGCCACTAACCTCCAGGTTAAAATAAGATGACTAAGTTAACATTTTCATTCTTAGGAAGGATGTTAAAAGAATGGTACAAATGGAGGCTTCTTTGCAGTGGCTTTTGATAACCTGCTTAAAACTGCTCTAAGCCCTATATTTTATAAGGGTGGTTTATTGTATTTATTTTTTGTTCTTCTCAAATCTCTAAGACCATATGAGTTCAATTAGAGTCACTCCAAAATATCTGGAAATTAAATCTATTATTATTAACTCCAAAACATCAAGATTAAATGGCTCAGTAATCTGATTGGGCATCTTTTTATTCCTTCACATACTTTTTTTTTTAATGAAGACAAAATTAATTGAGCTGATTATACCATAAGCAATTAGGATTAGATTACAAGGAAGATTATAAGTTTATTTTCAGGAATTTTAGCCTGACCTATTAATATACTTATAGTATCCTCTGGCCATCACTGCTTCTATAATATTTTTTCTTCCAGTGCTAAATCTCGTAAGGAGCTCATAACATTGGAAATTAGCTTTTCTTACAAAATCACAGTTATAGATTATTTTGTTAAGCATCTAGCATCTGCATTGCTGTGTCTGCAATTTCTTCATGTTTATATGTGGAACATTTTAAAGGAGTATACCATTCCTAATTGCAAAGCAGTTATAATCTGTGTTAACCAGAGCTTTCAAACTCTTTTAAGTTATATGGGGAAGTATGACATTTCTAACCCATGTTCTGTTTTGTCTTGACCTTTAAGTATAAATTGAAATGCACATAAGATGTACTTTGTCCAGTTGACAACATCAGTAACAAAATACTTCAGGTAGGAATATTTTAGATAAATCCCATTTATATGACCAATATCTCATTGAGTGGTAGGCAGACTTTTTTTGAAAGGTATACAAAGGAATATTAACCATAAAAAAAAAAAAAAAAAAAT
>NW_027528869.1:1662907-1755957 GCF_008692635.1 Crocuta crocuta
TTTTGAAAGGTATACAAAGGAAAAATAACCAAAAAAAAAAAAAAAAAAAAACTGTATTAACTTCGTAGGCTAATGCTTTACTGCCTCCATGTCTTGAACCCAAAGATATCAGAGCCCCTTTCCTTCCTCTATCGTATATTATAGCTGTGGAGCCTTGAGCGGGATTTTACATTCTGGGAGAAAGCCTTGGGTTTTTCATCTGAAAAGGGCAATAACCATATTTGCTTTCTCAGTTGAATGTAACAAGTAAATGTAATCATACATTCTTAGCATTAGCACATGGTAAATACTTTATAGGTGGTGGCTATATTAGTTATCTACACTCCAAACATCGAGGTGAAGCTTTATATACTTCATTTGTACTCTTTAACACAAAGTTATAAAAGATACACTTATATTAAAAGATAAGAAAGGGGCGCCTGGGTGGCTCTGTCAGTTGAGTGTCCACTTCAGCTCAGGTCATGATCTCAAGGTCTGTGGGTTCAAGCCCTACATCAGGCTCTGTGCTGATAGCTTGGTTCTTGGAGCCTGCTTCAGATTCTGTGTCTCCCTCCCTCTCTCTCTCTCTCTGCCCCTCCCCTACTCATGCTCTGTCTCTCTCAAAAATAAACATTAAAAATATTTTTTAAGAAAAGATAAAAATGAAGGTTCATCTTCGATATCATAAGTGGAAGGTTGATTTGAACCCTGTTCATTGCAATATGCCACTTTGCCTCTCATATATTTCTTATTTTAACATCCCTAAAACCTAGTGATGTAGCTGTTTTATCTTACCTACACAGAATTGACTCCAAGAAAATAGGCATTGGGTAGGTGATAGCATCAGGGCTTAGGCCTAGATCCCCAGGCTCTTGGTTCAATGCTTTTGAATTGAATTGAATTGAACTACCCTGAATTTATTACTCTATAAACAAAAATTATTAAACTTCAAGGCTTCTGAAGGTAAGACTGACATAACTTTAGACGACAATAAGTTTTTATTTGGGGAGCCTGGCTGACTCAGTCAGTAGAGCATGTGACTCTTGATCTCTGGGTTGTGAGGTCAAGCCCCAAATTGGACATAGAACTTACTTTTAAAAAACATGTTTTTTGATATTGAATACAATTTGGGGACTGGTTAGAAAGTTAAAGCAGAATTGTAGACAATATGGAGTTGAAAGACTATTTCCAATTAAGTTGGATTTAGAGAAAAAAAGAGTTTAGTATCCGCTAGAACACTAGAGTATTTGGTGACTTTATTTAATTTTATGTGCTATTTTATTATTAGCTTATTAGTTCAAATTACTTTCAACAGTAATATATATTGAAAGTTTTGAGCAGTAATCAGATATATCCTACATGCTATTTTATGTTATTTCGCACAAAAGATAAGTATCTAATTTGACTAATTCTGTCCAACAGAAGAAATATTTCCTTTTATTCAACATATTTTAATGATTAGGATAACCTACAAAAGTCATTTATTCAAACCCTACTTTTTAAGCACAATATTTAAAGTTTATAGTTTGCAACTGATAAAAAGAGGATATATACTTAAGGTTCAAACTCAGATGTTCATTGTATCCAATAGCCTTGACCACAAACTCCAGGATTTCAAGATCAGCGCTTAGTCTGTACTTTCAATCAACATCATCAGCAGGCAGTAATCCTGGGGAAAAAAAAGTAAATTCCACAAATAAACAGACCAATCTTCCTTTAAGAGGAAAGCTAATTCTTTTCAATCTACTTTTTTTATTACACTATTTTCCCCTCTATCTACTTAGCTAGAATAAGGATAAATTTCCAAAGCTACCCAGTTGGAAAATAAATAGGTTCACTGTTTGTCTAGCATTCCAATCTTTGCAAATGTAAATCAGTCCAACTGCTCCTCATTTAAACCTTCAACTTCACAAAACATTAAAGGGTTGCTTTCACTACACAATTTAATCTATCCACTAAGATTTCTGCTTGAACATCATTCGAAATTGACTATCTGATAAAGAGAGACCACTATCAAAGGTCAGCAAGGTCAACTTGTATAATTACAAGTAGTTTTACTGGGTCAACTCCACTAGACACTGCTGTTTGAAGGTTAAATTGTTACAATTAAAAATATATACAGATCTCCCCAGAGTTACTTTATTGTTAAATGTACTGGAAACAGCACAAGCATTTATTTCTGACCTTAATTGTATCCAAAGTGTCACCACTGGGAAATTATACAAAAAGAGCACTTATTAAAAACATTACAATCTTGCACATTAAACAATGCTTTATAGAATAAAATACATAATTAGCTACTGGAAACTAGTTTATTTATCACATCAATATTAAGAAGTTCATTCAGGTTACTCCCTTTGGTTTAATTGGAAGTGCTCTGAGAAGTGACATTTAATATTTCATAGCTGGTGAACTTGCCACAAACAAAAGAATATGGCCCGGCATCAGAGTCCGATGCTAAAACAACTTTTACTTCAGAACAATCACTTCCAAATTACTAGCATTTAATCACATTTTAATAACAGAGTGGAAGGAAGCCTTAAATGGAAAACTTTAAAACGGGCTACTTTCTAATTGTGTGATACATTTTAATGCCTTTTACCTTTTTTAATAAAGTGAATAAATGGCCAATGATGAAATCTTCCATAATCACTCCAGTGAAATATTATTATCATTCTTTTTTTCTTTTAATGACTATAAATATAGATCAATTATTTTTTTTCTTTCCAAAGTGGCAATAAAAATCACCTCTGCTGCCCAAGGTATTTTCCTTATTTTTCCTATGCCTTTTATATATAAATGTAGGATTTCAAATTTTATGCAGTGTTTCATTAAATGACCAACATGCTTTAGTTTTGACAATAAAGGCAATTTTCTAAACCAAGCTTTCAAACTCGGGGAACTACTGTGTGAAAATACTATGAGGAAATGAAATCTTCAAATCTATGGATCTGAGTGAAATGATCTTAATGCATTTTATTTTTTAAAATATTTTCAGATTTTGCGTCGGAGACAAATTTTTCCTAAAGAATAACATGATCCTTTGCCAGACGGACTACGAGGAAGGTTTAATGAAAGAAGGTTATGCCCCCCAGGTTCGCTGATCTATCAACATCACCCCATTAAGAATACAAAGCACTACATTCTTTTATCTTTTTTGCTCCACGTGTATATAAGAATTGACACAGGAACCTACTGAATAGCGTAGATATAGGAAAGCAGGATGGTTATATGGAATAAAAGGCGGACTGCATCTGTATGTAGTGAAATTGCCCCAGTTCAGAGTTGAATGTTTATTATTAAAGAAAAAAGTAATGTACATATTGCTGGATTTTTTTGCTTGCTATTCGTTTTTGTGTCACTTGGCATGAGATGTTTATTTTCTTCGACTATTGTATATAATGTATTGTAATATTTGAAGCACAAATGTAATACAGTTTTATTGTGTTACCATTTGTGTTCTGTTTGCTTCTTTGTATTGTTGCATTTAGTACAATCAGTGTTTAAACTTACTGTATATTTATGCTTTCTGTATCTACCAGCTATTTTAAATGAGCTGTAACTTTCTAGTAAAGAATTGAAGAGCAAATCTCACTAATGATACACATATAGATAAAGCAAGTCTATCAACATTAAAATACTAAAAAAAAAAAAAATGAAGACAGACACAAAGCATTTTAGCAACATCCACTATTATTGCCGCTATGATTTAGAGTCTATCAGTGTTCTCATTATAACCCCCTATTTTCAGGGGGTTAAAGATCAGCTTTAAAAAATGCATAAAAATTTCATCTTAAAGCACTTTCATTTTATACCAACGTGAAAAGTGCCATTTTTAGAATAACTTTAAAGCTTAGCAGTTATCCTTTTAATATCTTTTTTTTTTTTTTGGTATGCTCTTTAGCTACACAATGGCTTTGTTTTATTTTTTTTTTCAGCCATTTACCCCTTATGTAAACTAGTGCCTTTGGGTATCATGTAAAATTTTTCCAAAGGGTTACTTTAGAAGAGTGTTACACCACAATTATGAGATAATTTTAAAATGATAAATTTCTTGTACAAATTTTGCCCAGATGTCTCCATAAGAGCTTAGGATTTAATAACTTATGGGTTGATAAATTTCTGGCACTGAAAGGAATTGAGTGCAAATCTACTGAAACCATGATAATGCACATGGAAGTTATGATATTTGAGAAGTGAGGTTACTTTTGATCAGAGCAACATAGTGCTCACAGAATCTTCTAGAAGAAGAGAAACAAAGGGATTGTTAAAAAGCTGAGGACTGGTGATTATATATTTTTCTGTATTTACCTGACACTTATTTTAATGTTCACAACTGCAGACTTTAAAAGTTTGACGTGTCTTACTCTTATACTGCTTTCTTTATGTAGTTACTGGCTCAGAATATATCACACTTAAGGCTGAAATCTGTCATTCCATTTTTCAAAGGTGAAAAATTATTCCCTTACCAACATGATAGCTGATAAAGAGAAAGCTTTCTAGAAACAAATTATGGAGACCGATTATTTAAATTACAATTAAGGGAATAAAAATAAGACTATGTTCTCTTCTCCGGCTGACACTTTGCTTCTTTGCTACCGCTCCCTGGAATTGAACACCATTTCGACAAATCTAATTCCGCACAGGCACAGTGAAGCATATTTTTACTAGAGCAAATTTAGTGCTATGGGTTTTCTTTTTTCTCTACTTTTTTCTTGATCACTTGTATAGGAAACAATATTTCCCGGTGTTATTTGCATACATATTTTGTCCTGCCAATATATGCATTGCCGATAAAAATTAAATGTGATACCTGGGTTCTTGGTTTGGGGCCAAAATACTAAACTGAAAATAATGCTGGTGTGGATTTGAGTTGTTTTAAAACACAAAGCTTTATTATGAACATGCATGTGAATCTGGTTATTGCCTCTCATTTTTAAGAAAATGGTCCTGTGAAAAGTGAATGATATGTATTTTTACCAATACTTCATGGTTAAGAGTGTTCAAGTCACATGTCCCCCAGATTTGAGATATACCGAAAAAAAGAATTGCAGAAATAGCTATTTGGGGCCCACAAAATATTATTTTAGCCTTAGAGCCTTACATTTGTTTCACCATAAGACTTGCATAGCCAAAACCACAATCAAAATCAAACAAATGGATGGGGGTGGGAAGGGGATTTGTGAAAAGTGGTTTTCTTAAGCAACCCTGTTAGCTAGTCCCCATTGAGAGGTGTCTGAAATTCATGTGGATGTAAAATTTTAATTGCCAGTATCTTTTTCAAATGATCTTTTTTAGATTTAAATGGTTTTGCATATGTTTATCAATATGTCAAAATACTTGTAAATTGGGAACAAACTTCTCTTAGCTTCTGGAAGCTGTTCAGTTATCCTCGCCACCCACAGACCAAACAAGTTTTTTATTGCCTTTTCTTTTCCGAAATCTCCCGGGAATTAATTCTTAGGCTTTTTACTCTGAACAAAATTACTCACCTGGATTAAAGATTAAGGCCTTAATCTCCTTAGATTATCTTTAATCTCCATGAAATTGTGAAACCAGACAGAAATGGGCCATTTTATAGCTAATTGCCCATAAACAGTAGCATTTTTGACCTGAAGTACTAAGCTAATTGTCTTGCCTACGCAAAGTCCCCCGAATTGTTGTCAACTCACCTCTTTGTGTCGCGTGGCCTGGACGTCACTTAGCTCCTTATCCGGCACCTCCAGTAGGACACCTCCAAAGGAGCTTTGATTTCTCCAGCAAGCTCCCTTCCTACCCTGCGTCTCCTAGGGGCTGCCTGCCATGAAGGACCAGGCATCTCCACTCCACCAGAGTGCTGGCTGAGTTTAAAAGCTGACCTGTGTTTGTAATTTCACTTTCATCTTGCTTAATAAATATCTGCTGGATTCTTTCATTCACTTTTTTTTAATATTTGGATTTATGTTTTTAATAAAAGGGGCCTTATACTATTTGATTGCGCTTAATTGGCAAAAGCGAAGATACTATCTAGAAAGCGGAAGTGGAGTCCATGAAAACAGAATGAAGTGTGTCAGGACATTTACTTTCGAAAGGGAAATCAGAGCATAAAGCATGGACAAAGTACCTCAGACGCTTTCTCCAAATGTTATATTTAGACTCTCTGAGCTAGATAGTTTATTGCTATTTACTTTTGTGGGGAAAATAATAAAACTGTCAAAAATGAAGGTAGCAATTGCCAGGTGTAATTTGGTACATTTATACAAATTTCAAGGGATCTTCCTGAAAGCAATAGTGTTGCTGTTGTCAGACTAAATTTCAAACTTCCTATTTTGCGTATAATGAATTAAAACAAAACCCCTCAACTAAATCCTGCATTTTCAAGGAAGAGATGTGCCTTAAATGAAACTGGGTGTTGAAAATTATGTCTGTAGTAAAACATATTGTGCACAAGTGGTTTCCTTTTAACTCTCACGTTAGGCAAGCCACTCTCAGAATAGTCACTTAAATAATTTCATAGAAATGATACAGGCCAAACATGTTTAACGCTCACTTCAGTAAGTTGCAAAAACAATCTGTTTGTTTGTTGTAATAGGCCATTAACGCAGAATACAATTTTAGCAAAAGTCTTCTGATGACTCCTTTTTCTTAAAAACACCATTATAGATATTTCTTAAATGTGATTGTAATGCAAGTTAAGGTAATAGAGAGCAAACCGTTAATATGGCCATTATTTCGATTGACATCTATTGAGTACCTACTCTATGACAGGCCTTGACCTGAGCATTCTGCCTCCTATTGCGCTGACTTAGGATCCTTCATATGTCAGAAAACTTAAGTGTATCTTCGCCCTGGTTTATACTTCTCTCAAACCTCCTAATAATGAACACACAAAAGCGAATACCATCTGCCTTTTCAGCATGTCATTGGTATGAAGGCCCCAGAAAATATCTCAAGTAATCAATGTGTTCAGAGAATTATCTCTCACAAATTACTCATTAACTCAATAGCACATAATAAGAAAGAACATCAATTAATTAATGAGTCACCCTCAGATCACTAGGATTACAATGGAGCTCTGTTGAAACAGCGGTTATAAATGGAGCTGCCTCTCTTTATTCATTGTTTGCAATTGGCCCATTATTTGGCTCAAACCAGTGTCACATTTAACACATGCCTGTAGGTAATTGTGTGATTAGTATCATAAATGAAGAATTCAGAAAGTGTAATGCTTATAAGACCTTATAAGCGGTCAGAAAAATAAAGGCTACCTTTGTAGTACAAGTACCTTGTACTATGGCTACCTTTGAGGCCAAGCTTTTAGAAGGGTATTATCTATCTAAACGGCGTACATTTGCATTCAAAAGACTTCCATGTTGAAATGCTAAGACATTTAAAGGTAAAATTTTAAATGCTTTAGAATCCACATAACTTAATTTCAGTAACTTTTTACAAAGACTGAAATACGCATGACCAGTAAAAGTTGTAAAAGTTGTGGTACCCCCAAAAGGACATTTTAGTTTTTGGAGGGCCTGGTTGGGGAGGGTGTGCAGAGACTGACAGCAAAGGGGAAGCGATTATAAGAAATACCAGATCTTACAAAGTCACCAACTAAAGTTTCCCAACTATCTTGGTAAATGCCATTCCAATAAGCTTATAGAATAATTATAACAGTTCCCTTAGGTAAGTAAGAAACATCTGTTGGTAACACACAGCAGGTGTTAACAATTACACATACTGAAATTTTTAAAAACGTTTGTAATTAAAAGAATTCTGTTTTCTGAAAAGAAGGAAATGTTAAATTCAAAGATCTTCCTGTTTTGAGTGTGCAGACCACGTAATGCACAAAATTGTAAAGCCCAAATCATCTTGGATCAACTAGGTTGCGTGTTTGGTTCAGATCACTGCAATCAAAAGTGAATTGGAATTCACTGCATTTTTCACACAATTGGTATTCTGGGCTTGAGGAGCTGAATACTCACGAAATTGGTACAGGAGAGCTGATTACAGAATATTTTGGGTTTATGGGCAAGGTGGTTGCCATTAACCGTACCAGATTTAACGGACACAGTACAAAGACAAAGGAGAACAGAAACATTCAGAAAATAGACTTTCCGCATCTCTTTTAACCCTGCTTCTGCAGAAGACTTCAAATCACCTAAAACAGTCCATATGTGACATTATCATATGACTCATCTTCAATAGCTCTTAATAATAGCTAACACTGATGGCACACGTACCACGAAGCGGGCAGTTTTCCACGCCCAAGTAATTCCCACAACACCCTTGTAACATAGGTACTATGGACCTCAATTTTACAGGATTTAAATAAAAACAGAGAGTGTGCTTAACTTGCCCAAGGTTGTATAGCTTGTAAATAGAGTTAAACAGGTTTTCTGGCTCTCGGGTTAACCACTGTACTAGATCATCTCTTACAGGGTTGTCATTACCATCGCCATCATCACCACCATCATCGTCATCATCATCATTATCATGATCTCACCATTAATATTATTTTCTAGCCAAGAACCGGGAAGTTATCTGTGCTTGGTTGAAAATTACAAATACTTCAGAGTTAATGTCATCATTAAAAATGAAAACTGGGAATGAGAGTGATATTTTCCGGGTGCGTCTGCTTGAGAGCTCTTTTTCCTATGACATAATGAAGGAATTTATCTGAGCCGCAAAGGTATGGTAGTTAAAATAGGGGATCCCTAGTATGAGGATTGGGAACAGGGGATAGTTAACATAGACTTGAGAGTAACTCAAAGTAGAAAGCCTCAATTTTCTACATCAGGATAAATATGTCATGGGGAGACAAAGCTACACCAGTCTCAGAAGTCAATATAATAAAATCAGTATGTTATTTGTCTTTGATATTTTATAACTTGCTTCCATAAGTTGATAAGAAGAGCTGGCTCTAGGTCAGCTGCCAAATAGCTAAGGGACTCTTTAGTCTCAGAATTACAATGACAAGCCAGTCTAAAGCAATAGTGGGCAAAGCCGTTGTCCTTAACATGGATCAGACCAAGATGCGATTATTTACAACCTCATATTACCACAGAAAAATTTCCAAGATGTTCTTCCTTCCAGTACCTCAGCTGCTTGCCACCATCACTACAGCATCACTTCCAGGTATTGGGGTCCTTGTGAACCTAAATTATGCTGGGTTAAGTCATCTAAAAGGGAACTTTCACCCCACAAGAGAGGAGTGTTCCTGTATTTTCAGTATATAATTAGTACTTACACTGAAGGGCTTAGTGTGGGGATAGTCATGGAGAAACATGGCCAAATGAGCTGCATAAACAATGTGATTTTCCTCAATCTAGTAGGCACAGTGGAAGCTCCAGGATATTTCTAGTTGCATGGTAGCATCATCTAATTACAACATGACTTGATAAAATATCGCTAAGAACATCAGGTTTTTCACAGCCCAAGTTTGGTGGAGCTGCTAGGTTGTCTGAAATTTAATCTTGACCTAGAATTTCTGTATTCTTCTTAGAGTATCCTTAATTTACAGTGATTAGTAGCAGGGACTAGAAGACACATAAACCACATCTGAGGCAGTAATTGGTATATGAAAAGAAAATATGACAGAAAAATAAAATATGGGAGAAAATGCTGCCTGGAAGGAGCCAGGTCACTCATTAAAAAAAAAAAAAAAGTCTTTGAGCACCTACTATGTGTGTAGCATCATACTAGGAATTCTAAATTTTTTCTGCCCGAGAGATTTTCGTGTATGAAATATACTATTTATTGCTACTTATCCTTTGTTTAATGCCCAATTTATTAAACATACAACACTAACAAATGCAATTTCTCCAAACATTTGTACACTGTTTAAACAGCTAATAAACCAAAACTTGTAAATTTAATAAATCAGATCCAACCATTTAAACATTGATTAGAAACTTAGTCAAATTTTTCTAAACATTTCAATAAAATCCCATCTAATGAGCTTCAAGTATTTTAAAGCCAGACAGAAATTCTCACAATGAGTTAAAGCATTTAAAAAAAAAAAAAAAAAAAAAAAAAAAAAAAAAAAAAAGGCTTAAAGCTGGGGTACCTGGGTGGCTCAGTCAGTTAAGCGTCTGACTTCGGCTCAGGTCATGATCTATCTCACTGTTCGTAAGTTCGAGCCCTGCATCAGGCTCCGTGCTGACAGCTCAGAGCCTGGAGCCTGTTTCAGATTCAGTGTCTCCCTCTCTCTCGGCCCTTCCCACTTGTGTGCCTGTGCACACGCATGCTCTCTCTCTCTTTCTTAAAAATAAATGTTAAAAATTTTTAAAAATTAAAAGGCTTAAAATTGTTAACTTGAATTAATATTTCTAGATTTTGTTTCATACCTTCCTGAGGTTACCTTAATAGTAAGTAATTCCTTTCAAAAAATAGAGGATATTGGCTCAAGTCACTGAGGTTACAGGGACTGTGGTATTGACCATATGAACATTGGATGGGGCATAAAAATGAGCAGCTCTACCCTAAATGATTCAAACTTGAGCCAATGCTTATCAAGTCGGCCAACAATTTAACAATCATGCTTTTCTTGTTTTACATCAATGGAACCTTTTTTTAAGTCCAAGTCTTTCAAATAGATGATAATTTCCTATAACTCAATGCTTCTCCCCAGATTGATGTGTGTTAGCATTATTGGAAACTTGTGTGTATGCCATTTTATATCCCATGATAAGTTATAGGATCATTTAGAGATTTTAATCTGCCAAGAAAAAGGAATTGAATCTATGTAATCAAATTTCCTCTTAGGACATTTGACTAATCCTCTGTCTTGCATAAATTATTAGACACTTTTTTGAACTGATTACAATGCATTACCACTTGTGTTGATTAGTATCTTGGATTTTTGGTATGGCTTTATTTACAATTCTCTACATTTAATCTTCTCTCCTTAGAAGATATAGATAAACACAAATTAACGTTGTATAAGTGTGTATATATTCGGTAGAAGAAATAGGCCAAATATAGCATTATATTTTTTAATATTATAACTATATTGTATAATTTACTGTATAACTTTTCCCGTTTTGAAGTCAGTTGTAAACTCATGGCTTTCACAGATTCAAATGCATTGCGGGTGAATTTAGTAGTAGGTTATATTTCAAGTATGTGTATGTATGCATGTGTGCGATTTTTACTGCAGGTGTCAATCAAAAAAGTTTGTTTTGAAAGACGCTACCTTAGAAAACCAGACAGCCAAAAATAAAGGGCTTAAAGAAATGCAGAGTACAGCACAAGGTGAGCAAAAGGTGAACTGTTCCAGAAAAGGGTACTCAACCTGAAAATTACAGAGGCCAAATAACCGTAAAAGCAACAGTAACAGAAATCATTTAGAGAAAGAATATCAGGATAGTACATTAGTTGGACATTGTAAAGAAGAAAATAAAGAAACAGAGAGTTAAGTCAAGAGCTGAGACCATGACTTGACAACCCATGTCTGGAAGGGTTTACCTCACTCTTCTTCATTAAATATTTGACAAGACCATATTTGTGCCACATTGGTATCACTGGGTTTATGCCAGTGACCTTGATTATTTTTAGGTACACGTGATTATTTTTTTATCTTAAAACAGTTTTCTTAGTCCTATTTAACCCCTTAATTTTTGTTTCCATTTAAGTGATTTGTTCTGTCGGGGCACATTAGAAAAGCCTTCACAATAGACATTTAAATTCAGTCTTAAAGAACCATTGAAAAATGGAAGGAATGTTGATGCTTTTACAGAGATCGCCCTAAAATTAAGTTCACCAAGAAGTTAGTTTCATGATGCCTCATCTAACTAACAGGCAATAGGATGCCAACAAAGATCTTGAAAGCATAGATGGCATAACAAATGTTCAAGAAGATGGACTCAACTGAAATGTACCAGAGGGGATGCTGATGGTTCAGTCAAGAGGCCTTTGTAAAAACCAAGGAAAGAGATAAGCACTTACACGGTGTAGTCATTGGAGAGTAAAATGGGNACTAAATGTGACGAGAACAATGGAGAGGAGTCAAAGTGACTGAGATTTGGGGATTTTTACACTAAATTATTACAACGAATGTAGCAAACAGACCTACAAAAGAGAGAATAAGGAGAAATGTATGTTCTCTGATGAATCTCTGAATGTTAGAAACACTGTATTTCATGTGAAAGTGCGGAGCTCTATTCCTGCATCCAAAATTTTGGGTTGCTTTGGGCTTTCAAGCATCTGAGTGGCTCAGTCAGTTAAGCGTCTGACTTCAGCTCTGGTAATGATCTCTCTCGAGCCCTTCATCAGGCTCTGTGTTGAGGGCTCAGAGCCTGGAGCCTCCTTCAGAATCTGTCTCTCTCTTTCCCCCCACCTGCCCCATTCATGCTCTCTTTCTCTCTCAAAAATGAATAAACTTTAAAAACTTCTTTGGGTTTTAGGGAAAGAAGAAACATAATACTATGGGCTAGTGTGGCAGACCTTGCTAGTTTTCCACACAAGCATCCATAGTTCCCCTCCATTCTTGCTAACAGCGTATGGGGCAGTGAGGTGCTAAAGCAAAAATGTGCATGTCATAGCTTCTCTTGTATCCAAGGGTGGCCATTTGACACAGTTCTGGGCAATGGAATATAAAAATGAGTCGATGGAAGATTTCTGGGCAACTTTTGGCTTTCCTGATAGTCACACTACTCCTTCCTCCTCATTGTTTCCGTTTTCTTTCTGCCTGGAACTCAAATGGGAGTTTTCCAGTATCGTCTATACTGGACCACAGTATAGATGATTGAGAAGACGAAATTGCAAATCTAAAAGTACTCAGGCACTGCTGAATTTGTGGAGCCACCATGGGGGAGCAGATGTGAACAGACTTGAACTTCAACTCTCCAGATTACCTCTGGATACCTTGTGACAAGAAGTCAGCTTACTTCTTGTCACTGCGGTTTGCTTTCCCTTACATGCAGTCCAAAACAATCCCTACTTGTTTGCAGAAGCCTGAGCAATGTTATGATTTCAGTCTCAGCCTGATTCAGGAAAGGGAAATTTTGCCCTGAGTTTATAAGGCCCAACAAGCTTTTATTCCTTCTCTCTCCAATTCAGGTCCTTCCTGTCACATAAGAACCCACAATCCTCTAACAAGAGAAGCAAGAAGGTAGTTTCGAGTGCTTGTGTCTTATTTTCCTTCTGCTCTTTCCAAGCCCCCAAACTCTACCCTGACTTTTATACGTGTAAGTTGGGATTTCTATTAGAATATTACAATGTATCTACTTTTACATAGGACCAGTGAGGAAAGCTGTTATTATTAGACTGTCATAAAATAATATAGGCAGGAGTATGCAAAAGAAATAGCAAAGATATTTTCAAATAATTAGTGGGAACTACAGAGAAATCCAAAAGAAAGCCATTGTGCAAATGTCAGGCCACTCAAGGTCATTTCACCTTGAAGAGACAAAGTCAGATCCCTGCTTTGGATATAAAGAAAGATTTTGAAGCCTTTCTACCAGTCCCAAAGTCCTATCTGAAGATGATTCCTGATCTGTGAAGTTTCTCTCTTGTTTTCAGAAAAGTAAGAAAAACAAAGACAATATTTACATATATTTTATACAACCATATGTACTCAAAAACTGTTCTGTAATGGGAGATTTACCTTTCCTACTTTGCTAGCAGCATGAAGTAGCATTTTCTTTATGAAAATATGGTGATGGTAGATAATAGGGTTTATTATTTCAGAAACAATCACCCACTTCATCCTGTTTTCACTGTTAAAATATATGTATATATTTAAGCATGAAAACACAAATTTGTGAAATCCATTCATTTTGTTTTATTTTCCTATGGACTCAAAACCGTGTGCTCCTCAAATAAAAACTCCATTTTATAACTACCATCCAACCTAATTGTATGCTTAGTCCTGCCTAGATTCTAAGTGCTATAGATTCCTCTGTCAGCAGAAAAGTTAACTTAATAGTCAATTCTTTAACAAGGCATCATCTCAAGAGTATTTCTTTCCAGTTCCTTTTCCTTCCTCCCCATCCTTCTAGGAATAGCTGTTCGGTACTTTCCATAGAGCAATCCCTGTGTGATGTTCCAGGGCATGGAGAGGAAAGTGGAGGAGGAGAAGAAGAAGAAAAGAAGAAGAAGAAGGAAAGAAATTCAAAGTCTCCAGGATTTACCAGACCTAGTTTGTTCTCAAGGAGCTGCCAGTCCACTGGGGAAGCAAGGGAGAAGAGCTCCATAGGAGTGTGATGTTATTATTAGAGAATGGATACTGTGGGAGCAGAGCAAGAAGTGCCTCATTTTGAGAGTAGGAGGCATAATGTCTGAGAAAAAAGCAGCTGAGTCTTGAGAAGTAGATGTCCTTCCAGTAGATTAGGGAAAGGAGGGAAAGCTATTCCAGGCATAGGCAAAGACCTCAAGGTATGAGAAATTCTAGTGGGTTAAAGAAACTGCAGTTAGCACTGAGAGGGGCTACAGATTAAACTCTAATGATAAAGGGCCTTGACCCTATAGACCAGTGTAGCACAGTGGTAACCAAATCTATACAGCTTTAAAAATATAGATGCGTGGGGCGCCTGGGTGGCTTAGTTGGTTAAGCGCCGACTTTCGCTTGGGTCATGATCTCGCGGTTTGTAGGTTCGAGCCCCGCGTCGGGCTCTGTGCTGACTGCCAGCTCAGAGCCTGGAGCCTGTTTCAGAGTCCGTGTCTCCCTCTCTCTGACCCTCCCCTGCTCACGCTGTCTCTCTCTCTCCTAGAAATAAATAAAAATATTAAAAATATATATATAGATGCGTGTGTACATATTTATGTGTGTGTGCTTAAGATATTCCAACTCAGTAGGTATGTCCTCCTGTCCCTATGACCTATGTATCTGAAAAACTCCACAGTAATTTTCATGATTCATCAGGTGTGGATATCACTGCCACAGAAAATTATGAGCCTCTGAGGGGTTACAAGGCAGGGGAAGGCACGATCAGATTTACATTTTAGGACGTTCAATCTGGTGGTTTTATGAAAGCTCAAGTAGAGGCAGCAGAGACTATATGCTGGGGACCAGCTGATGCAGTTAAAAAGAATGCAGATTTAAAAGCAATAGTGTACAGCTGGAGAAAAGGGAACTTCAAAGACACTTTGGAGAGAGTACAGGAGGGAGTGGTAGTTTGTTGGGAACGAAGATGAGTTTTAAACTCAATGCTTTTGAATTGCCTCAGACTAGAACTCAGAAACTTACTGAGCACTTACACTTTAAAAGAGAATTCATGATGAGAAACCTGAAGAAATAAAGTTTTATGCACCTGGGTGGTAAAGGTAATACCTCAACTCTTGAAGTCATATTACTTAGATAACCTACTGAAATCAGAAAGCAAATCTTACCTTCTCAAGTGTAAAAATCTCATTTAAAATATTAAATTCAATCTGTACTGGATGGGATATACAACAATTAATGAATTAAGGAAATTAGAGTGACAGCTTGTGTGTTACTCTGATCTACCGTATTAATTTGACTTAAGATGTCGTTTCAGGGTTGCCTTTTTGGTACCAAAGACGACTTATAACTGGAATTCCCAGTTTCTATTCATCCTCCATGATCCCAAGGACTATTTTTAAATGTCTTTTCTGCTCTCAAAACCATTTCTTGCACTTGTCCCTCAAAAAGACTGTTGGGGCTCCAGCTAGATGGAATTGATGATTCTGAAATTTTGGATTTCATTTATTCACTTGGGTCTTTCACACACAGTGAACCATATGAAGTACAATGACAGATGGTAATGTATCAGTGTTACAGATTACTTACAGCCTTGCTTCAAAGTCAGAGTATAAAACTAAATGGATAAAATTGTTTTTTTAACTCTTTCAATAAAATGCCGCTAGACAA
Source organism: Crocuta crocuta (assembly GCF_008692635.1). Lineage (NCBI taxonomy): Eukaryota > Metazoa > Chordata > Mammalia > Carnivora > Hyaenidae > Crocuta > Crocuta crocuta. The sequence goes on from NW_027528869.1 coordinate 1,678,695, forward strand.
GGAAATAGCTCATTACATAGCTTCTATCTTAATGAGAAGGAGACCAAATAACTCTTTTCCAGTAGTCAACAGCCCTCTTCCACCAACATTTCTCCCTTCTCGCCTAAATTCTTTGTGTTTCACTTTCAGCCTTAAACCTTCCATTCCGCCTTTAGTGGTGATAGATAAAAATGCTTATCAACTGTTCTATGAATAAAAAACTTAAAATACTCCTAGATCACCTTGAAGTCTTTCCTCATCCAGAATAATCCCCAATATTTTGATCTTTCCTTTGGTCGTATTTTCCAAAATGTGGATAATTTTGTTGGCTTTCCTCTGAATATTTTCATGCTTTCACATGTCTCTTTGGTGATGGAACTCAGAAATAGGCACCATAGTCTGCCTGGTGTGAAATGTATTACAAGCCATAGCTAATGAAGGAGCACCATATCTTACATTGCTGCTTTACTATGAAATATCAAGCTTCTTTTTTTCTAATGCAAAGGCAATTTTACTAATTCATGGCCAGTCTGTATGATTCCACTATGGGCCAGAGGTATTTTCCTATGTGTTGCTGGGGGATTCCCATGATGTTTCCATAGTCTGATTTTCCCTTCTTTGTCACAAGTGAACATCTGTGCCCATATCTCACATGTTAGAATTTGGTCTAGCACAATAGTAGTAGGTCTTCTATTTACCCTAAGTTTCTTTAGAATTCTTAATATCTCCCCCAAATTGCTGAATTTCTCTATCTTTTCCAGACATGTTTTGTGGACTCTCTCTTTTGTCAGCCAGCAGTATATGTTAAACCAAGCTCAAGCCCACAAACAAGTCTTATGAAAGGCACTGATTAACCGATGGCCACTGTTTTGGTACAATTTTCAGTTTTGTGTCTACTTGGAGGCACGTGAATTCCATGGGAGGAAGGATTGGTAAAACTGGAGGGGAGCTAGGAAAAAATAAAAGTTAAGGCAATAGGGAGACCGAAACCAAAGACAGAGTTTTTAAAATGCTAGAAAATTAAAGAAACAGAAAGGGAATCAAATCTGAAGGAGACGAGAGGCAGATGCTGAGTTCAAGGTCAAAGGCCAGGATCCAGGTTATCAAAGTGAGAACAGTAAGAACAGATGAGGGTAAATGGGGTGGCGGAGAGAAAACACATGATGATTACCCAATAACAATGTCTCCCACAAATAATGTAGGTTTACCGCTATGAACAGATCTGGTAGCATTCGGGGGAGTGACAGCCTGGCTTCCCAGGCCTAAAAGGATAGACCAAAGCTAAGTGATAGAGATGAATTTCCCAACTGACTGCCTAGAATGCTTTTCAAGGATCAAATGAAAGAGAACGTTCAAGTTAAGAATGGACATCATTTCCCATGGACTCTACCATGTCAAGCACTCTCTCTCTCTCTCTCATAAAAAGTCATTGTTTAGAAAAAAAATTCAAAACTTTTTGTTATTGTCCTGCAGTTCTATTTCTTGAATTCAGAACCATTGCCTATATATTCTTTGATATGTGGAGGTTATTTTCTGGCATTTCAAAAAGCCATCCCTATCCCTGCTCCATACAATACATGAGGGAACATTTAGCCTTGTGTTTTATATGCCGTCCCTTACTATATGCAGCCCACTAGAATACATAATAAAAAGATAAATGAAAAGCACATTAGAAATGCACCTAGTAGCGGGAATCCAGCCAGTGTTGATTGCAGATGTTTTGTTTGAATCGGTGGCTGTGTTATGGGAGAGAAACGCCATTTATATAAATGATAGTATTGCCAGAGAATTCTGGAAGAACAAAAACAAATACCATCTTCGCCTCAAATATGCAAATCACACATATGTATCTCATATTGGTTTCTTCTAGATTATCTTATTTATACACCTAGATTGTATTCATTTATCAATTGCTCTTTTTGGCTTTTTAAAATTAATACGTCTTTATTACATGGAGTAACAGATTGACTCAATCTGAGTTGACACTCCACTGCCTTAAGATAGAAGTTAAAATTCCATAGTCTTCCAAATCCAAAATAATAAATGTCTTCATCTCCCTTTTCGGATTCATTTTCTTCCACCTTACCACATGCCCTATGCTCCAGCTGCATAACTTTTCATTCTTCCCTAAATGAGCATGTTCTATGTTGCCTCTTGTTTCCGTCTCAGCTGATCCCTCTGCCTGGAATGTTTCCAGTGTTCTTCTCTGCCTGGCAAACACCTACTCACCTCACAAGTGCCTGCTTTTCAGAAATCGCTTGTGGAAAAGGCTCTCTAATCTTGAAGACTGAATTACACACACCCTTTTCAGTATTCTTTTCCTAGAGAACTCACACTGCTATAATACAATTGGTTGCAAGTGCGTTTTGCATTGGGACGCCTGGGTGGCTCTGTCGGTTGAGTGTCCGGCTTCAGCTCAGGCCATGATCTCACCATTTGTGGGTTTGAGACCCGCGTCGGGCTCTTTGCTGACAGCTAGCTCAGAGCCTGGAGCCTGCTTCAGATTCTGTGTCTCCCTCTCTATCTGACCCTCCCCTGCTCACACTATCTCTCTCTCTCTCTCAGAAATAAGTAAAACATTAAAAAAACTTTTTAATGTGTTTTGCATTCTTTACTAGACTGTGAAAACATGAAGAGTTCCCCAGGATCTATAGCCATACCTTGCATAAAATAGTGGCTTTACAAACATTTGGTGGGTTAATCATTCAACTGGACAATGAGATTTGCCATTCTGGAATGTTTACATAATCCTGAAATCTCCAGACCAATTGCTCATGGCTAAGTATTCAGAAATGTTCCAAAGAGGCTGATGAGCTAGGAGAAAAAAATTTGGGAAACACTTAACCAAGAATAAAGCAAAGCTCAATTTCAGTATGTCCCATGGGAAAGCAGATGTTCCTGTTTCCAGGGGAGCCCATAGAGACATGGGGGTGGGGGAGCCTTGCAACTGATCAGTCTAAATGACAAGGCAATAGGTGATGCTGATTCTACAGATCAAGGGTGTGCAGGGTCTGGTTTACACCCAGAGGCTATTATAGACTGTGCCCACCCTCACCTTTACCATTTCCCCCTGACAAGTGAATTTAAAAAGTGGAATGCCAGACTATCTGTGATTCTATAAAACGGACAAAATATTAGAGTCCTCTGTCTTACATGCCAACTCTTTCTGCATTAAAACAACAAAAAATGAAGCAACACAAGAAAATCAGATTGTTTCTTTAACTGCAAGTTGAAAAATGCAATCAGCTCAACTCACCGGCTATGTTCTGAAGTGGCCAGAAGAAGAGAGAGATTCCAGGAAGGCTAAAGGTGCCAAGTTACGGTGACATGTTTTCTTCAGATTCACCTGTGATTCAACAGGAAGACGTTTCTTATTCGTACTATTAATAACCTCCTGTGGAATTTGTGGCAGGTCCTAGGTGAGTCACACAGAACTTTATACATGTGGTAAAAACGTGACTCTGAATATTGACGAGACAGACATGCTTTAGTTCTTTCAGGATTGTTTTGTATACATAACGTAAAAACAAATGAGCAATGCATTATGTGAAACAGTAGGTTTGCCAAAATGTTGAGGGAGTGGCACGCCTGGGTGGCTCAGGCGGTTGGGTGTCAGACTCTTGATTTCGGGTCAGGTCACGACTTCCTGGTTCATGAGATTGAGCCCTGCACCAGGCTCTGTGCCGGCAGGGCAGACCCTTCTTAGGATTCTCTCCCTACTCGCTCCTGTGCTCTCTCTTTCTCTCTTTCTCTCCAAATAAATAAATAAACATAAAATACATGTTCAGGTAGTGGATGCTACGGAAAGGTGGAAGAAACCATTAACCTAATCCACCCTTTGGAAATGGCAGAATCCTAACTTGTTCGGAATAAGCACCTGTGACAGAGATGAACCTCTGTGGACCCCAAATGCTCCAACTCAGTGGAGTTAGAATGGCCAGCTGTCCCTGATGATAAAATCAACTGTTTCTGCTTCTGTTTTACAGCTCACAGTTCCCTTTCCTTCTCTCTTGAAAAATATCACACATTAATAAACATCAACGAAAAAGATTTCTAGTCTGAAATTAAAGCCTGTAGCTTTGATGGATCATTAAACCCCAATCATAGATTCCTTCCTGGGTCCAATCTGAAGTTTTTGTGGTGAGAATGTTAATTTTCTTAACTCTCAGCCACCACTTTAGCTCAGTTTCTTTCACAGGGACTACCAGGGATGCAGAGGGAAGGAAACACTTACCAGGGCTGGCCTTGGTGCTTTTTTGCTCCGAGCAAGCAAACAAGAACAAGATTATAGTGGCCCTGAAGGGAATCAGAAACGGAAGGGAGCTCATCTCCCCCCCCCCCGCCCCCCCCCAAGAGGCTTCTTGAAGAAAAACCACTTTAAGACGCAATCTCTATCAGGGAAGCCACTCGACACCTGCTAGAACTTCCTGTGATTTTGCAATCCATCCTGAGCATCAACACCTGAAGATATAGCTGCTGAACTTGTTTCCTCCTGGACATGACTAACTGCCTGGTTTTGAATCCAGGAAGCTGGAGGCACCCTAGACTCAATGACAGACACACAGGAGACGCCAAGGGCAGCTTTCAATGTGAGCCTGAAGTTCTACATTTTAAGAAGACAAATGAACAGCATTACCTGTTTACTTCAATATTGACAAAGGAAAAGCCCGTGGCCCTCTTGCACCTGTTAATACTTGCTCCTTATACGGATGTGACCCATGCAGCTGCTCATTTCAATTAGCCCAGGGCCGGTTTTGGCATTTACCCATAGAAACAATACTGCACAAAGAAGCGCCTCTGTGCATTCATACTGGCATTCTTCCAAGTCACACTCAGCTTCTGCACATTTTCCCAACCTGTCTCCCGGAGTGTAAGTCCCTAAAAGCTAAGTCCCTAAAACCTAAAGGAGTCCTTCTGCTTCCCTTAATGATACCTCTTCATTTTCCTTCTAAAACAACATTTGTCCTTTGCACCTCCCTTTCATTGTCTTCTCAACCTTCTTTTCCTTTCTACCTTCATACAGAGAGACACTCAGAAACGACATTGTTCTCACTTTTTAGCAACAGTGACAAAAAAAGATGAAAGAACATCAATGTTAAGAATTCTCCCTATTTATCAAATCAAAAACACAATCTAAATAAAAAGCGATTGCCCAGCCTGTGTCTCTTTTGCTTCAGTGTTAAGTTTGTTCTCAAAATTAGGTCCTTGGTTAGAAGGGATCATAAGCCCTCCCACCCCGGTTCACCTATCGTCACTTTGCGGGGGTGGGGGCGGGTAGGGCGGAGACAATCCTTTCGCCTTTACTCAGTGATGAAAGCATCTATGGCAGCTTCCTCCCTGAATTGCTACTAAAAGCATCACCATTCTCTGCCTCTCTTTCCTGAGCCCCATCAGACATTACTTTTTCATATGAGTTATATTGAATGTGCCCTTTTATGACATGCCTAAGAGATGCTTAGAGACATTTCTTTATTCACTCCCCAATTCTTCGCTGTTGCTAGCACTGGAAATTTATCACCTCGTGGGCAAAGACCATGCTCTTACTTTTAGTGAAGCTCTCATCTTGCCGAGAGACGTTTGATATATGCCCAGTGCTGGAAAAGTTTTTTTCATTCCGATAATGAGGGGTGGGCACCTTCACAACGACTTGTCTCTTATATTACACATGGACAGTGAAATACCCTGCCCGGGCCCACACTGGAGAGTTACTTCCTTTTGCTTCATGATAGAAAATGAGCCAGCTCACTGGGTCTGTCTTGTGTCTATGCAACCATCTGGAACAACATGTCAAGGGGTAGGCAGACATGTTTACCATGCCTTCACTGCTTCCATAAACTGGCCTCAGTGGGTAACTTCTTTCCCATTTGCCAGGAGATACATCTGCAGACAATCTCGTCTTTCAGACTGAGTGTTTATGCATTTAGTAAGAGGGCAGGGTCTATAAAGCTCCTATATCTGTATATATTTGTTTTGCTGTCAAGTTCCCTGTAGTTTTTGTGTGTTCAGGGGCTGAGTTTGTAGCAGGTGTTTGGAACAATTAACAGAAGCAGGGATACCAGTAGTGGGCAAAGGGCGGAAGAGTCTAAAACAAAGACTTGACATTTTAAAAAACAAAGACCCTTAAAAAATACCCTTAAGAAACGCAGACTAGAGTGCACTCATAGCATTATGTTTAATCTATTATAATTAAACTATGAATACGTGCCTCAGCCAGTAAATATTAACCCAAGTTTAAAAACATCACTTTTTATGAATATATTTTATGTGATCTCTTTTTAATGCTAAAACCATATTTTATAGGACCCGTAAAGCTTGAAAAATGAGACATGTATCAGATCTTTCCATGCAAATGACAGAATCAGTCCATTCTGTTTGCTCTGGGTTGCGAAAATGCACATACAGAGAGAACAACCAGGAATGCTTTGAGCGTTTTTGCTATTTGCAGAAACTTATAATCAGATGGAGGGAGTCTTTTTGCTTCTGTGTGGGTGACTAAGATAGTTAATTGGAGCTATGCCAAAGAGTCTTTTTCATATCAAAGCAGTTTGGGGAAAATTATATTTATTTGGATGGTTTCACACTTTGAGTTTTGATTTCATTAAAATCAGCATGAATTTACAATTATAGATTTCTAAGTTATTCCATAAGCATAAATGCCAACTCATTTATGTTCTAACAAATAACACAGTCCAAACACTTTGCCTAGAGAAGAATAACTCATCTCAACCCTCTGTGTTTCATTATCTTAACAAAGGAAGTTTAAATAGGTCTTTCTACTAATATCCATTGACCATCTCTTTGAAGGACAGACGCCACTAGGCCGCTCCGGTTAGATCAGTGGAGGGCATTTGGCCCCTACCTGAAGTTCCTATTTATAGAGCCAGTTATATTAACATTTATAAAAACATAATAATGGATAGAATTGTGTACCAGTTACTCCCACGTGAAAGAGTAATAAACACTACATTCTGCTACTAAGGTCATGGACAGCTTTGTTGAAAATGTAACATTTTCTATAACTAAGCCTGAAAGTCTGATCAAAAAGAAGGCATATGGTCAGTAATCTTTCTTTGGGTGTTTGAATCAGCAGAATATCAGGTGGGAGNCTGAAGTGAAACAAGTCATCATCGTCACACGGGTCTGGATAGTCTAGGAAAGACGAAACTAATTTACCAAGTATTGGTAAGGAAGAAAGAGAGAACGAGAGTAAGACACTGAAAAGGAAATCGTCTATAAAGTACCACTAAAGGGGAAAAGAGCCGAAGTAAAACAGAGAGTGTCCTGAAATTAGTAGTCATATGTGGAATGAATGAGGGTGAGTTAATGAATACTTCAGGATTCAGGTAAATCTAGACCCTTCTATCCCTGAGCCACCAGGGCTAAGAGCTCTCATTTGACTTTCATCTTATAATAGATGTTAAGCCAAAATGGCATTCACCCTTCTACCCTCTTGTCCAATACACGTTGACTCTTCCTGGGTGCTTCACACTCCCATTCCTCATGGCAAACCCTTTCGTTCGCACAGAAATCCTCGTCAAGTGATGAGCAGATTCACATAATAGGCCTTACTAAGGATTGTTGACTAGAATATATTGCTAGCACTAAAATGCATATTCTCTACTATCCTTTTACCTAGTGCATCTTGCATTAGGCTTTGTCACTTATCAAAGACAAAACGACTGTAAAGTAAAATTCATCATCTGTAGCTATTAAGCCACCGTGAATTGATAACATCCCCAAGAGAACAGACATATGGCTGGCTGCCTAGATATATGACATTAGGAAAAAGAAAACAATGCTTCATAAACACTGGATATTTTTCTTTCCTGTATGATAAGCTTCTTAAGAGTATAGGTCTTACCATTAGCTTCCTTGGACCAATGTCTGTTTTCATTTTCACTTCTAATATCTTTATGCTCTCCAAACAACTCTCTTTGTATAAGTTCTCCTCTCAAACTCCTTCCTCGTAACACTGTACCTTGAGTTATGTTTAGCATATATGTATATAGTATATATACACACATATATTATATATAGGTGTGTATATATATATATATATATATATATGTATATTTGGCTGTGGAGAGTGGGCATTGAATTAGGCAATGCTCCCATTGAAAACTTATGGGTTAACCAAGAAAATAAAAAAGATAGATATTGTCTTTCCTGGAGAAAACAAGTCAAAATGATCTGGAATTAATTAATTTGTTAATTCACAGTTTAACTAAGTCTACAATACTCACCCATTCTAAAGCAAGTAGCTCTGTCACCTTTCTTCATACACTCTGTAGTAGAGCAGACAAAGAAGACTCAAAAGACCTCAATTTGAGCTTATCTCACATATATCCTGGCTACAAACTTGGACAAATGACATAACCACCTTGAGCCTCACATTCCTTTTCTATAAAGTGGAGATCCTCTCACCTTCCCTGCCTGTCTTGAATAGTATTTGGAAAAATCAACTAAGTTGATGTCCATGCTAGGTAGTTGTGCTGGGCCAGACCGCAAAGGCTGGCTCGGTTTCCAGGATTGGGGAGAATGACTACAACAAAAGCTGTGTGCAAAGTATGTGGGCAGGATGAATGATTCATGGAGATGAGACACAGATCCCCAGTGACTCCTTATTCCCCCTGAATGCGTACCTCAAGCTTGGTAGTCTTAGAAGACCAATAGCGTAAACTCTCAACCAAGTCAGAAGATTCCAGAACTTACTGTGCTTTATTTACATCATCTCAACCTGGTAGAAGAGTGATGGAACGGGTTACATGTGGTCAAAACACCCAGACTTTCGGGTTCATAATCTCTTGCTGCTCTATTGTTGCATAACTTAACAATTTCTTTGTTTGAGTCCTTGGACTTACTCAAAATTTCAGTGCAACTCACCCAACCCTGGCCTATCACAGTTCCAAAGCCTTTAACAATATGATGTCAATTCAAGACACGACGGCTCTTAAGTTCATACGGGTTTGGACTTATCAAATACAGCTGACTTTTGAACAACACAGGTCTGAACTACACAAGTCCACTTATATGTAGTTTTTTTGCAGTCCAGCACTTAAATGCATTTAGTCTTCCTTATGATTTTCTTAATAACATTCTTTTTTCTAGCTTGCTTTATTCTAAGAATACAAGATATAATACACATAACATGCAAAACAGGTGTTAATCGACTGTTTATGTGATCAGCAAGCCTCTGGTCAACAGTAGGCTATTAGTAGTTAAGTTTTTGGGGAGCCAAATGTTATATACAGATTTTTTTTTTCAGTGTCTTACCCCTGCATTGTTCAAAGGTCAACCATATGACAATTGCTTCTAAGTTATTAAAGAGCTAATTGTCTTTGTGGATTATTTAGAATTTTAGGGCTTTTACTCATTGTTTTCCCTCTCTTGGTATAGTTTTGAAAAAGCCTCTATATTTAATATATACAAAGAGACCAGATATATGATCGTGAGCAAAATTTGTTACAAGAATGGCTGAGACCATCATAACACAAAACACCTAAAAATGGGCCAAGGGAGATACTTTTTACTGGCGTGTGAGGAACTCAGAATGAAGTACCACCGTGCTCCTCATTTCTAAACCTGGGGCTAGAACAGACGTCTTCCAAGCCAAGGCTTCTTCTCTTCGGGACAGATGTAAATGATGACAAATGCAGCAGCAATACTTATCATAAATCATGATTCAGCTCTTTTGGAACCCAAGTCCCTGTTCAAGATAGAGGTGGGAGCTGTTGGAGCAAGAGTAAAACATGATTTTAACACACCGACTTCTGCAGCCGTGTATGGGCCCCAGGCCTGGAGCCTTCATGACTCATTTTTTCCCCCTGGTTCCAGCATTCAAAACACTTTCTCCCTTCCTGACCCACCTTTCACAAGACTCTTTAAACCTATGTGGGGATTTATCTCTCACTGACTTATGTCCTAAGCCCTGGTTGTTATTATAACGACTTTACCTAATTTATGATGATAGAATGAATTCATATTTATGAGTCAAGCATTTTTATGGCCAGGCCTCGGCAGCGAAAATAAAATTGTGTTTGTACTGTTTAAAGAAAAACATACTCGATATCCAAATCTTAACATGTTTAGTATGAGTTTTCTTTTTTCCAACAGAAGATAATCTTACCCTTATTCTGTAGGAAGTTCCTCACACAGTCTGATTTCTTTCAGTGAGGTAGATCATCACAAATGAGAGTGTATGCTATCTCCTAAGCAACATACCACAAGAGGGGACTGGATGGCGGAGCAGAAATAATACTCCAATGGAGTCAGAAGACTATGGTTTTAACCTGAGATTTAACCGATAGCCTTATGTAGCTTCCTTCAGTCTTATATTTGTTAATTATGAAATGGGCTCCATGGTCCTTAAAGTCCCTTCCTGATAAATTTCCTCATCGACAAAATGAAGGTCAGGTCCTAATAGTGGCCATCCACAGGATTGCAGTAAGGATTACATGATATTCAGCAAAGAGTTTATTGTAAGAACATTAACAAAGGCTCAATAAATCAAATATTTTTATAATAATTATTTCATTATTTATCCTAGCTATTTACTGTCAAGATTAGCAGGCTTCCAAGGTACGAATATGCTACACAGGCATATGTACTACATATAAGTACATAAGCAATGTATGTAACAGTGGTGTCTGCATGGTAGGTGTGAAATATACCAGAAATGAAGACCAAACCTTGGAGTTAAAATATCTTAGAAGATAAGATTTGATTTTGAACACATCACTGTGGTTTTATAAATATGCAAAAACAGCCAAACAAGTTAAACAGGTTTTGTGTTCGTTCTCTCCGAACTTGTTTTTTATGTGTGTGTAGTATTTGATTGGCAAGGACTTGGGCCTGATGAACTGATGTAGCCAGCACCACCAAGGCATGACACTTCATACACGGACTTGATGGTCTTGATTCCTTGGACTCAAACATCATTCATAAGCCCAATATTCTCCTTCAATCTCCACAATTTAATCATATCCCAAGGAAAGGCACGACTTGAGAAAACAGTGCCTTACTTCTAGCTGTTTTCTTCACAAACAAGTTGGGAAACACTTGTGTTTTTATGCAGAAGAGTTTTAAAAAAAGTTTTGGGCCAAGAAATTGTAACGTGAATCATAAAGACATTAACCTACATTAATGTTTATAGATATGGATGTTAATTTATAAATTCTTATTTACATGTGCAATTCATATATTCTCCTGTGGAGCAGATAATGTATTTCCTCATTTTTTAAAAATGCTAACGTGTCTTCATCTCTGATTCCAGCTAATGAAGTACAAACATACTCGTACAAATTTCAGTTGATTGATTCTTTAATAGCAGCTTAAAGTCTGAACTGAAGAAAACCTTAAAATGTTTGCAAGGCAAATGTTAAAGATTAACACCACTTTCTTGCCTGGAAAGAATTTGTAACTCAAGGCAAATGATGTGTGTCTATAAAGATGTGGAACTGATTATCGAAACAATTAGGTCAGTATATTCTTATCATATTAATACATCAGTATTATGTTATAGTAATTATTATCATCATAAAATTATTATTACAAAGATAGAAATTGTTTTCCAAATCAGTTACCTCACCTGACTATATGCTTATTGTAATGATGCCGATGTAACTAAGAGCCTTTTGAAATCTCCTCACCTAAAGTTGTCTCCTGGTCAATTTCAAGAAGAGATGTAAATAACATAGAGGTTTACCTTCTAAGTCAATTTCAGTCTTGATTACTCACTTGCATTATAAGAATGTGTACAAATAGGGGAGGTCTCAGTGGCTCCGTAGGTTAAGTATATGACTCTTGATTTCAGCTCAGGTCATGATCTCACGGTTTGTGAGTTCGAGTACCATGTCGGGCTCTGTGCTGACAGCAAGAAGCCTGCTTGGGATTTTCTCTCTGCCTGCCTCTCTATCTCTCTCTCTCTTTCTCAGAATGGATAAATAAACTTTAAAAAGTCTTAAAAATGAGAAGTCTACAAATAAATTTGTACTTAAAAAATCAAATCCATAAATAATAGATGCTGGTCATCTTTCAGGGTTATTGATACAGTATGTGAAATAGACTCAAAGGTCCTTGCAATGGATAGTTATGAAATTTTTTTAAGTACCAGAGAGCATTACCAGAACTACTATGAGCACAATGTCTAATCTCTCTTCTCACTTGTCACAAGACTACTATGAACACAATGTCAAGCAAATAGTTGGGACTGTACATATAGTGAGTCCACTGTGGGCAGCAGTCGGTGAGAAAGCTTCATGGAGGAGGCAGAATTTGAGCGAGGCCATAGGTGATGGACAGAGATGGATAAGATGGGACATAACAAAGTCATATGTCAAAAATTATTTATTTTTAGATCTACAAGAAACTTTCTCTTAAAGTCTGTAACTTTTCTGCAGAGGAAATTGAGAGACAGAGATGTTAGAGCTTTCTCGTGGAAATCCGACTGGTTAGAGGGTAGGAATTAGATTTACTAAAGTTTGGTCTAGGGCTCTTTTCATGATAATCTGAAAAACATCTCTGTGTTCAATCAAACCTGTAAGTGGTTTACAGTATGGAATAGGAGGGTTTTTATTTACTGAATTAGTAAAACTAACAGACGGTTTTAATGTTAAATTCAAATCTAGCAGGATATTCTGTTAACATCTTTACTTTTATTTTGTTTTCAAGCCTATTTTAAAATATGCTATATGTCTTTCAAAATAAAAAAAGACCCATTCACGTTTTATTAATTTTTAAGATTCTTGTAGGTACGCTCGTGAACTTTGATAGGATAACTAACATTTAACATAATATGGCTACTGTGAGAAACATTCAGTGAGCGTAGCTAAGGTGCTGTCTGGAGATACAGCTTGATTACTTTTAAAAAGGAAAAAAAAAAAGGTTATATAAGGCCAAGTTTCTCTAGGTGCAAAGTATTTTTCCTTACAGCCATCAGCACGCTTGCAAAATTCACATCTTCCTGCAAAAATAGAGTTGAAACTGTTATAGCTGCTGTAATGACTATAAAGGAGCCCAGATACTGAACTGGATGGAGCATATCACAGGAAAAAGAATTTCCTTGGCCTGTGTTATGAAGGGGTTAATTATGAGACCTGAGATAAGGTGTTCGCACATCTAGGCACTTCATCAAGCCATGGAGTCAGGAAACAAGGGAGAATAGATGAAGGTGCTAGGGATAATAATGATGGCAAGTAATGATTTCCCTAGAGGTGAACTGATCTATGGCCACAAGCAAAGAAAAAAGGCTAGAAAGTACCATAACATTACCTTGGAGTACTTAACAGACTCAAAAGCAGTAACCCTGTGTCAAAAAAGGCCCATCATCCTGCTCATTTTAGGTAAAAGAGTTATGCCAAAGTACAAGAGGGGAATGCAAAATTCACATATGAAATTAAACAGCTGAAAGGTATGATTTAACAATGCTCAAAACTCAATAAGCCAAAGATAAACAGCAAATTAGATGACTCAATGTCAGGAGGAAAAAACATCTTCCATCGATCCCATCGTCAAAAATTAATCTGCCTGAGAATGCCCTCTGCTCCAATCCCCGAGCTGATGAAGAGTAGAGAAATAGAGTAAAACCTATGTACGAGCGCTTCACCTTCAGGCTAGACCCTGATTACAATCTCCTGTGAGACATTTCAGCATGAAGCGCCTCTCATGTTGGGACTGCAAAATTAAATTGCGATCAATACTTTACAAAAATAATTGGGGAAAAATGTTCAGAAGTCTGAGCTGCGCTGTGTGGCCACAAATATATGAAAGTTATTTTTTTTCTACCTTTCTGGGGGTTATTCTTCAGGATAGATCAGTTCAAAGGTGTCTCTTGACAATAGTGTTCTTGGAATGCTTTCGCTCACCTTGTTAGGGAATTTTAAAAGCAGAGGAACATTTACAGCCTACCAACAGTGGTATCTTATTGCTGTATTCTGGTTTCCTTTCTTTAGAGTGCTAATCTCAGCCCATAAATTCTTCTTGTCTCTTCTCACTTTGATGTTGATTTGAATTTCTGAGCAAATTAATTCCATCATTAAACAGAAATGGCAAAAAAAAAAAAAAAGTTATATTCCAACAAAATAAAAAAACACACACGTGCTGCAAAGATTTGGTAGGTTTTTTAAACTTTGCTGCAGATTTGATTCTGAATCCTTCGATACATTTAAATGTTGAACTCTGTAGTTAAATGTAGGTTAAAATGTATTGAATCGAACTCTATCCTGCTTTAAGCAATGCTTAGTATTCAGCCTTTTCTTCTTGTCTCCCTCTGAATGAGTTCTTATTTTTGGCAAAGATTTACTTTTTAATCCATAAAAAGGAGGAAGTGGAAAATGTAAATGCCTATGTGAAATTTCTGCTTTTTCTGTAAGTGGTCATTTTTGGTTTTGTTATACAGAAAGTTCAAAATATTATACTTTTATAATTGCATTCTTGGAATCTGCATAGGCTTTTCTGCACTTTTATTTGTCGTGCAACTCTTCTGACAAGACAGACTACTGATTTCCCTCACATGAATCATTTGTTATAACCTGATAAACACAGAGGGAGAAGAGCAGCTGCATTAAGAATACGCCGTACAAGGCACACTGACGTAGGTGGCACAAAACTGGCAAAAAGGAGAGTACCCAAAGAAAGGTAATCAATGGCTTGCTGTCACTCTGGGCAAGGGAGATGTATGTGCAGGGCATCGGGACTGGGGGAAAGCATTGAAAGGGTGCTTATGAAGTGTGAAAATGACACCACCTTGGACTAGATTGCAAATGCTTGAGAGAAGACCCGAATAACATTTCAAGTGACATTCGCCAAGGGAATGACAGCACCCTTAAGAACAGGGCACAAGGAGACTTTCACCGAGTAGGTACCCCAAAAAGAAACAGATCTCTTATGTCACGCGATTTAACTATGATAAATTTCAGATCAGTTTCCTTCCACCGAGGTACAGGCTCTTGGACAACCTTTTCACACTGCCATTCTGATCAGAAAGATACAATGCAAAGTTATTTTAAGATTCACCAGAGGTAAACGTAATAGAGATGAGGAGGAAAAGAAGGCAGCAGGAAGGGAGGAAGAAGGAGAGAGGGAGAGACACAGACATTTCTCATCTACAACCTGTGGCCTAAGCTGCTATTCTTCACACATATCACACCCACAAAGTATACTTTCTGATCACTCATAAATGCACTCTGGAACATGCCTCACAATAACAGCTGCCTGACGGACACTGACTCAATTCCTCACGTCTTAGTTCAGACATTTGGTTTTCTAGAAAAATTTTGCTGAACATTTTCAACCCCATAATTCAGCATTCTGACCCTGTGCATACATTTATTATGGCCTTTATCTATTAAGATTAATGCTTCTTTCCTACTGGATTGTGATTTTTTTTTAATGTTTAGTTATTTATTTTTGAAAGAGAGAGAGAGAGATAAAGAGAGAGAGAGAGAGCATGTGTGCACACAAGTTAGGGAAGGGCAGAGAAGGATGGAGACAGAGAATGTGAAGCAGGTTCCAGGCTCTGAGCTGTCAGCACAGAGCCCGTCGTGGGTCTCAGACTCACCAACTGTGAGATCATGACCTGATCCAAAGTCAGACACTCAACTGACTGAGCCACCCAGGCGGCCCCGTGATATTTTTGATTGAACAGCTTGTCTTCTGTTCATCTTGTACACTCGGGCTTTTCTTTTTCTTTTCTTTTTATTTTTTTTCTGATATAACTAACCCAATTTCCTTTCTTTCACTGATTTTGTTTCCCAACTTTTAATTTGCCATTTGTGACTTTGGACTTATCTCTTTGAGGCTTGGATTCCTCATCTGTAAAGTGAAAGACTTGGACTAAATAGAGTGTCTCAAAAGTCCTTTCTGGGTCTAAAATTACAGACAATAAAAATAATGCAACATTTGGCTAAACAGCTAATCACAAAGATGGCCCAGCCACACCTGTTTCTACAGGGCACGAATAAGACTCCTTTAAAAAATATATTGCTCTTATCTGTTTGTATTCTATATGACATCACCTCACCTTTGGCTCCAGTCATGGTTCCTCACAAGAGACATCATATATTAAAATCGTGCCAGGTGAAATTGCTATTTGCTCATTTTTACATATGCAAATGTTAACTTTAGGGGGACGGAACTAATGTCTGGCATAGCTTGGTAATAAAACTTGAGTAAGACCAATCTGCATCGCTTTCCAGAAACGACCAGTGAAACAAAACAGACCGGGCAGTTAGCAGGATGCGCAAGCTGAACATGTGACTCAGGAGGCATAAAGCTGAGGATGGGTCATAACAGAGAAGGCGGGGCTACGGAGATACAGAATCACGGAAGCCTGAAATTGTAAGGAAACAGCGTTCATTTGTTGACAGAAAGCGTGAGGTAAGAAAAAGACATATTCAATACAGTAGCCACAGAAGAATGAATAGCTACTTGGAGAGCCAGTGGGCCGTGTCAGTACTGGAGTTGTGTAGTGCACACACGTGAATGCCGGCTACTAGTGTCCCCGCGTCTGCCTTCAATGACACTCTTCTGTGATGCTGCCAGTGTAGTTTTCTTCTTTCAAGATGTCCAGGTTCCCATGACCCACAGTAATTTGATTTTCCAGGAAGCAGTCACTATAACTTGAAGCCGGATAAGTAAAACAAATCCTCAAACACAGTACGAGGCAAGGCTGTGAAGTCTTTATAATAATGGTAGCTACAAGTCAGTGTGTAGCTGACACTTCACACTTCAGTGTGTGCCAGGCACTTCACATACGTTATTTACATCCTCAAAGGCAGCTCGGGGAGAAAGCATTCCTAGTCCTGCTTTACAGAGGAGGAAACTGAGACGCAGAAAATGCGGAAGGACTTGTCCAAGGGCATACACCTAGTCAATGATAGAGCCGAATTCAAACCCAGATCTGTTGGTTCTAGAGTCAGAGCTCTTTCCACTCTGGCACCCTGCCGCCTCAACTCCTGACATACAACGTGATGCTAGAATTAGAAAAGTTGACTCTGAGTGTCTTTGTATAAGTCATATACAAGTCATCTACCCAACTAGAAGCATATGGGAGACTTTCCAATTTAGCCTTGGTTCTGGCATTAACCGCTATTCTGACTCATGTGTTCCCTAATGAATCCAACATTTGCAGCAGCCTCCAGCCTCCAAGAAGGAACTATACCTCTGTAGTGCTAAATGTCTTGGCTTTGGAGTAATGCTTTGCAGAGAAGCACAACCTAACCTACTTTATTTTGTCCTAAAAATCAGGACCATTAGAGAATCCCATGGGAATGTCACCATCAGACCCAAATAAGCCAGTGAGTTCTCTTCGATGTGGAACACTTATGCTAATGGGACGGTGGCCAGACTATACGTACAAAAATCTGTTGTATTTGGTAAAATTCATATTTTATATGCTTTAGGCACTCTCCTGGGTACTGAGGATATAGCAACAAACATGACAGACAAAATCCAACTCTGATGAAATATATATTTTAGTAAGGGGAATAGATTTTTTTAAAAAGAAGATAAAAAATAAATGTGATAATTTTGGATAGTAGCAGCTATCATAAATAAAATGTTTCAAAAACAAATGATAGTGTGAAGTAGAAAAGGGGGGCTGTATGAGGTAGAGTTGTCACAGAAACTCCATTACATTTAAGACTCAGTCATGAACAGAAACAGGGCATAAATATTAAGGAAAAATATTGTCTGGTGAAGGGAATAGTATGTGCAAATTCTCTCAGGTAAAGGCAACCTTGGCCTGTTATCAGAACAGAAGAAAGAGCAGTAAGGATTGAGTGACATAAGTGCAGGGAGGAGTCAGAGCAGATGAGCTAACAGGCGGAGGAGGTCGAAAATCATAGGCCAGTTGGGATTTTATTCTAAGTTCGGTTGTGAAAATATTTTTCAAAGTTAAGCATGCGAATGGTGTGAGGGCACAAAGATGCTGGGTGGTCACAGTGGGAAGACTATCTGTATCTACAACACCCCTCTGTGTTGGAGACCTCAGTGGAGCAATCCACTGAAGATGGATGACTGCCTAGTGTCTGGTCCTTAGGCTCATAGGACAAAACTTGATTTTTTCCACACATCAAATGAAAATACATCTCGTAGGGTTAAATACACTTTAATCAAGGACTTAAGGGTCAATGTACAACACCAGAAGGTCCCGGTATTGGCTATACCCCCTGACATTTATCACTACTTTGCTAATGAATCTGGAATAGTGGAAGTCCATTGCCTAAAACTCTTTCTCCCCAGATAGTACTCAGATGGATACAAGCTGATTTTGACTATGACACTCTAGCTTAGCTTGCCTGCCTTCTAAAAAAATATTCTTTTTTTTTTTTTATCTCATGTACTTAATCAGATGGTCCCAAGTTGACTGGCCTAGAAGCCACTCTGCTTCCTTCCAATAACTTTAGATTTGTTTTCATATTTATCTTTCAGAGTAAGTCCAATTTCATTCATTTCTAGATTCTTGGGGGCTCACCCTACCATGGCCACCAAAACTAACAGCAACTAGAGCAATGGGAATATAGAGATAAATGAAATCATATATTAAATGAGCATAGAAACTCCTGACTCTCAAAGAGTAGGAATGATCACTAACGAAAGGTTGTGATCTAATGGGCTGACTCTGTTTTCCCCCAAGGAATCTATTTCTCTCAGACTTTGACTCTCAGCCCTGCCTCAACTACTTTGCTTTTTTATTACAATCATAGGCTCGGCCCTTACCCCTTACCCATCCTAGACCCGCAGCACGTATCAGTTCAAAGGAACCATTTCTGACATGCAATTCTTCTTTTAGAAAAGCAACATTCTGATGGTGATCTCTTACCACCCTGACCTCCTGCTAAGGTATTGTCTTTGTCGTGTTCCAGCTTTACTTGAACTCAGACCTCATTACATGGGCTCACAAAATGTGGATTGAAAACAACCTTGTGAAGTGTGTGGCCCATTCTCCAAATGTGCAAATGCAGAACCAAGACCCTAAAAAGTTAAACAACTTTCTCAATTTTGAGACTCAGTTCATGACAGAGATAGACTGTCCAGGTCTCCTAATACCTAGTTGAATACCATTTCCATAAAATCTTTTTTTTTAATGTTTTATTTATTTCTAGGAGAGAGAGAGAGAGAGAGACAGCGTGAGCAGGGGAGGGTCAGAGAGAGAGGGAGTCACAGACTGAAACAGGCTCCAGGCTCTGAGCTGGCAGTCAGCACAGAGCCCGACACGGGGCTCGAACCCACGAACCGCGAGATCATGACCTAAGCGAAAGTCGGACGCTTAACCGACTAAGCCACCCAGGCGCCCCCATTTCCATAAAATCTTATCAATGTTACTTATTTTCTCAGGCCTTGCCAGGGATCTGTATAATCAATTTATTTGATTATAATCATAATTAATTATTAATCATAATCATAATCAATTGATTCAAGTTGGAGTCTTATGACTGATATTGACTTGATATGTTACTTCTCTTAGATAACACTTTTGCTTAATGACAAGACTAACTTAGGAAAGATGGTGGGTTATAGGGAAAAGAGTTTGGGACAGGATATACTAGACATGTCAGACCCATCTGTGTGAAGTACTCTGGCTTACATCACATGTTAAAGAGGGAGCCCAACTCAGATCTCATAAATCAGTACTGACGGAGTTGGCATTGGTCAACCCAAGTCTTGTTAGGGACTAATGATAAGGCCTGATTTTAAACAAAATGAACAATTAAATTCTCCTTTTGGGACGCATGGGTGGCTCAGTAGTTTAAGCAACTGACTTTGGCTCAGGTCATGATCTCATGGTTCATGAGTTTAAGCCCTGCATCAGGCTCTCTGCTTCCAGCTCAGTGCCTCCTTCACATCCTCAGTCCCTTTCTCTCTGCCTCTCCTCCGTGCACGGTCTCTCTCAAAAATAAATAAACATTTTAAAAATTCTCCTTGTAAGGAATGTGTGATGGGAAGTATAGAGAGAACCAGAATGAGCAGGGAGAGCTAAAACTGAAGATACGTTATGAGGGAAGTCCATACCGTGCATGAAATGCTGAAACTATGAGGCAACAGACTCTAAGTAAGATGAGGAAGTAGAAACTATTGGTAAGCAGCGGAGGTAAGTTCGTACATATATATACAAATATGCACAGGAAAGAATGACCTCTTTGATAATGATACAGAGAGAGGCAAATATGCAGAATCTTAATCATTGCTCACTGGGAGGAGCACGAGTCACAAACACTGGTTCTGAGATCCCTGAGATTGGCTGAGGATATACCTAGGTCCTGAGTTCCATTTCTGACTGAGTCCTGGCCATCAGGATATATGGCTGAATGGTCCTCATTCAGGAGAATGGGTATCATTCATGGTTATCATTCATGAGATATGATATCACATCATTCATGAGATTTTCATGAGATGACTCTTTATTCCCAGATATATCCTTTTAATATGGTGTTATACAAATAACTGAGATAGATTTCTGTTTATAAAAATAGCCTAACTAAAACTTAGGGAGAGTACATCTCAGTGTTATATGCGAACTGCCCTCACTGGAAATGGTTATTTTATTTATGTAATAGATTAATCTTCTGATGAAGTCCAGTGATGCTGAAAGTGGCTTCTGTCCACCCCAGGCCATATCAAGGGGACCAGACTTGAATGGACTTTATGTTTTGTCTTCTGATGCCATACAAAGGTTTCAAATTTTCATGCATTAATAAAAATGTCATTTTAAGTATTTCCTTCCAGGCATGGAGACAAATCATTGTAGAAGATTGCAAAATAATTTGAAAGAATCCACATTTTGCAGGTTGATGTTGCTTTTATGTTGTTTTCTTGGTAAAAGGTAACACAGTGAATCAAAAATTCAATGGGAGAAATACTATTCATACCAAATGGCAGCCTTGCTGTATTTTCCATCTCAGCAACATATTAGAACTATGGTTATGCAAAATCTTAAGTTCAATCGATCCATATTTTTACTTAAAATATATGGCTCTATTGTTTTCTAGAGTGAAATTATCCAATAAAAACTATGTTTACTGAGACTTCTTATTGCAACCAACCACAGATCTATTACAGACACTTCCCGTCATCCATACCCAGACCCTTCTCCATCCGTGTTCTCAGTGTGCACACCCATGCATCCCTTTCAGAGGCAGAGGATAAACACAGAGGGGAAGAAGGAGAGCCAGCAATCTAAAATTACAGTCATTATGTTAGCTGCATGCTGATAAAGTTGTAGATTATTGGGTCTTTTTTAAAAATAAACTTTGACCTGCAACCGAAGAAAATTCTTGAAATCCAAGTCGCTTTAATTGTTTCTAAAAAAAAAAATTCAGAATGACATAAATACTGAATGGCTCCTGGGCAATGTATCATTGCAGGTTAAATACGCTTTGCCCCGGAGGCTGCAGTTCACAGGGAACCGATAGCAAGAGGATTGAAATTGGTGATCCCAGCGAGTCCAGAGTGGATATTAACATACATCACCTAACTGTCTCCAAATGTGACCCTATTTTCGCTCTGTTTCTCTGTCCTCAGGAAATCGTTACTAGTGAGAGAAGAGGTGGGCAAAAGAGAGAAGTGGTGGGTGTAGTAGAGGTGGGAAGGGCACATTAATAAGACTGAAAAACTAGAACATTCTCCTGATCTATTCTTTGCATTCTCTCACTTTTTTAAGAACAAGGAAGAAGAAGCGGCACCTCCTTTCTTAGCCTAAAGGGTGCATAAGGAACACTGTCCTCTAGGAATGCTGGGACATTTCCATTTTTCCTCTCTAGTATTTCTGATATTTTGTTGCTAGGGAGGGGGGTGGGAGTAGGAAGGAACGCCTATGTGAGTTTTTTAAAAGTTTACGAAATCAGCACTTACCAATTATTGCCAAATTTAGCTCCTCGAAAACTAAGAGAAAAGAAAAAATATCAGCATACGTATCAAAGAGAAGACTAGATAGAGAACACTCTAATCCTTTAGGAGCCAAACGAAATCTATATTTTCGTACTATTAAGTATAGTATAAAAAGGCCAAAGTCATGGGCATTAGCCCCAGAGGGGCCAGTTAGCCGGACTCAAATTCAAGGCCACAGAATATATATCTAACTTTGCTGCTGGCAGTTAATTATATCAATGACCATCAGGAGAAATAGAAAAGTGTCTTCTCAGTGCCTATTTTAACATCGCCTAACACTTTCGGCTTGGTTGTTATAATTGTCAAAAAAAATTGGAAGCAACTTTAAAATCATATCAATTTTAAATGTAGACTTCTGTCCATGAGCTGCTATATAAACACGATATTTCTAAAATGCAGCAAGGCCTCCTCTCTTTTGTAGATAGAATTTTCATATTTTATTTATCCAAAGCTAAGACCAAATAACCTACTTTTGCCTCATAGTTCCAACTGTGGTTTTTCTCATTGTAGTATTTTCCACTACTAAAAAAAAGCTTATAAATATCATCTTAATCGTGAGAGTTAAAAGCAGCATAGCAATTGCTTCTGCTTCTCTTTTCTAAATTATATCATTGCTAAATATAAGTTATTAACTTCCTTGTCTAAAAACTTTATCTTTAGAACCAGGAAGAAATACCTAAGACTTACTTTACCTTCAGCTGGTATAATTTTCATTATTTTGCATATAATAAAATATGAAATGATTTTGCAGTGTTATAGGAAAACTAGAGCTTCGGGATTAAGCAAAATTATCATTAAAATATTATAAGAAGACATGCAATGCTGTTCACAGGAAAATGTTAAATACAAGTTTCAAAAATACATACTCAAAATGGAAAACCAAGCTTTGTATGCTGCTAAGGTGATGGGTGGCGATACCAAGTGTTGAATCAACTGAATAAAGACAAACATGACACAGTATTGCAATGTGTTAAAACATAGCTTTCTGTTTCATCTGTAACTATTTTTGTACACATTTAAGAACAGTTTGTTAATTACTATTTAGTGGAACTGTCTTCACTATAGACTGTTGAAAGTTTTGAGAAAAAAGTATCTCCTCCCTTCCTTCTTTCCTTCCCTCCCTTCCTTCCTTCCTTCCTTCCTTCCTTCCTTCCTTCCTTCCTTCCTCCTTCTTTCCCTCCCGTCTTCCTTTACCTTCCTTTACTCTTTCCTTCCTTCCCTCCCTTCTTTTTCTCCTTTCCTCCTTCGCTCTTTTCTACCTCCCTTCATTATTTAAATAGGATCAAATCTCATGTCATGCCTGCAGACTAAAGTAGGAAATCGTGGAAGACTGAGAAGAGCCCCTGCAAGTTGACAGAGCCTTGTTGACTTTCTGAGAAGTCAGCTAGAAGAGCCAGGGGAATTGGGGTTTCCATAAGATTCGAGTGAGAAAATAATAACTAACATTTATTGAGGATTTACTATGTACCTTTACTGCTCTAAGCCCTTTCCATCGGAGGATCCTATCTAATCTTCATAAAGTTTTGCTTTATATAATAGAGGAAATTGAGGCTCAGGAAAAGCATATTAACTTATTCAGACATTTAGACAGATAGTAGTATAAAGTCAGGATTCATTTTCTATACTGTTTGCTTTTTAAGCAGCTTTGGGCACAAAGCTCTGAATCATTCTTACCTAAGCGTGTCCAGGTTGAGAGCTCTGGAGATAGGGTACATACAACCTAGATAAATGGCTTTTACCCTTGTTCCCTGAAAAGTTATTTTAAGCAAAAGACAAACACAGTCAATACAACCGACTGTAGATGACTACATGCTCGTAAGCAGATGTGTAATGTGATAAGAGCACATCCAGATATGGATAAATGTGGTAAGACCCAGTATGGAAGGGTCATTATGGAACCAGTATGGAATCATTGGTCTGATTTGCCTCCTTTGGATTCATGATCTTGATAATGGCTGTCAGTTGAGGTCTAGCCACTTTGTACATCTATCTCAAACAATACCTAAATGGGCTTTTGAGCTCCTTAGTCGTGAAGGACTAAAGTTACACTATGAAACAGATTATAAAGCTTACTAAACTTTTCCTGTGGCTGAGTGTCTAAGACTATGCCTGAGTTTATTTTTAATGTTCAGAAGCATGAAATGTAAGTTTGTTGGTGACAGTATTAGAGTGGTAATAAGGAGAGAGATGTGTGAAAGAAAAAAAAAGTAGAAATATGGCAAGGTGAAGGAAATATGGGAGTCCATAGCAATTCCATTGCTTGTATATTCATAGCACTTCTGTCCTCCCCATGGAAGCGGGAAGTAGTGTCAGAATAATTCATTGAGCTCTATTTCATTATTAACACTACTTAAGACATTAGAAAAACTAGAAATATTATTTTTAAAATTTAAACAATTACGCTAAAGGGTTAATCAACACCCCCTATGAAAGGAACAATGATGTTTAGCCAAATAGTTTTGAAAAAGCAGACAACAAAAAAATAGCTTCAATAATTCATATTAATTCAAGTCCTGTGGTTAATGAGGCAAATGGAGTGCTCTCAGAGGGGAGAAAAGCACATAGCAGCAGCATCAAGAATCTTTAAACCACTGCTGGCAAAGGATACTGTAAGTCCAAAATACCCCCTTACCACCTACTATTCATACTTTACACTCGAGGAAAACTTAATATCATTCTAATTTTGCAGATGATAGCTAAAAGAGTGGCTGTACAATTATAACACAAACAAGCAACTGCTTACATCCTTCTTTGTTGTTATGGTTCTTAGTCTTCATGATCCCATCCAATTTGTCTGAAATGTTCACGATATGAAGTCCAGACTCATTTGATCAGGCACAGAAATAGTGAGACTGCGATCAGCTGTATGTAGCCCAACAATTAAACTGACATCAGGGTAAAGGTATGTTAAAGTTGATAACAAAATCACGGAGTGGCTTACCAAGTAGAATGATGAATAGTCTGAAGTGTTTAGAAAGATGATTGATTCAACAGTGATCAATCTGATAAAGTATAAATACATGTTCATTTTACCAACATTCATTAGGCGATGACTATGCGGTATGTGTTAAGTAGTGTGCCAGTCACTAGGGATAGAAAAAAAGAATAAGATTTCCCCTCTGAGTTCTCAAATTCTCTTGAGGCTGGCAGAGACCATCACTTTCCACTTTGATTTAATGTAATAGTGCAACCTGCACTAGTAACGCTGTATTCTGTTAAAAGTGGAAGAAACAGAGGAGGGGAATTTAGCTTCATGAGGGACCCCTTTTTGAGCTGAGCTTTAACGAATGAATGGGAAAGAATGTGGAACTGCATTCATGCATTTGCCAGTTATGTATGAGCATCCATTAAATGCCTAGTACTTTGTGCTGTTTTAGGAATATAATCAGGCATGATGCCTGCCTGCAGGCTGCTTACAGTCTGGTAAGGGTTGAAACTCCAAGTATGTAAAGATCTCCCTCTCCCCCCCGATATACATACACACACACAAATAAAAAGCATGCTGAATTCAAAGAAAGGTAAATAATATGATGTGGCTGTAGTACAGAGGGCACGGAGAGCTGTGAATATCTAATCCTTTCCACTGGTCTCCTTTCTTATTGCTCACTCCCCTACTCCTTGTTTCCTGATGCTTTATTGTGTTTGCTCATTATTTTAGACCCAATCAATGCAACAGCATCCTAACAGGCCTCTCTACCTCCAATTCCACCAACTTCCAAATAATGCCATAAAATCCTTATGCCAAAAGCCCTCATTTTTGTTACAGGATAAGCACCATAAGTCACTCAAAGCCTGTCATAAACTTGCCCAACTCACTTGGCCAGTCCCCCTCCCCTGCCTTTTGGTGCAACTAATGTTTTCTTCCAAACGCAATTGCACAATGGTATCATCTTCTCAAATCTCCATGCTTTTGTACACTCACCTTTTTATATCTGGAATATCTTTACTTCTTTCTGCATCGGGGAGGGCTTCCTAATCTTGGAAGATCTCTCCTTTAGGAAGCTTTTTTTTTTTATTCTCCCAGCCTACATAAATGCTCCTTCTGTGGACTCCCATAAATCCATGTGGTTACGTCTACCATAGGAAAGGGATACACCAGGCTATATCATCTTTATGATTCTATCGTCTGTGTCCTTCTTTGCACCTGGAACCCCTGGAAACGAAGGGCCATATTTTGGGTTTCATCAACATCTTGCACCATGTCTGAAATAGTAAATGTTTAAAACGTATTTGTTTAATTAATGAGTAAATTAATTGTTGATGTGAATATTTGATTAAAACATTTCTGATGACATTCTCAAGTGGTAGCTTCTATAGCATTGGTCAATAAAGAAAATGTGGCCTTCTTTCTTAAAGGGTCAGAGAGTAACTATTTCAAGCTTGGCCTCTGTTGCAACTATTTCATTTTGCTCTGGTGGCCCAAAAGCAGCCAAAGGCAGTATGTAAATGAACAGATATGGTAGTGTTGCAATAAAATTTTATTAACACAACCAAGTAGCCAGGATGTAGTTGCTTTAATGACCTCAGCTCTACACCATAGATCATAGACTCCCATCCCACAGATTAGA
This sequence comes from Crocuta crocuta, assembly GCF_008692635.1. Taxonomy (NCBI): domain Eukaryota; kingdom Metazoa; phylum Chordata; class Mammalia; order Carnivora; family Hyaenidae; genus Crocuta; species Crocuta crocuta. The sequence goes on from NW_027528869.1 coordinate 1,705,127, forward strand.
TCTGTTTTTAAAATACATTGTTGTTGTTGAGCGATAGCTCTTCATGGTGTCCCTTATTCCTGCACATCACACAAACAGAGTCGCTGGCTGCCTTTGTTGTCTCAAGCTATCTTTACAAGGACACTTGTAGGGTGAACAGACTTGGAAGATAGAGATAGCGTTTCCTTCTGGAATGAAAGGCAGACAAGTGCCAAAGCTCAGTGTTTCTCTCCTGTAACACAACCACTGTGTGTGTAGGTTTCTCATGACCCTCTTCATGTCACCCTGTGGGAATTGGGCTCCAGGAACCTGGATACTTGCTGCTTCTGGCTATTGCTATCACCATAGGTAATCATGTTTTTTGTCTCTCTTGCATTCCGCAAGCGTCCATGGATCTACAGCAGGGTAAAGTGTAGTAGGATGAAGTGTCAGACGCCTCATCCCTCTTTCCTAAACAGAGACAGTTTTTCCTAAACCATACTTTAAATACTTAGAGCAAATCATTTAAATTTGAGAGATTTTACTTTTAATAGTCTCTTGAAAAAAATAAAAATAGTTCCTAATATTGGACCTTTGTTTCCACATGACAACAAATGGCAAGAACTGAGTGGCAGCTGTCCCCATGGTCCCCACACCTTAGGCTGTTTTGTGACCCAGTTTCCTTCACTGATTTATATTTCTTGACAGGTTCCTGTGGGCCTTTGAGTTGGTGACCCCTGCTCAAGGCAATAAGGCACCACCAAATGTATTTATTTATGCAGGGAATGAGGTTAGTTCTGGGTTTTAGAAAGATAACTCTATTGCCAATGTATAGATGAATTATAGTAAGGGAAAGCCACAATGAAATACTGAGAGATAAGGCAATATTCCAGAGAAACAAATGAAGAAGGCCTGTGCTAATATAATGACAAGTGTCATGGATAAAAAGGAAAATGATTCTATGGAATTGTCAGAATGTGGTAATATATCGGTATATCTTATGTGGGAAAGAAGGACATTGTGAATTGTGCTTCAGTGACTCCTTGGATAGTGACGTCCTTGCTTGAAAGTGAAATCGAGAGAAATGTGATATAGCTTTGATGGAGAAGGGCATCCATAGGAAAGGCCCCAAAAGGGCCAAACTTAAGTGTCTAAAAAAGATTCAGTTAATGATGTTAGTAGGCAATTGACTGTATAGATCAGGAGTAGGTTAGACCTCATGGTCTGACCTCTTAGAGTGTGCAAAACCTGAGAAAATAAACATAAAACTTTGTATGCTTATTGTTTAGTTGTCTTTTCTTTTTATTCCTGGGAAAGGTGTTGAAACCTTTCTTTAGACCCTTAAAGGGACCTATGGTAACTCTCTAGAAAAAAAGGTGACAGGAGTTAAGCATTTGGACTGATCCAGGAAATGGTTGAGGTTGTCCTCTGGAATGTGTGTATGGTAAGAAGATAAGGAGGCTAAGGAAAAGTAATTGGAAAAATATATACAAAATAGTTTATGAAGACAGAAAGAGGAAAATTCCAAGAAAGAACACCAAGCCTTCAGAGAAGTCCATTAAATTTGGTAACTGGTAACCTAGAGCAAGTGTGGAAGCCAGGGTTCAGAGGATTAAAAAAAAAAAAAAAGAAGAGGAAGAGGGGTGCTTTGGTGGCTCAGTCAGTGGGTGTCCCACTCTTAATTTCAGCTTGGGTCATGGTCTCGTGGTTTGTGGAATCAAGCCCTGTGTTGGGCTGACAGCTTAGAGCCTACTTGGGATGCTCCCTTTCTCTCTCTCTCTCCCTCTCTCTCTCTCCCTCTGTGTGTGTGTGTGTGTGTGTGTGTGTGTGTGTATGTGTGTGTGTGTGTCTCTTTGCCCCACCTTTGCTTACGTTCTTGATGAATCTTTCTCTTTCTCTGTCTTGCTCTTACTCTCTCAAAGTAGATAAATAAACATGAAAAAGAGGGAGATTAGAAAGTACAGACAGCATAAAGGAGCTATTATTTTAAGATTTTATTTTTAAGTAGTATCTACACCTAAATTGGGACTCAAACTTACAACCCTAAGATCAAGAGTCACTGCTCTACTGACTGATCCAGCCAGATACCCTATGAATAAGCTATTTTTATAGGTTATCTAAAGATTAGAAAAAAATATTGGATTTTAAGCAGGTTTGTGAGATTATTCAGGAGGATGAGAGATTTGAATATGCTTGTAATTAAAAAGGAGACACCAGAGGAAGAAGGTAATTAAAGATGTTATAACACAGGTGAAAAAGAGCAGTGTGTCAGTACTGTTAGCATCAAATTCCCTGACCTATTAAGGAAATTCTGCCATTTTTGCTTCTCTTTACCCCAAGCTCCACATTCTCATCCCAACCCTAGCCTTATCAGCTAATGGGAAAATTGGTGGGGAGAGACCCAGTTCAGAGACTTAGAGACTTGCATCAAAAAGGGTAGAAATTCGTTGGAGAGAACATAGAATAAGTTTGAAAGAAAGAGAAAAGAAGAAAAGGGAAAAGGCCCTCACCATTGATAATTTATGATGGGGAATTGGATGTTTGGAGGTAGAGAAAAAGAGGTGGCAAAACAGCAGATGAGAAGCTGGTAGAGTGAGAGCAATAGTGGAAAATGGATTTTAAGACATGGAATTGTGAATTTTAACCAAGATTTCTTTTCGTAGGTTTGGAGTCCTGATTGTAAAGATCTGGATTTCTTTTCACTGGCATTGTTTGCAAGACTGTATTTCTCTGAATGTAATACAATATTTTGACTGGACCTCTTGGGGCTACAGCTCTGAGTAGGACCCGAAATTTCTCTTCCAGGGGCCCCTGGGTGGCTCAGTCTGTTAAGCGTCCAACTCTTGATCTCAGCTCAGGTCACTGTCTTAGAGTTCATGGGTTTAAACCCTGCATTAGGCTCTGCGCTGACAGAGCAGAGCCTGCTTGGAATTCTCTCTCTCTCTCTCTCTCTTTCTCAAAATGAATAAACTTAAAAAAAAAATTAACTTCTCTTCCAGAAGGTACTTTATACATTTTAGACTCCCAGTCCCTAGACAGAATAGAAGCAGTGCACAGGTTGACAGGATGAACAATTATAAAAAGCCAAAGGTAGAGAAGAGATACAAGTGGAGAGTAGAAAATGTGTATGTCCTTTATGTCTCATCATAAAAGCCAAGAGAATTGAAAGGAAAGAAAGATGGGAGAACATTTGTCTTCTTCCTGCTTTGATAAAGTATTTATGGATTATCACCTCTACCCCTTCCCCCCTCAAGCTTAAGGAAAGAGAACAAATATTGGAAATGAAGGTGGGAATGGGGAGAAGAATATGAATGAAAGAAGGCTGAGAATGAGCAGAAAAATAGGAAAAAATATCACTTGGCCCACCTTGTCTTTCCTCTTTCCCCTCCCTTGAAACCATCCACACTTACAATCCTATCCAGCCCAACTATTTCATTTTTAGGGAGTGATAAAGAGAGGAGAAAAGGAAAGGAAATAGAGAAGATAAATTCTTTTCCCCCAAAACTCTCATTTTTGCTTCTCGTTCTATTTTATTCATTTTTTTTACTTGGCACAATCCACTTCAATGGCACCCTGGATCCTACATCCTCCAAGATTCTTCTTGACTTGTTCCAATGTCTGCTTCTTAATGTCATACTGTAATATCTCAAGATCCTAGAGCTAGCACCGGTGGCTGGGGGTGGGAGAAATTCCATGTTCCTCCGGCCATCATGTAGGAAGGGTTGTGTAACTAAGATTGCAAAAGGCAAGACATGCTTTGATACCCAGAATTTAAAGAACAGAGTTCCCGTTCGCCTATGTAGCGTCTGCCCTATAGCCCTTACAGATTCTAAAAAAACAACATATATATGTTCGCACACTAACTCATTTAATATACAGAGGAGGGAAATGAGCAAGGAAAGAGGATGCTCCTTCTATTTCAATGACCTCAGTTCTTTTTCTAACCATTTAATAAACCACGATCTTTGTTTGACCTCATTGCTTTTTGACCCTTAAAATTGGGCATTAGCACACTGCCGCTGTGAATTGGTTTATTTTTCCCTTTGCAACTTATCAGCCACTGTTTTCAGTTGTATGAGACTTTAGGAGCCACGTTCAAGCTAGGTTTATTATATGTTAATTTGTACAAACTCTATTCCAAACAGGAAGATAGTATCTCAATGAACAGTAGCTGTAAACATCTGTGGGTTTAAACAAGGCCAGATTAACACACCTTTGAAGTTAATTTAAGCAAAGGGTATCATCCCACACAATTGTGCTTATTCAGTCGGTACTTGGACACAGGTAATCTTAGAGTTTCAAACTGAATTAAAAGCCACAGATTTGTAGATTGGTCTCAGGGAATGAATCGACAGAAAAAGTTAATCAGATTTCTTTTTTGTCCTGGTGTAAAAATCTCTTCATAACCTACCAGAAAAGTAAAAGAGCCATGTACACAAAATATTTGCTATCATTTGCCTGTGTGTCTAATTATTTTTGTATCTCGCAACCTGTTTGTCTCCCACAATCACAGAAAATAAACAGCAAAGCATGGTTTTTATTTGTTCAGATTTGAGCTGTAGACATTGCTTCTCAGTAATATTAAATAAGTTATTTAATTCACTTCTGTTTAAATATTGATAAAGTTTATTATTTGTACTCCAGATTCTTCCACAACCTAGAATAATTTAGATAATTAATAGAATTTTTGATACATTTTGGAATAATTTAAATTAATATTTAATTCACAATTCTGTTTGATATCATATAAAGTAATGATAAATATGAGTATTTGGGCTACCAGTAATTCTTTAATAGCATTCTCTTATGGAGATAAAAATGTTTAAATATTAATTAATTTAGTACTATCAGAACTGCATAGTTATTAGGCATTTCCAAATTTGGAAGAATTTTCATTACACAGTAACAGAGTAATGAAGAAAGAAAACTAAAAGTCCTCCTGCCATCCTTATAGGGGACAGATCAGATGAAATTTCCTAATAATCTGGAGATGTTTCATAATTGAACACTTAGTAGTCATTCCGGAAACAGCAAATGTAAGGTTTCATTATTGACTAGGATGTTAAGAACACATCCACGTCTTTCTCTATACCAAATAGGTTTTCATTACTCAAGCAGCATATGGCAGTAAATGAGCCAAAAAAGAACATGTTGCGTTATTTTTCTGCATTAAGTGTCGACATTATCTTTGCCACACTGTGTGTGTGGTGTTATGTAATGAGGATCCTTTTAGAGAGAGTTTGGAGGTCCCCGTTCTGTTCTAGCTTATACCTTTTTGAAGGAGCCCATTTTCAAAGTAGCATGCAGTTTGTGAATTATGCCCCATCTAATTACTACACAGTGCTTTGGGAATTCACTTCCTAAATGGATGCTATTAACATAAACAAGTCAATTTACATGTCACAGTCAGGTTCAGGTTAAAAGAAAATGTATAATGGATTTCTGTATATTTGTGATCTACTGTAACTATGCTTTTATTAAAAAAAAACAGAATGATAAATAGATGTACTGATTTTTCTCCATATAAACTTTGCTCTTACAGTAGCAACATGAATAGCTAACAGTAGCTTTTGTCATTAGTCACACATACTTACTGAGGACCTACTGTGTGTAAACAATATGCTGGGCAAAGGCCTTCAAGGCCATGGCCGATAGGTCTCTGCTCTGGCAAAAACTACTCTAAATTAATTTTGCTCCAAATCTTCACAATAACAACTATGGAAATCTAGGGGAATAAGCACTACCATAAAAGGGCAGGGCTGTCTGGCCCACAAAGCAGATACATTTTCCTCTTTTGAAATGAAACGAAACTTAAAATGCAAGTTAGATATTTACAATAAATTTAAATTAAAAGGCTTGAACTTGTTGATATGTGTCACTAAATTGACCAAGTCGGAAAGAAAACAGGCAAGTGTAGCACTATGAACTTGAATGGGAAAAAAATTGCAACATGAATATAGAATCATTAACCCAAATTTCCCTTGACCTTTTAAAATCAGGATGTTTCACCAAGCTCAGGGGAAAAGGCCAGAGGAGAGTTAGAAGCATATTTTTTTAAATGGTAAATAAATAGCATGAAAAAAAGTTAAATGAAACTTGATGAGGGAGTCAATTTGAGCATAAAAGATATATAGTTATTCAGCTGTAATGTCTTTTTCCTGGCACTGCGTCAGAGCAAAGGTTATTATTTTCAGGGAATTTAAATTTAAGTTATATGGAAGTAGGACGTGTGAAACATGAAGAAACATTTCCAAATAAGGCAGTAGCATGATCTCCCTTTCTGGAAGCTGCATTTTGGTTTTGGCCGTGCCTATGAAGCAGCCACATTTATTAAAAAATAAAACATTCATTCAAGCAAAAATTAGGGAGTCCTTGGTTAATCCCAAGTAACTGCCGTGGTTATTTTCTCTAGTTTTATCATTATTGTATAGACATGGCTCTTGTTTTATCAAAAAGCACAAGAATGGCTTTAGTTGTTGGGCTTTCGAAATCAGAGAATATTTATATGTAAAATATCGAAGCTGATGGTGACATCAACTTTTAATTATCATCTAAAGGAAGACACAATAGGAGAGAATTTATACTGGCCAGAAGACCACCAGGCAATATTTCTGGTAGTACGACTTCATTCATCCATCCATTCTTTCAACAAATACTTGTGCGTTTATAAGGTCAGAGATATAGCCAGGAGCAAATTCCCCTCAAGAGTCTAATTTACATTCTAGGACAATAAAATGGAGAGCAAAATAGAATCTCTGCCTTCAGAGAGCTCAAAGTCTGATCATTATAAAAATAGCAAGAAGGAGGAAGAGACGGATGATGGAGAGAAGGAAAAAAAGGAAAATGCAATTACGCTTTGTATAGTGTGGCTGAGACTAGCTGTCATTATAATTTAAACCTCTCCTTATCTAGTTTATTGCTTCTTGTCTCTTAGCCATCTTAATCAAATATTTTATATTTTCCAACAGCAGTGATTAATCTTTGTTTAATTTCTGGCACATTATTTTAATGGCATAGTCTTGATTTCTTTAAAAAATTAACTTTATTTATTTATTTTGAGAGACAGAGAGATCACAAGCTGGGGAAGGGCAGAGAGAAGGAGAGACAGAATTCCAAGCCAACTCCACACCATCAGCGCAGAGCCCAAGGCAGAGCTTGAACCCACAAACTGTGAGATCATGACCTGAGCCAAGATCAAGAGTCTTGCTTAACTGACTGCACCACCCAGGTGTCCCCGAATTTGTTTTTGAACAAAGGCACTGCTACAAGATTAAGCTGAAAGTGCAGGTTAAAAAATTTTTTTAATGTTTATTTATTTTTGAGAGAGAAAGAGAGAGACAGAGCACGATCAGAGAAAGGGCAGAGAGAGAGGGAGACAGACTCTGAAGCAGGCTCCAGGTTCTGAGCTGTCAGCACAGAGCCCAACATGGGACTCAAACTCATGAACCGTAAGATCACAAACTGAGCCAGAGTTGGACACTTAACCGAATGAGCCACCCAGGCACTCTTGAAAGTATAGTTTTAAGATAGAGGCAAAGTGATGTAGATTTGGAAAAATGTCTGTGGCACCTGTATAATTTTTAAAAAATTATTGAGTATTCAATAATAAAGTCCAAATTCACTTGTGAAATTATTCCCTAGAACTTCAGCTTCCTTGAGATTCTAAGGTTATCCTTTAAGATGATGAGAAATGACTACCAAATACTTTTTACATTTATTTATACCTCCCACACTTACTGTACCAAAAGCCCCTCTTTTTATACTTGACAAATTTTATTTTTAAAACATGTACAACTAGACTAAGGGGGAGGGGCGGGGTGTTTCTCTGGTAGCCTTAAAAAGAATGTAGTGCTTTTGTGCTCATAGGTTAATGTGCCAGGATCCCATAGCCAAGAAAAGATGGGTGTCAGATCTCCACACATAATCTTCAGAATATCCGGAACTGAGAAACGGAGGTTGAGCAAATGAAAACAAGATAAAAGTGAAGCAAGCTTGCTTTAACTTTATAAGAATGTGAATCAAATAGTGCAGGGTGAAGGGGGAAGCCTCATCAGTTTCAGGATTGGGACTGAGCCCTTGGCTATAACTGAGCTTCTTGTCTCTTTTGCTCTGTGCAGATACTGGTTAATGCACCCACTGAAATGGGAAGAAGGAGTTCCGGGAAAGCCAGAGAAACTTTTTTTGCCCTAAATCAGATTGAAGCGCTAACAGGAGCCGTACTCCGACAAAAAAATCGGGAACCAGGTGGGAACAGAAGAGCCACAAAGGCAATTGAAGCTTCTCACGCAGTCTTGGTCAAATGTTCTGGATCTGATACCTCTATGGTCATCTAAAAGGAAGAAAAGCTCTGCCTGCAAGTTGAAATATTCTTTTATTGGGAAAAGATATGGAAATCAATACCTGTCACTTCATCCTACTTGATTAAATTGAGAATAGCTACTCAAAGTAAGTAATTTTTGTGTTTACATGTGGAGTTAAACAAGTAAGTTTTGCATTACCATAACAAAGACACATGTAATCCCTGTTGTTACTGCACCCAATCTAAAGAAAATACCTACGGGGTAGAAGCTATATGTCAAAATCTGGAGGCTCCTAAAAAGATCACAGCAAAAGAAGTAACTCAGTTACTTTTTGTGAAGTATCTGTCCTAAAAAGCTCTCTAAATACAAATTTTAAGGGGATATTTTAAAGTATCATTTAACTGTCTTTTAATTGCAACTTTGAACTTTTTTTTCTGATGACCCTTTATAGCTTAATACAAGCCATGTCCTTCTTTACACTAGCTGAGTCTCCTTTTTAAGCCAGACTTTGGCTCCAAATTCCAAAGTTGCTACTTTAATACTCACAAAGAGTATAACACACTCTTTGTTCATTTCTTTTTATTCTTTTTTTTAATAACACGTTATTTGAAATTGAGATAGGCAGCTGTGCTTGTAGATGGTGGAGATGTTGGCCTGTATCCTTTTCCATTAGTTTCTGAATGAGCTACCTTGCCTTAATCTCCTTACTTAATAACTGACTTGCTTCTAGGCTTTTCTTAACACTTCACTTAATCATAGAAAGCAAGTGTCCTTTTAGAGCATTAAAGGTGTGCTTTTTCTTCAAAGCACCGGAGTAGTCCTTCAAAAGAATGGGATAATTAGCCTCATATCCTCTGCCCTTTCACATAACAATGTACTGTCATAAACCTTACCTTAGGGGCACTTGGTTGGCTCAGTGGGTGAAGCTTCCGACTTTGGCTCAGGTCATGATTTCCTGGCTCAGGTCAAGATCTCCTGGTTTGTGAATTTGAGCCCCACATCAGGCTTGCAGTCATCAGCCCGTCCGCCAGAACAAGCTCCCGATCCTCTGTCCCCCTCTCTGCCTTCTTTCATTGTGCTCTCCCAAAGATAAATAAATATTAAAACAAAACAAAACAAAACAAAACCTTACCCAAGAAGAGACCTACCTCCTCATTTCTCCTGGGGTGATTAGTACTCCATATTGGCCTTACCTGTCGAAAGCCACTTAGGAACACAGCCTGGATGGAGCGGTGGTTGGGTCAGGGAAGAAGAACCAGCATTGGCAATGATTTCAACTTTGTGTTGCCTATTACCACAATGATACCAATTTCTTCCAAAGTCCATGCTGCTATAGAAAAATACAGTGTTTTGGGTGACTAACTCCCGTTCAATGGCAAATGAAGAGTTCCACGGAAAGCTATTAGGGAATGCTTTCTGTTTAGAGTTTTCAGAAGAGGTTACTTACCGGGCGCCTGGGTGGCTTAGTCGGTTAAGCGTCCAACTTTCGCTTAGGTCATGATCTCGCAGTTCGTGGGTTCGAGCCCCGCGTCGGGCTCTGTGCTGACTGCCAGCTCAGAGCCTGGAGCCTGTTTCAGTCTGTGACTCCCTCTCTCTCTCTGACCCTCCCCTGCTCACGCTGTCTCTCTCTCTCTCTCTCTCTCTCCTAGAAATAAATAAAAACATTTAAAAAAAAGAACCAGAAGAGGCTACTTACTACTCCTATTTCAGCTCAGCTGGAGGACTTTCCTTCTCTCATAATTTTAGATCGAAAAAGAATTTCTTAAATAGAATAAAGTAATGAGGACTCAAAAGTACACTATAAGTAGTATTTCCTTTTTATTTCTAGTTACCTTGGATTCCTTCATAGTGATGTTTTATGGGAGAGGACCAAGAAAATCACAGACCAAAGTTTCTAACCTCTGCTTGTGAGATGATTTTACTTTAAGATGTGACATTTGTAATTGTTTATTAGTTTCAGATTTCTAAGACCAATGTTTCAGAGATATTCCATAAAGAGTGTTTATAAACACTACTACCTAGGCTAGAGTTGGTAGAAATCCAGATTCCCAGATCCCACACCAGATTCTTGCCAAGCATGTCCAGAAAGTTAACAAGTTACCAACGCAGTTCTTGAAAAGATGCTCAGATCGAAGTTTGTGAACCGCTGCCTCAGAGACTGATGGATTACAGAAACGATGGTTACAACCATAGCTACTAGTAGCTGAAAAATTGTGATGATAGGTAAAGAAACACTGAAAATTGGCTAAGTTTTGCCAAGAAATTGCTTAGCCCACAACCTAGATAACGCTCTTTTCTGTCAATTCACAGAGTAGTTAGAAAATTTCCAGTTGGGCAAAGAAATCAAATATGAAATGGGATTTAAAGGAAGTGCAACATATTAGTACAAATAACTGAAAAGATTCTATGAAGTCCAAACTTTGCTCTTCTTTCTACATTGCCACACATACAAAGTGGGAAGGCTATAGGCTTGATCACATCCTTCTCTCTGGATTCCAGATCATGCCTTCAAAGTACTTTTATTACTTGCTTTCTGCTCCTTTTCCGCTTAACTGCTGCTGCTTTGCTGGGTTTTTGGTTTTGGTTTTGTTTTTTGATGCTGGATCAACACTACCTCATTTCAATGATGAAAAAAGATCTATTATTTTTTCCATAAGCCTTCTGTTTCTCTCAGTGACTATCAACTTTTGTCTCTTTTGGGGGCAGAAAGAGAAAAGAGTATGAACGGTGAATTCTGATTTCAAAATTACACTTTAGAGAAACTTCCTAAAGTGCCGAGCATTTGATTCCAAATCATCCAGAAATCTTTCATGGAATGCAGACTCCTTGGTTTTACCTTTCCCCCTGGCATCAAACTGAAACCATTTTTTCTTCTAAGAAGACAAGGCTTGCTCATAGATAATAGCTCCCAGGTTCTTCCCTTTCCATAATCTATCAGTTAATAGTCACTGAATTTTAAAAATTTGTTTTTAACTGTTTTTATCTGGTTGTTGTTTTTATTTGTTTGTTTGTTTTAGCCGATACACATTTCTTAGCGGCCTATAGGGCTTTTGTTTATATTTTTTAAAGTCCTATAAGGTTTATTCCTTTTAATTTAAGTTTATATTTCCCATTGATCAGCATTCCTCATTCTACCAAAACAAACATACAAATGTGTTTAACACATATTCTTTTGTCTTTATGAGTTTTTGAAAATGGGTCTTGCTGTTGTGACTGCATGAATTTTTAATTTGCATAAATGATATTGTGCTATGTATTACTGTACTTATTTTTTCACTCAGCTTTATATTTTAAAGGTCCACACGTATTGCTAGTTGTTGACCTATCCGGTTCCTTATTTCTGAAGGCTGCCTCATAACAACAGGTAGTACAAGTCACCACGTGTGTCTGTCCACTCCCCTAGAGAAAGACACCCAGATTGCCTCCAAGTCTGTCACCATAAGTAACTGACATTAGCACCATCTTACAAATTCCCTTAGCAGGCCTGTCTGAGAATTTCTCCAGGATATGTATCCAAGGAGTCAAATAGCTGAGTTGTAGGTGGGCAGAGCGTTGTTTTGGCTAAGTATGCGAGGTTGCTCTCCAGAATGTGGCTGCACCAATCCACATGCACCTGCTTCATAATACATGGACGTCATAATACATCTATATCTCTACAATATCCGGCTTTATCTAGCTTTCTAATTTTACATTTTGGTTGCATAAACATATGAACAGTTTATAAAAGGAAGGAGACTATAACAAATCAACCACTCTTATTGATTATTACAAATGCTTTGCAGTGTAATAGATGCCAAAATTTTAAAGCAAATGATGTATCAATTCTACATTCAAGGAACATGCAATGTAATAGAAAAGAGAGACAGGAAATCTTTGACAACAGAATGAACAGTGTCAGGGAAGCACAAAGGGAGGTCTTGTGGCCCAAACTGGCAGGATCAGGGAGTTTTCTGCAGAAAGCGACCCTGACTGAGGCTTGAAGGGATGAGGATGCTTACGAATCCTTGACTGAAGAATGATCTCCCTCTGCATAGAAATGTTATCCTCTTTGACTGAAAGTGAATTGTGAAGAATCACACCCATAGAGCCACATCAACCCTGGGTATCAATGTCCCAGCATCCCTTGCATTTTAAGAGATGAGTCTAGGTTTGTTATGTTGGATTTTGCAGGGCTTTCAGCAGGAGAATAGCACATACAAAGGCAGAGGGAAGAGAATTATACAAAATCACAGAGATCAGCATGGATGCCAGATTGGGAACGTATTTTCTGCTTTATGTGCATGTTCTCATTGAACCACAGCATTCTGGGATATTGGCTTTGGTCTTTCATTTTATAGTAAGAAAACAAAGCCTCAAAAACAAAGCTGTATTGCTCAACACCATATGGCTAGTAAGTACAACCAGATACAATCAGGATTTTTTTTTTAGTTTATTCATGTATTTTGAGAGAGAGAGAGAGAGGCAGAAAAAGAGAAGGAGAGAGAGAATCTTAAGCAAGCTCTATTCCCAGTACAGAGCCTGACTTGCAGCTTGATCCTGCAACCGTGAGATCATGACCAGAGCTGAAATCAAGAGTCAGACACTTCACTGACTGAGGTACCCAGGTGCCCCTCAGCCTTTAGTTTCTTTAAACAGTTGACATGTGCCAGTAGAATTTGGGGGTGTATTTGGATGTCTGGAAAAGGCAATTGTATATTTGTATATTAACAAATAAATGCTTCTAATAGAAAACTGTCTCTCATTAGTGGCCATACAGGCCACATTGCCAGCAACGCCTCTGAGCCGTTGAGACAATAGATCCATAGCCTGCAAGAGGCATTTTCGTGTAATGTAGCCTATAATTATAATTAAATATTAATTAAATATTTTTTCCAGTTTTGTCAATTTCCTCACAAAGAATTTTATGGAATTAACCTATTTCTATTTGCTAGTCTAGGTCTTACGATTAGTAAGTAATTGCCAGAAGTCATAGTTAAACTTGTTAAATATACAAAGTATATAGTGAGATACTAATTTTGTAATGAAGGCAATAATTTATCAGATTGTAGATATTATGCTTTAAATCATAGATCCTCTCAAAAGAAGGTGTCCTGAGAATTGAATCTGCCAGATCATCAACATGCACTGTGGAGACATCTAATACTAAAATATAACATTAAAGGAAAACCAGTGCTTTCCACATGGCATATTCTGCATTCATAAGCATGTGAAGAACAGGGGTTTTTTTTTGGTCAGCAATACAATATTTCTTACACATATACATTTTTATATTCTTTATTGTTAATCAGAGAGCACATTGCTATTATACTATCAACCCACAAGGGATTTCTGACTATATTTTTATATTGATGACACAGTATCTAGCATTAAGCCAGCTTGAAAAAAAAGGCACCCTCTTATGTTAAAGTAAATTGGAATGATTTGGATCAAAGGCAGAGATATTCAGATTGAGGGACTAAATCCCCCCCTTGAGATGATCTCTAAAGGTTCTCTTCTTAACCTAGATATTGAAACTAAAATTAAGCAGTTCTTTTAGTTAAATAAAATGTGTTCAGCTGACATAAAGTTGTAGAGAAGATTCCTGTCCATATTCCTCCCAGTTTCAAAATTCTAATGATTTGATGTCCTAGATGGAACAGATTCTTCAGTGCTAGTCTTCAAACAGTTACTTCCCTGAGGCTAAATTGGTATGAGACTAACCGAGACCAGAAACCCTAAGAATCACCTGAGAATATCTCTATTCAAAAATTGGGCACACTCTACAGTGTGGAGGTTTCTCAAAAAATTAAAATAGAGCTCTCCTATGACCCAGCAATAACACTCTAAGGAATTTACCCAAGAGATACAGGAGTGCTGATGCATAGGGGCACATGTACCCCAATGTTCACAGCAGCACTTTCAACAGTAGCCAAATCATGAAAGAGCCTAAATGTCCATCAACTGACAACTGGATCAAGATGTGGTTTTTCTATACAATGGAATACTACATGGCAAAGAGAAAGAATCAAATCTGGCCATTTGTAGCAACATGGATGGAATGTGAGGGTATTATGCTAAGTAAAATAAGTCAGGCAGAGAAAGACAGATACCATATGTTTTCACTCATATGTGGAACAGAAGAAATTTAACAGAGGACCATTGGGGAGGGGAAGGGGAAAAATAGTTAAGGAGAGGGAGGGAGACAAACCACAAGAGACTCTTAAATACTGAGAACAAGCTGAGGGTTGATGAGGGGTGGGGGAGGGGAAAATGGGTGATGGGCATGGAGGAGGGCACTTGTTAGGATAAGCACTGGGTGTTATATGGAAACCAACTTGACAATAAACTATATTTTAAAAAACCCCCAAAATTAGGTCTCTGGGATGGCCAAAGGAGAATACTTTGTAAACCAAAATTCTTTTAATCTATTACCGGGAATATGATGATGTATCAGAATACAATGAAATTTCTTACTTTCATTGCTGTATCAGGACTTCACCAGTTGACTATGGCTAGAAACTCACTCAAAGTAACAAACCACTTACCAACCTTTAGTGTGTCAGATTTCCCTGGAGGGCCTATCAAATCCTCGGGCCCCATCCCTAGAGGTTCTGAGTCAGAAATGAGCATTTCTAACAAGTTCTCAGGTGATGATAATGCTGCTGCTCCAGGGACCACACTTTGAGAAACACTGACTTGAACAAGTAAATAAAAACAAAAACAAAAAAAGGCCCCTGTAATATTTAAGTCCAGGGATCCGGGAATCCTATTGCTGCTTTGGGCTTGGCTGGCCCACAAGAAGGAGCTTAAATACCATAATGAAAGTTCCCTCTCTCCAATTATTAGGCAGATTCACTCTGTGTAAGCACTAAATGATCACTAGCACACCCATAATCAAGTCCTACAGGATCAGCAGATTCATCACAAATAGACAATCTTGCCCAATCCTGTAAGAGCAGAATTTTAGGGAGGGCTCTGATTGGCCTTAGCTTAGTCACAGGCCTATTTCTGGAAGAAAAAAAAAAAATGACTGAGCCTAGGGTAATGGTGCACGGTTACTGTGCAGGCTGAGGCCATATGAGTGCCCCATGTGCCCAAGCAGTTCCTTTAATAAACGTGGTCATTTCACTTCTCTTGCCTTTAGACTGACCTGTGTCCACAAAATTCCTCAGTCCTTCACGTGAGAATGTTTGGCACGGCAGCCCCCGGGCCAAATGATGCATGAAAACATCCATGCCCAAATTGGGTGCACTGTCTACATACCAAGCCTGGAGCCTATTTTATGTGTAAGTATAGAGTTTAAATTATCTTAATGAAATTTTATCTTCAGTAGTATTCTAGTTATGACAGTAACAACATTTTAAGCAGATAGAGTCTCTGACAGTAATATCGCTTGTCCAGGAATGAAAGGATGAGAACATAAAAACTGGTGAGGACCCATGGTCCCGGACGCAGAGTTCAGCAGTTCAGCTGATTTCTCTCCTAAGCATGAGGTGAACTGGTTCACATGGAGAGGCCCTTTAAATGACATGATTTAATGTGACTAAAAGATGTCCAGATGGCACCACACTGCCTCTACTGGGAGGAGAGGTCAGCCGGCAATTGGCTTGAACACAAAGCACACGAATGCGGAGCTACAAGCTGCCCGTCAGGGTCCGTCTTTGCAAGCTCCCGGTGGGTGAAATAATCAAGCACGGTGACAGTGCTCCCCAGGTGCAGGGAAACATGGTGACTTTAACGCCACCCTAAGTGTTGTCAGATACAGGACGACTGTTTTAGGAGCAATACTTTAATATAAATCATCATCTATTGTATTTGTTTAATAAGAAAATAAATATTACTAGAAATACTAGATGAGAACTCTAATTTGAATCCACGATTCTATATATCACTGAATTCATGTGAGCATTGCGAGATGACATTTAAAATTACAGCAGCAGAGGGGCCCCTGGGTGGCTCAGTCGTTAGCCTCCAACTTCGGCTCAGGTCATGATCTCGCACTTTGTGAGTTCGAGGCCCACATCCAGCTCTGTGCTGGCTGCTCAGCCCCTCCCCCTTTATTCCCCTCCCCCCTCCTGCTCTGTCTCTCCCTCAAAAATAAACATTAAAAAAATTTAATAAAATTACAAGCAGCATAAGCACTTATACTCTTAACGTACACCTTTATTAAATGTAATTGAGGTGACTAAAAATTGAGCCAAACAACACAGAAGGCTATAGATATAGTTAAAGGATAGTTAGTACAATTGCAATATCCTAAAATCATACTTTGCCTTATAAACTAAGGGGTGCTCTCTAAGAAATGACTACTAAAACACTGTGGCTTTCAAAATAGTAAAGACCTGAAAAGATATTATCAAGAAGAAAAAATGGGGCGCCTTTGTGGCTTAGTTGGTTAGGTGTCCGACTTTGGCTCAGGTCATGATCTCATGGCTCCTGAGTTCGAGCCCTACATCAGGCTTTGTGCTGACAGCTCAGAGCCTGGAGCCTGCTTCAGATTCTGTGTCTCCTTCTCTCTCTGGCCCTCCCCATGCATGCTGTCTCTGTCTCATTAAAAATGAATAAATGTTAAAAAAAATTTCTTAAGAAAAAGCTACTAATCATTTATTTCATAACAGAGTTTGTACAAAATACAGGTGAACAAAGACAAAAGAGACACATTCATTTAAAAGAATATGGTTAAATATAATTCTGTCTATAAGAAAATTTCAAATCATCTTGAACTTGGTGACATATATGTTAGAAGTAGCCAAACCTAATGTTTCACTGAAAAGCAAAATGTAAAGTACTTACATTTCCCCAGTTCAGAAATAATGCCTCTTCAAGCTAACAGGAGATAAGGGACATGTCCTTCTATCTCATTATTTAAGAAAGGAAAGTGGACAATGATATGGCAAAATGAGACATACATAGAATGAGTAATTTGCTGGGGTGACTTGGATGGCTCAATCAGTTGAGTGACTGACTCTTGAGTTTGGCCCAGTTCATGATCTCATGGTTAATGCGATTAAACCCTGTATCTGGCTCTGTGCTGAGGGCGTGGAGCCTACTTGGGATTCTCTCTCTCTCCCTCCTCCTCTGCCCCTCCCCTGCTCTTGCACACAGGCGCATGCACATGTATATGTGTGTGTGCTTGCAGATGCTCTCTCTCTCTCAAATAAATAAATAAATAAATAAATAAACACCTAGTGAATGAGTGATTTTCAGAGACTCACAAAAAAAACTAGCAGCAAAATTAGAACCAGAATACATGTCCTGTCTACCAGAACACTTCTTGTTCCGTTATACCATCTCTTTCTCTCTCAGCCATCAGGTTGTAAGCTAACATAGAACAATTAATCATAGTACTTAAAGCTATAAAATTCCCGGAGAGATCATTTATTTTCAGCTTCCAGTCAATAAGCTGTGAAGTATTTTCAGCTCCATTTTGCACATGAGGTAATTGGGATCAGAGTGATATGTCAAATATTAAACATCTAGTAGGTTTAGAAGGAAAGACCATAAGTCAGATCTCCTTAATCTTAGGTGACTATTCTTTGTGCTGTTATATAGTGTCTTTCAAAATAACTATGCCCCTAACTGAGGTTGAACCACCAACATACCTAGCAATTAAAAGCAAAACATGTAAATACTTATTTACAGAAATTTTGGTTAAGTATCATATTACAGGAGATATTCCTAAACAACAAATCAGAAAGTAAGATTCTCTGCATGACTTGGTATCTTGAGTCTGGAAGCAGTAAATAGATATATTTTCCATTTTGCTTATTCTATGCATTTGAGGAATTCATATTTTAGAAGTAATACTTAAATCATGTCATTTTATGATGTTTCAAGGTCTTCTAAAGAATTGAAATTTGAACCTTAAAGTGATGAGGTCTCATGTGCTCTAGGATGGACAGAGAAGTTTTGATAGAGGAGTTAATTACCCACACTCAGGTACTATACAGCCTGATTTTATGATACATTTTTCATATTTTAATTAATTAATTAATGAGAGAGAGAAGATAGAGGGTCACAAAGAGAGAAAGAAAGAGAGAGAGAGACAGAGAATATCAAAAAGTTTCCACACTCAACATGGAGCCCAACACACAGCTCAGTCCCTCAACCCTGGGATCACACCCTAAACTAAAATCAAGAGTCAGGAGCTCAATGGACTGAGTCATCCAGGCCCCTCCATACAGCCTGATTTTTAAATCTTGAACCTACCCTGCTCTTTACATGAATTTCTTAAATTTTGGTTTCTTCGTATGTAATATAGGATAGTACTGTAGGCTTCACAAGTTTGTATAAAGATTAAATGATATATGCGAAGTGCTTAGTACAATGACAGTAATTGCTCAATAAATATTAGCTACTGTTAGCTAGTAGCTCTATAGTCAGCATTTGCTGAGATAAGCTTCCATAACAAACAATCCAGGAATCTCAGTGGCTTTTGACACAAATGTTTGTTACTCACTCATGTTACATGTCAGCTATGGATCAGATTTATCTTGGCTCTATTCACTTGTCCAATCTAGGATCTAAGTGGGAAAAAATCACCCATATGTAAGGTGTACTATTCTCAGGGTTAAAGGAAAAGAGGAATGTTCCTAACCGGTGGCTCTTAAAGTTTCTGCATAGATGTGGTATATGTTACTCCCCCTCACATTCTATTGGCCAAAGTAACTCACATAGCCAAGTGAGAAAGTATATTTTTCCAAAGACTGATAATGGGATTACATGGCAATGAATGGAGATGTATAATTCCCTCTCATGGAGTCAGCAAATAATTGAGAACGACAACTAGTTCTACCATAGTTAGTGACTCCATAAAGGAAGCTATAAGAAGCACTTTACAAAGAGCCAAAAAATATTGGTTCTGCCTAATGTATCTCTACTACTAGTATGATGTGCAATAAGACATTGATCCCTCTAAATTTTAGGTTCCTTGTACGTTCAAGGACAGTTGTAAGAATTAAATGAGGTAAAGACACTCAAGTAAAGCTCTGTATAGAAATTCAAAGCAGTGATGAGCACTTTGGGAAACTGACCAATTGTTGCCCTGGATTGTAAACACAAAAATGCAGGCAATCCAAATATTTTATTAAGAGCTCTGAGTGCTTATCAATCATGAGGGCTGATAAGCCACTGGGCATAGGTAGGCAATAGTAAAACCATTTACCACCAAGAAAATCAAAAATGAAATAACTTGCTGAACCTCAGCAAAAACAAGCATGAAGTAGAGATCTTAAAACAGAAGTCATGAACCCTACTACTACAATCTTAAGATAAAGGAGAAAATGAATGACAAACTTCCACTGATACACAATAGTCCAACATTGTTTTCTCAACTCATCATTCATTATTCAATCAGTGACTCACTCATTCATCCAGTAATTATTTATTGTTCACCTGTTTTGTGCCTGGTTGAGGGGTAGAGAAATAACAATGAATAAAACATAACACATCCATGATATTACAACCCTTGTGTCTAATTAAGTGTCTAATTAAGAAGACCAGTATTAATTAGATAATTATATTAATAATGTATAATTGCAAAATAGGAAATGTGCCATTGAAGAAAAGAAGATGATCCCATGAAAATGTATGAAAGTGAGAACAGGGAAAACTTTTCAGAATAGGTGATTTTGACCTGAGATTTGAAGAGGTCCTACTGTAGTTCACAGGACTAAGGCTACAGGGGGATGGGAGACTTGATGGTGAAGAACATCTCAGTCACAATAGTCCAAGGTGAGAGGGAGTATGACACGTAGAGAAACTGGAAATCCCCTGTGTCTGGAACACAGAGACAAAGAGTGATGAGCGAGAGGATGGCCTGAGGAGTGGAAGCTGAGTTCTACAGGGTCTAATAGGTTCTAACTATCTATCTTTATTCAAATGTCAGTGAGACACCATTAAGTAAAATTAAGTAGAAGCTTGGTATAATTCGATTTTATTTTTTTAATCAAAATAATATATACATTGGTTAAAAAGTAAATTGTGCAGGAAGATTTATAAGGGAAAGCGATAGTCTCTCATCTCAACTTCACACTTTCCTAGACTCACTCCCCAGAGGAAAAACCACTTCTCACCACTTTCTTTTTAGTTCTCCTTTCGTTACTGTGATAGTGCTAAATGAATTGTTTAGTCTTTAATTTCTCAATCCATCCTCAATAATATACTTTTCAACTTCCTGGTACTGAAGGTAGAGATTTAACTCACATTCTCTCACTTCTTATTAGCCCATTCACCAAGTTTTAAATCATTATTTCAATGCCCCTGTCATTTCCTTTGTAACTGTAAATATTATATTTAAGCCTCTATTAAATGTTCCAGGAAATATAAATAGTATGTCTCTAGTAGTGCCTCTACTATATTAAGATATTAGTACCTAGCTTGTTCTTCTCTTCCTCTCTCCTCCTCTCTACCTGCTTCCTCATTTCTATAACTACCACTTGCATCTGTGTGCACCAATGAGA
Source organism: Crocuta crocuta (assembly GCF_008692635.1). Taxonomy (NCBI): domain Eukaryota; kingdom Metazoa; phylum Chordata; class Mammalia; order Carnivora; family Hyaenidae; genus Crocuta; species Crocuta crocuta. The sequence continues at coordinate 1,725,825 of NW_027528869.1, forward strand.
TTGGTCATCATTGACTATACGGTCCTTATCTAATTTTGCTATCAAAATATGCTAATCTTTTTTAAAAAAGCTTATTGATTTATTTTGAGACACACCAAGAGAGGCATGTGAGTGGAGAAGGGGCAGAGACAGAGAGGGAGAGAAAGAATCCCCATCAAGCTCCACACTATCAGCCCAGAACCCAACAGGGTTGAATCTCACTAACCATGAGATTATGACCTGAGCTGAAATCAAGAGTCCGTTGCTTAATCAACGGAATCCCCCAGGAGCCTGTAAAATATGCTAACCTGATAAAAGTTAGGTGGAAATCCCTTCCTCCATTTCTCTTCCTTGGATGCGTTTATGCAAGATTGAAATTATTTGTTCCTTGGAATATTTACTGGACTTCAACTGTAAAATTATCTAGGTTTGTTGCTTTCTATGTAAAAATGGATCTGATTTCCTATAATGAAAAACCTATTCAGTTTTACTTGCTCCATCAAGGGTGAATGCCCAGACCCCACGTACCACTGGTCTTCTGGAGCAGCTTTTCTTGGGGAAGACCTCACTGAGGCAAGAGTGGTAGCTAACCTGAGGGTCCACCCAGTGCATTCCAGAGCAATACTCAAGGATCTTTCAAGGCTCAACATCAAATTTCTATACAAGCTACCCTTCCTCCTTAAGTTCCAGGGATTGTAAGTGGCATGGTTAGGGTGTCTGGGTGGCTCAGTCAGCTTAGCATCCAACTTTGGCTCAGGTCATGATCTTGTGGTCTCATGACTTTGAGCCCCACATCAGGCTCACTGTTGTCAGCACAGAGCCCACTTTGGATCCTCTGTCTGTCTCTCTCTCTCTGCCCCTCCCCTGCTCCCATTCTCTCTGTCTCTGTCTCTGACTGTCTCTGTCTGTCTCTCTCTGTCTCTCTCTTTCTCTCAAAAATAAACATTAAAAAAAAGAGTTGCATGATTAAGGAAGAACTAGCCTCTTCTCTAGGATACATCAGCTGATATAGCTCAAGGATACATCAGCAGAAAGATATGTTACCCTCTTAACATTGATGGGCTAAAAGAGTACACTGATGTGATGGAGAGCTGGACTTCAAGTCCTGCGATGGTAGCACTGTGACCAAGTGGTGCAGAGTTTGTGCCCAGTGCCTCATCAGCCCCTTAGCTTTCAAGAATTGGGAAGAAAGAAAGTTTTTCCTGGTTTGAATTCCAAGACTGGTGATTCAGCTACATGAAATGATGGACCAATGTCTTAATCTGTTCTTATCAGCATTCTTCTAGAACTGACCATAGTAACCACTATGGTCATAGCAGGTGTAGTCACAGCATAGTAACTGCTAGGCTCTGACCAATTTTCATGGAGTTCTACTTGAAGCCAAACTCCTTTTCTGGGAAAGCTAGGCTGTAGAAAATCTGTCTTGGACAAGTTGATCCTTACCTCTTAGGTTTTCTGTATCTTCCTAAATAATTTTTTATAATGTTTTTAAGAGAATGCATTTATTTCATCTAATTTATCAAATTTCTTCAGATAAAACGGTTCATAATATGCATATCACTTTTTAAATTTCTCCTTTAAAAATCATTTGCCAATTGTAAGTTTTTTAAAGAAATAATTTTTAACCTTGTCTTTCTATTCTTGTAGTTGGTTTTTGTGTTCGTTGATTTCATTTGCCTAACAATTTTGAATGAATTCCAACAAGTAGCAAGGCATTCTTCTAGATTATGGAGCAAAAAAAAGTTCAAAAATCCCTTATCTGATGAAACTTAGATTCTAATGTAAAGACAAGAATAAATATGTAAAGTACATTCTGTGTTAAATGTGATATACTTAATGGAGAAAAATATATCTGGGTAGTGGAGTTAAGGACTCTGGATATAGGCGTGTAATTTTGTAAAAGGGAGTCAAAATAGCCCTCACAGAAAAGGTCACATTTGGGAAAGGTCTGAATAAGAACAGGGAGAGCCCTGCCATTCTCAGAAGGAAAAGCATTGTATGCGGTGGTACCAGGATGATCCTGGTGTGAGAGCAATGTTGGACGTGTTAGAAGGTCATCAAGATCCTTTCATGATTGGTGTGGAGCCAGCAAAAGAGAAAGAAGTGAATGAGAGGGAGATATTTGCTTTTACCTCATTATTCTTGTCTCATAATTTCTTTGGAATTATTTTGGTGTTACTTTTCTAATTTCTTGAGCTGAATACTTTGTGCAATAATTTTTAGGTGTTCTTCTTTACTAAGCCAAGTACTTAAGACTATATTTTCCTCAAAATATATGGCCTTTGCTACAATACATGTATTTTATGTTTTATTTTTATTATTCAGTTCTAATAATATTCTAATATTCATTTTCATTTTGCCTTTGGTCTATAAATTGGCTACAAATATATGTATATGCTGATGAATTATTGGGAGGTTTAGAAGGAAAGAGTAGTGAGAAGGGGGAAAGCAATAGTTGCATACATAATGTCTGAGAATTTTACAGAAATTTTAAATGATGGTAATCCTCATATTCATGAAGCTGATGAATTCAAAATGGATTAAAACATAATCCATCTCAACATGCTCATATCTTCTATATTTTTATTAATAATAACTGAGCCATGCATAACCGTTGAGCACTTTAAATATGGCTAGTGCAACTGAGGAATTGAATTTTAAGTTTTATTTACTTTAAATAAATTTAATACAAATACCCATAGGTGACTAGTGGTTCGCATATTGAACATCACAGTTCTAAAATGAGGTTGGAAGAGGGCCTAGGGCTAAGCCTTGAGCAAATGCAACATTTGATGGCGACATAGAAGATGATGAGTCTGCAAAAAGGTCTAGGAAACAGTCAAAGAGGTAAAATCAATACCTATAGAATGTACTTGCACAGAATCGAAAAAAAGAATGTGTTTCAAGCAGGGGAGAACAGTCAACAGTGTAATGTGCTACTGAGAGAATCCAATAATCCTTACTTTGGGTTAAAGATTTGGGTTAAAGAAATTTAGGAACATGTAGTAGCATACAAAGGAATAAATTCTTTATTGTGCTTTCTGGAAACAACTCAAAACAAAGCCATACTCTGAAGAATCTTCCAACCCTAAGGCAATCAGGGTTTTGCCAATCATTTCATAAAATCACTCCCACTGAGGCCAGCTCCTGAGCCATGCTATTTCTTCTACAATTCACACCAACAAAAGAGATGCCTTTTGACCTACCTCTCTCCCAACTCAGTTCCAAATTTGTGGCGCAGGAGAGCACATGTGGCTTTTGCAAACTAAAGGACCTCCAGAGGACTAGCTGCAAAAGAGTCTGACAAATGATGTTTTTCGCTTCAGGATGTTTTAAATTGCAGGCGGAGGGATGTATTTTTTGAGTTATCTTTTTGTTATTGATGTTTAACTTAGTCCTACTTTAACCAATGTGTCCTATGTGATATTACCTTTTTGAAATATGTTGGTATTTGCTTTATACCTAGAATGAGGTCAGATTTTGCAAATGTTTTGGGTGTTACCAAGAATGTAGGGTGTATCTTGTGTGTACTTTAATTTTGTGGTGTAAATTTCTAAAAATGTCCATTGGGTCCAGCAGGAAAACCGTATTGCTCAAATCTTCCATATTCTTGTGAATTATTATAAGAGATATGTGTTGAAATCTTCCACTATGATAATGAAATTCATCAGTTTTGACTTTTTTAATTCATCCATTTAGCATCATATGTACTAAGATTATGTTACTAGTGCACTTTAGTTTTAAACATTTCTATGTTCCTGGTGAATTAAAACTGGTGACTACATACCTTTTATCAATTGGAGCGATCTTCATCTCTAAAAGTATGTTTTGCCTTAATTTCTATTTTGTCCAATATTAATTTATCTATATCAGTTTTCTTTTGGTTAGTGTTTACCTAGTATAAACTTTTCCATTGTTTTACCATCAACATTTCTGTGTCCACTTTCTTTTGCTTTCTTTCTCATATTCTTCCTCCTTCCTTCCTTCCTTCCTTCCTTCCTTCCTTCTTCCCTCCCCTCCTTCCTTTTTTCCCTTCTTTCTTTTTTTCTACTCTTTCCTTTTGGCCTTCTACACTCATTTCTGTCACACACACACACGCACGCACACACACACACACGTGCACACTCACACACCTCTGGCAAACACCAATCTATTTTCTGAATCTATAAGCTTGGGTTTTAGTTTTTTGTTCTAAGCCAGAGGTGGAAATCCTATACTATAATTGCTATACTGTAGTATACTATAATTGCTATATGGTAGTCCTACTTTTAATTTTTTGAGGAAACTCCCTATTGTTTGCCATAATGGCTGTACCAATATTATTTTCCCACTAACAGTGTGCAATGGTTCTCTTCTCTCCACTTTCTCGCTAAAACTTATTATTTCTTGTCTTTTTGATAATAGCCATTCTGACTGGTGTGATGTGATATCTCATTGTGATTTTCATTCTCATTTTCCTGGTGATTAATGATGTTGAGCATCTTTTCAAGTACCTGTTAGCCATCTGTATGTCTGCTTCAGAAAAATTTCTATTCAGATATTCTGCTCATTTTTATTTGGATTTTTCTTGCTATTGAGTTGTATGGATTTTGTATATATTTTAAATAGTAGCTCCATAGCAGATATATTTTAAAGATTAGCTCCTTATCTGATTTGTATAGAAATCAGGTTGCCTTTTCATTTTGTTGATGGTTTCCTTTGCTGTGCAAAAGCATTTTAGTTTGATGTAATCACACTTGTTTATTTTTGTTTTGTTGATTTGCTTTTGGGATCAAATCTAAAAAAAATTACCATCAAGGTCTAGGTCAAGGATCTTACCACACATGTTTTCTTCCAGGAGTTTTATGGTTTCAAGTCTTACGTTCAAGTCTTCAACTCATTCTGAATTAGTTATTGTGTATGTTGTAAGATAGGGGTCCTGTTTCATTCTTTTGCATGTAGCTGTTCAGTTTTCCCAGCAAAATTTATTGAAAATGTTTTCCTTTCCCTATTGTATATTCTCAGCTCCTTTGTCATAAGTTAATCGATCTTACATGCATGGGTTTATTTCTTGGCTCTGTACTCTGTTCCATTGAGATATATGTCTGCTTTTATGCCAATACCATACTGCCTTGATTACTATAGCTTTGTAATATAGTTTGGAATCGGGGAGTGTGATGCTTCAGCTTTGCTCTTCTTTCTCAAGATTGCCTTGGCTATTTGTTTGCTTTGTTTTGTTTTGTGATTCCATACACATTCTAAGATTATTTGTTGTATTTCTTAGAAAATGTCATTGAAATGTTGGTCTAGATCACATTGAATTGGTAGATCGGTTTGGGTAATATGGACATCTTAATAATATTGATCTTTCAAGTCCATGAGCAGGAAATAATTTTCCATTTATTTATCTCTTCATCAATTTCTTTCATTAGTGTCTTGTAGTTTTCAATGTACAGTCTTTCACCTCTTTGGTTACTTTATTCCCTGGTGTTCTATTTATTCTGATGCAATTGTCAAAGGGATTATTTCTTAATTCTTCTGATAGTTCATTATTAGTGTATAGGTATGCAACAGATGTTTGTGTATTGATTTTTATTCTGAAACTTTACTGAATTTATTAGTTTTAACATTTGTTGATGGAGTCTTTAGGGATTTCTATGTATAAAATGTCATCTACAAATAGTGGCAGTTCAACTTTTTCCTTACCAATTTGGATGCCTTTTATTTCTTGTTCTTGATTACTCTAGCTAGGATTTCCAATACTATGTTGACAAAAGTTGGGACAGTGGGCTCCCTTGTTTTATTCCTTACTTTAGAGACAAGGCTTTCTTATACAAAAGCCTTAAGATATGATGTTAGCCTTGGGCTTGGCATAAATGGCCTTTAATACATTGAAGTATGTTCTCTCCATACCCATTTTATTGAGAATTTCTATATCAAAATGGAGCTAAATTTTGTCAACTGCTTCTTCTGCATCTACTAAGATGATCATATCATTTTTATCCTTCATTTTGTCATTTGGTGAGTTACATTGATAGATTTGCAGATCTTGGACTACCCTGGAATAAACCCAAGCTGATTATGGTGTATGATTCTTTTAATGTATTGTTGAAGTTGGTTCGCCAATATTTTATTGAGGATTTTTGCATTTATATTCATCAGGGATGTTGGCCTATAATTTTCTTTACTTATCTGGTTTTGGTATCAGAGTAATGCTGGCTTCATAAAATGAGTTGGAAAAATTCTCTCTTCTTCTATAATTTTTGGAAGAGTTTGAGAAGGATTGGTATTAATTCATCTTTGAGTGTTTAATAGAATTCTCCAGTGAACTTTTGTGGTCCTAATCTTTTATGTTTTAGGGTTTTGATTACTGATTCTACCTCCTTACTCGTAATTGATCTATTCATTCAGATTTTCTGTTTCATCATGATTCAGTCTTGCTAGCTTGTATGTTTCTAGAAATTTATCCATTTCTTCTAGTTTATCCAGTTCGTTGGTGTATAATTGTTCATAATAGTCTCATAATCTTTTGTATTTCTATTGTATCAGTTATAACATTTCCTCTTCTACTTGTAATTTATTATCTCCCTTTTTTGGTTGGTAAATCTAGATAGAAGCTTGTCAATTTTGTTTATCTTTTCAAAGAAACAACTCCTAGTTTCATTGAGCTTCTCAATTGTCTTTTAGCCTCTATTTCATTTATTTCTGCTCTAAGCTTTGTTATTTCCTTCCCTCTACTAACTTAGAGCTTCATTTGTTCTTCTTTATCTAATTCCTTGAGGTAAAGTTAGGTTGTTGATTTGAGCCTTTTCTTGTTGGTTTTTGTTTTGTTTTGTTTTGTTTTTTGAGGTAGGCCTATGTCACTAGAACCTTCCTCTTAGAACTGTTTTTGCTGAATCCCACAAATTTTGTTATATTTTCAGTGTCATTTGTCTCAATGTAATTTTTTATTTCTCTTTTGCTTTCTTCTTTGATCTATTAGGTGTTCAGTTGCATGTTGTTCTCTCTTTTTACTTTTTTCAAAGCAAATTTTCTGTAACCCACATATAACTGAAACATCTCCCACCCACCATAGATTTTTCAGCTGAAGAGTTTTGTCAACTTATATTAATTATAAATAATTACAATTGTCAATATATTTGAAATATTTTCTAATGTATCATTTTGTGCTATATGTCTTGCTTTTTTCTGCTTTTTGATTAAAAAGAGTCATTAAGTTTTTACATTTAAGTCTAAATGTTTCATATTATTTCTTGGAAGCTCTGTATTCTATTAACTTATATGTTTTCTGCAATTAGCATTACAACTTTATCATATATATTCAGCTGGATGTCTAAAGTAATTATTGGGGAGAACCTAGTTAGACAACAGGTCAGGAATCAATTTTCTCCCTTTGTGAGAGGTGAGGGATAACCCTATAAAGCAATAAGATGACTTAAAAATACTTCCCTGTAAATATGCTAACGACACACTAATACTACTTGCTATCAGAGCAGTACTTACATGTAGAATGATTTTAGCAAGATGCACCTACTTATGGCAAACAAACCCAGAATTTATAGGCATATAGTTCATTACAAAATGTTACATGAACTATGTAGCTATTTGAGTAAAAATGAAAGTTTTTGATGATAAAATAGTCCCCTTTATAAGTAATATGATGATCACCAATATTACTATTACTAGAAGACCCCATAAATTAATCCTAGCCAGAGCACATGTCATGGAACAGCAAGAAAGAAAATTCACTGGTCATCCACCTCCTTTTTCTGCTTTGCCTCGGACTCATAATTGCTGTATCCTTGAAATTGTTAGTCAGGTGTGACCCTGGGTAAGATCTCTGATTTGTGTGAGTCTGATCTGACAGTCTCGTTCTTTGTGTTATATCAGTAATTATCTTTACCCCTCTCTAGAACAATGACATTCTCTACATTTTACATGGTTTTATTTACATTTTGAATTAGACACCTTTTTCCTTTTTTTTCTCATAGCACACTTATTTTAGATTTACTCACATATTTACTAGTATCTTTACTCATTAACATCTCTTGACCTCTCACCTGAGATTATTTTCCTCCTGCCAGAAATAAAGACTTGGATAGGGTCTGTTGGTGGTAATCTAGTTTGGTTTTCATGAAAATATTTTTCTTTTGCTTCTCTGTTTTAAATCATATTTCACTAAAATGCAATTTTACATCAAACACAGTTGTATTTTCAGCATTTTTTAAAGGTATTATGTTATATGCCTTAACTTACATTGTCAATCTACATCACTCTTTTCTAGGTAAAATGTCTTTTCTCTCTAGCTTTTTGTAAACCCTTATTTGCTTTGGTGTTCTGCAATTTTCCTACTTTATGATTTTAAGTAATTTTTTACAGAACTTTCCTACTAGAGCTTCATTTTGTATTTTAAGTATGAAGATTGATGACTTTCTTTAATTCTGAAAAATTCTCAGTATTTATCACTTTGAATATTACCACCCCATACTTCCCTCTCTCTTTTTGAAACTATGATTGCATTATTTTAGGCTGTCCCACTCCCACCACTATTTTTTTTTTAATTATTTAAATACAAGTTAGTTAACACGTAGTGTAGTAAGAGTTCAGGAGCAGAATTTAGTGATTCATCATTTAGCCCATCTCCCCACCCACCTACCCTCCAACAACCCTCACTCTGTTCTCTGTCTTTAAGATTCCCTTATGGTTTGCCTCCCTTTCTCTTTTTATCTTCTTTTTCCTTCTCTTTCCCCTATGTTCATCTGTTTTGTTCTTAAATTCCACATATGAGTGAAATCATAGAATATTTGTCTCTCTGACTGACTTATGTTGCTCAGCATAACAACACTCTAGTTCCATCCACGTTGTTGCTAATGGCAAAATTTTTCATTCTTTTTGATTACCAAGTAATATTTCATTGTGTGTGTATGTATATATACACACAATGGTCAAGTAGTATTCCATTGTATGTGTGTGTGTATGTGTGTGTGTATATATATATATATCCACATCATTTTTATCCATTCATCAGCTGATGGACATTGGGCTCTTTCCATACTTCAGCTATTATTGATAGCACTGCTATGAACCTTGGGGTACATGTGCCCTTTCAAATCAGTATTTTTTATCCTTTGCATAAATACCTAGTAGTGCAATTGCTGAGCTGTAGGGTAGTTCTATTTTAAATTTTTTGAGGAGCCTCCATGCTGACATGATACTCTACATGGAAAACCCATGTAAAGTACCAAAAAACTGCTAGAATTCAGCAAAGTCACAGGATATAAAATCAACATAGAGAAATCAGTTGCATTTATATACACCAATAATGAAACAGCAAAAAGAGAAATCAAGGTATTGATACCATTCACAATTGCACCGAAAAAAAATCATAAAATACCTAAGAATAAACCTAACCAAGGAGGTAAAAGATCTATATGCTGAAAACTATAGAAAGCTTATGAAAGAAATTGATGAAGACACACACAAAAAATGGAAAAACATTCTATGCTCATGGATTGGAAGAACAAATATTGTTAAAATGTAGATACTACCCAAAGTTATCTACATGGTCAGAGCAATCCAAACAAAATAACATGAAAATTCTTCACAGAGCTAAAACAAACAATCCAGAAAAGACCTTGAATAGCCAAAGTAATGTTGGAAAAAAAAATCAAAGCTGGAGGCATCACAATTTCAGATTCCAAGCTGTATTATTACAAAGCTGTCATCATCAAGACAGTATGGTATTGGCACAAAAACAGACACATAGATCAATGGAACAGAATAGGGAATCTAGAATGGACCCACAAATATATGGCTAATATTTGTCAAAGCAGGAAAGAATATCCAATGGAAAAGAGATAGTCTCTTCAGATGATGGTGCTGGGAAAACTGGACAGAAACATGCAGAAAAATGAAACTGGACCACTTCCTTATACCATACACAAAAGCAAATTCAAAATGGATAAAAGAGAAGAGAGGAGGGGGCAAGATGGCGGAGAAGTAAGGAGCTCTGTACTTGCACTCGCGCCCATACATCACACAGAAAAGATCTGAAGCCATTGGAAACCTTACAAAACCTGAGAGATTGGGAGACAAAGGACGCAGAATCCACTGAGAGAGCCTTCTAACGTGAGTGCGAACCGNAAAATGGATGAAAGACCAAAATCTGAGACAGGAAACCATCAGAACCTACAGGAGAAAACAGGCAGCAACTCTTTGACTTGGCTGCAGCAACTTCTTACTAATGTCTCTGGAGATAAAGGAAATAAAAGCAAAAATGAACTATTGGGACTTTATCAAGATAAAAAGCTTCTGCACAGCAAAGTAAACAATCAACAAAACTAAAAGGCAACCAATGGAATGGGAGAAGGTATTTGCAAATGACATATCAGTTAAAGCGTTAGTATTCCAAATCTATACAAAACTTATCAAGCTCAACACCCAAAACACAAACAATCCAGTTAAGAAATGGGTAGAAGACATGAATAGACACTTTTCCAAAGAAGACATCCAAATGGCTAACAGACACATGAAAAAATGCTCAACATCACTCACCATCAGATAAATATGAATCAAACCACAATGAGCTACCAACTCACACCTGTTGGAAATTAACAATGCAGGAAACCACAGATATTGGCGAGTATGCTGAGAAATGGGAACACTTTTGCATTAATGGTGGAAATGCAAACTGATGCCACCACTCTGGAAAACAGCATGAAGTTCCTCAAAAAAATTATAACCGCATTTTATATTTTCAATCTTTTCTCTTCCTGCTTCGCTCTGTGTGTCCTTTAATCTGCCTTCTAGATAATTAATAATTTCTTTAGTCATGTCCAATATTGTGAGTTTATACTTTGCTGCCCTAAATCTGATTTGAGAGCTCATTCCTCAGAAATGATGGAGTCCCCCAACTATCTCTGGGCTTGACTAACTCAAGTCTACTTTAATTAAACATTTTGGCTTGGGGTTTCCTGGACCATGTAGATAGATACTAATAATTTGAACCATAAACACATGTGAAGCTAGAGATGTTGTTATACATTTTCAGTAAGATTTTTTTCTGTTCTATGTGGAAAGACTAGGCTGTAGGTCAGCAAACTATGATTGAAGACCAAATCTTACCTGCAGCCTGCTTTTGTACAGCTTATGTGTCAAAAAAACGGGTTTTGTGTTTTAACATTTTTAAAGGTTATGAGAACAATTACATAAAGAACATGTGACAAAGACCACATGTATAACCCACAAAGCCAAAAATATTTACTATCTATTCCTTTCCTGAAAAAAATGGCTAATCTCTCAGATTAGAGATCAAGGAAAGACCTTTGGTTTAAGTATCTATTCAAATCTTTAGCTCATTTCTTATGTTGACTTGTTTGTCCTTTTATTTTGACTTGTAAGTTTTCTTTATGTGTTCTGTATACAAGTTCATCATCCAATAGGTGTTTTGCAAGTATTATTCTCCCAGTCTCTGGCCTGTCTTTTGATTTTCTTAATAGCGTCTTTCAAAAAGCAGGTTTTTATTTTGATGAAATCTAATTATATTTCTTTTAAATTTTCTGTGTCCTATCAAAGGGATATTTGCCTAATCTAATGTTATGGAGATTTATTCACGTATTTTCTTCTAGTAGTTTCAAAGTTTTAGCTCTTACATTTACTTTGTGATCCATTTTGTGTCTTGATGTTTGTTGATAAAATCATGGGGACTTTTAGGTATTTTAAAATATTTAAACTATTATGTAGCAGGATTATATGGGAAATCTCTGTGATTTTGTTCAATTTTGATGTGAACCTAAAGTTGCTCTAAAAAAAAAAAAGTCTAAAGGAAATCCTGCCATTAGCAACAATATGGATAAACCTGGAAGACATTATTTTTTTTTAATTTTTTAAATGTTTTATTTATTTCTAGGAGAGAGAGAGAGACAGCGTGAGCAGGGGAGGGTCAGAGAGAGAGGGAGACACGGACTCTGAAACAGGCTCCGGGCTCTGAGCTGGCAGTCAGCACAGAGCCCGACGCGGGGCTCGAACCCACGAACCGCTAGATCATGACCCAAGTGAAAGTCGGACGCTTAAGCGACTAAGCCACCCAGGCGCCCCTGGAAGACATTATCTTAAGTGAAATGAGCCACACACAGAAAGACAAATACTGTATAATCTCACTTATATGTAGAATCTAAAAATGTGAAATTGACAGAACCAGAGAATAGAATGCTGTTTACCAAGGATTGGGGAATAGGGCTAATGGAGAGATATTGGTCAAGGGTACAAACTTTCAGTTATAAAATAAATAAGTCCTGGGGATCTAATGCATAATGACTACAATTAATAATACTGTATTGTATTCTTAAAATTTGCTAAGAGAGTAAATCTTAAGTGTTCTCACCACACACACAAACACACACACACACACAAAGATTTAAAAAAAGGTAACTCTGTGAAGTAATGTATATGTTAATTAACTTGACACACATACACATATATAAAATCATCATGTTATCCACCTTAAAAATCATGTTGTATGATCCAAATATATGTAATTTTAATTTGTCAATCATACTTCAGTAAAGCTGGAAAAAATATTAAGTAATGTCTGTTAAAATATTGTGGTATATTATGAAAAACTATATGCCAACAAATGGGACAACCTGGAAGAAATGGATAAATTCTTAGAAACATATAAACTACCAAAACTGAAACAGGAAGAAATTTAAAAAGTTGAATAGACCAATAACCAGTAAAGAAATAAAATCAGTAATCAAAAATATCCCGACAAACAAAAAGTCTAGGACCAGATGGCTTCACAGGGGACTTCTACTAAACATTTAAAGAAAAGTTAATACTTATTCTTCTCAAACTATTCCCAAAAGTAGAAATGGAAGAAAAGCTTCCAAATTTATTCTGTGAGACCTGCATCACCCCAATACTAAAACCAGACAGAGATTCCAGTATGAGAACTACAGGCCAATTCCCTGATGAACATGAATGCAAAAATTCTCAATAAAATACTGGCAAACTTAATCCAACGATACATTAAATGAATCATTCACCACGATTAAGTGGGAGTTATTCCTGGGCTGCAAGGGAGATTCAATACTCACAAATCAATCAATATGATACACCACATTAATAAAAGGAAGAATAAGAACCATATGATCCTTTCAATAGATGCAGAAAAAGCATTTGGCAAAGTACAACATCCATTTATGATAAAAACCCTCAGCAAAGCAAGGTTAGAGGGAACATACCTCAACTTCATAAAAGCCATTTATGAAAAACCCACAGCTAATATCACCCTCAATGGGGAAAAACTGAGAGCTTTTTCTCTGTAGTCAGGATCAAGACAAGGATGTCCATTTTCACCACTGTTCTTTAACATAATACTGGAAGTCCTAGCCACAGTAATCAGACAACACAAAGAAATAAAAGGCACCCAAATCATCAAGGAAGAAGTCAAACTTTATTTGCAGATAATATGATATTCTATATGGAAAATCCAAAAGACCCCACCAAAAAAATTGATAGAACTTATACACAAATTCAGCAAAGTCGCAGGATACAAAATCAGTGTACAGAAATCTGTTGCATTTCTATATGCCAATAATGAAGCAACAGAAAAAGAAATCAAGGAATCAATCCAATTTATAATTGCACCAAAACTATAAGATACTTAGAAATAAATCTAACAAAAGAAGTAAAAAGATCTGTTCTCTGAAAACTGTAAAACATTGATGAAAAAACTTAAAGGACACAAAGAAAGGGAAAAACATTCTATGCTCATGGATTGGAAGAACAAATATTGTGAAAATGTCGATATTACCCAAAGTAATCTACACATTCAATGCAATTCCTTTAAAAATATAACTAGCACTTTTCACAGATCTAGAACAAACAGTCCTAAAATTTGTATAGACCCCCAAAGAGCCAAAGCAATCTGAAAGAAAAAAAAAAAAAAAAAGCAAAGCTGGAGGCATCATAATTCCGGACTTTAAGTTGTATTACAAAGCTGTAGTGTTCAAGACAGTTTGGTACTGGCACAAAAACACACGCATAGCTCAGTAGAACAAAATAGAAAATCCAGAAAGGAACCCACAAATACATGGTCAACTAATCTTCAACAAAGCAGGAAAGAATATACAATGGAAAAAAAGACAGTCTCTTCAACAAATGGTGTTGTGGAAATTGGAAAGCAACATGCAGAAGAATGAAACTGGATCAGTCTTACACCTTACACAAAAATAAATTCAGACTGGGTGAAAGACCTAAATGTGACACAGGAAACCATCCATCAAAATCCTGCAGGAAAACACAGGCGGTAACCTCTTTTACATCAGCCATAACAACTTCTTACTCGATATGTCTCCTGAGGCAAGGGAAACAACAGAAAAAATAAACTATTTAGGACTTCATCAAAGTAAAAAGTTTATGCACAGCAAAGGAAACTATCAACATAACGGAAAGGCAGCCTTCAGAATGGGAGAAGCTATTTGTACATCACATATATAATAGCTAGTATTCAAAATATACAAAGAACTTATAAATCTCATACCTGAAAAACATATAATCCAGGTAAGCAATGGGCAGAAGACATGAATAGACGTTTTTCCAAAGAATGAGTACAGATGGTCACAACATGAAAAGATGCTCAACATCATTCTTCATCAGAGAAATACAAGTCAAAGCTACACTGAGTATTTCCTCACACCAGTCAGAATGGCTAGAATTAAACACAGGAAATAACAGATGTTGGCAAGGATGCAGAGAAAGGGAGCCCTCTTACATTGTTGATGGGAATGCCACTCTGGAATTTCCAGACTGCAGCCACTCTGGAAAACTATAGTGAAGTTCATCAAAAAATTAAAAATAGAGCTTCCCTACATCTCAGCAATTGCACAACTAGATATCTACCTAAAAGATACAAAAATACTAATTCAATGGGAAATATGTAACCCGATATTTATAGCAGCATTATCAGCAATAACCAAATTTGGAAACAGGCCCAAATGTCCACTGACTGATGAATGGATGAAGAAGATGTGCTATATATGGAATGGAATATTACTCAGCCATAAAAAGAATAAAACCTTGCCATTTGCAATGGCATGGGTGGAACTAGACAATATTATGCTAAGTGAAGTAAGTCAGTCAGAGAAAGACAAATACTATATGATTTCACTCATGCGTGGAATTTAAGAAAGAAAACAGATGAACATGGTGGGGCAGAAGAGAGAGAGGCAAATCATAAAACAGACTCAACTATAGAGAATAAACTGATGGTTATCAGAGGGGAGGTTGACAGAGAGACGGGTGATAGGCTTACAGAGGGCACTTAGATGAACACCGAGTGTTTTATAAGGGTGATGAATCACTAAATTCTACTCCTGAAACCAATATTACACTATATGTTAACTAACTGGAATTTAAATAAGNTGGAATATTATTTGGCCAGAAAACAAAATGAAATACTAATATATTCAACAACATGAATAAACATTAAAAAATTGCTAAGTAAAAAAAGCTAGACACAAAAGGTCACATATTGTATGATTCCCCTTATACCTACTAATAGTCCATGAAAACATTCAGAATAAGTCCATATGGAAAGAATGCCGATCACTGTCAGAGGTTGGGGGCAGGGGTGAATGGGAAAAAACTGTTTAATGATACAGGGTTTTCTTTTGGAACAATGGAAATGTTTTGGAACTAGATAGAAGTGGTAAATTCATAATGCACAGTGCATAACATTGTGAATATACTAAATGTCACTGAATTGTTCACTTTAAAATGAGAAATTTTATGTTATGTGTATTTCACCATAATAAATTTTTTAAGTGTCTACTTATTATTTTTTTTTTGAGAGAGAGAGAGAGAATGAGTGAGGGGAAGCAGAGAGAGAGGGAGACACAGAATCCCAAGGCAGGGCTCAAACTGATGAACCTGAGCTGATCATGACCTGAGTGGAAATCAAGGGTCAGACGCTTAGCCGACTGAGCCCCCATACCTCCTTGCACTGCAATAAATTTTAAAACATTTAATAATCAAGGTGAATTCTTTATGAGCTTAATTCTTTTTAATGTGACCAAATCTATACATTTTTAGATATTATCATTAACTATGTCTACTTTATATTTAAAATCTTTCCAACCTTCTGAAATTTGCACAAAAAAAATCACCAGAATTTTCTTCTACTACTTTTATGGTTTAACCAGTCTGAAACATATTTTGATATAAAATATGCAATAAAATATAAATGCAGTACCAGCAGGCCTTCACAGGGAAAGAATCATGTGGGTTTGGAAAAGTGTTTGGGAATGGAAAATATACCTGCAAGGCTATGAGTTAATGAGAAACAAGAGAGTATCAAATTGTCCTGTGTCATATAACTGAGAAGAATTTGATCTCATTTTGTTTTGTGTTGGGCTTTGAAAAGAGTGAGAGAAGAGGTAGACCCCAAAAACATAAAGGAAAGCTAAAGCCTGATTTTTAGAAAACGCCTACAAATAGACAGTTTAGGAACTGAAATGTTTGATACTCACTTTTTATGTTTATAATGTTGCATTGTCAATCCCGTTTATTTCCCCCAAAGAATCATTAAATTTGGCTAACACCAAAAGTTCTTGGAAGCAGATAAGCAAGGTGAACTCCATCTCCAGGCCAATATAGTGGAACAAGGTAGAAAGAAGACTGGGGGCTGACTTACTTTAGAAGAAGCAGAAATCTCTTCAAAAAACAGTACGTTTTTTCTTGCACTGGGCTTTCCACCGGACATAAAATAAAGGTTCAAGTTAACCTTAGATTTTAAGAGGCAATATGACTAGCTAATAGTTGAGCATTAATTAGGTATAGACAAGAATGAAAATGTTTCTAATCTATTCTACAATTATGATTGTTCAAATGCAGTTTAATAGAAGAGTAATTTAGTAAGTTTGTCAGAAAAAACAAAACACCCTAAAGTATATGCTTGAAAGAAACTTCTTTGTATTCACCTTTGTTGAAACTGCTAAAATTTAAATTAGGGATGAATCAATTTGTATTATGCAGATAGGAAAAACAAACCCAAAACTAAAAATTGTTTCATGCATTTAACTTGTTTTTAAATGACATTTTGTAAGTTTACTTGTCACTTTTTAGGTAATAATGAATAAAACAGATGCTATTTTTGAGCTGTAGGTATTCAAAGAAAATGGCTGATAATCTACTTTGCTGAGGACATTAAATTTTATCTCATGCTCAGAAAAAATCAGGAGGACATTTTTACCAATTTTAACCAAACAGCAGGATGAACTTCCAACTAATCTTTCTCTTTTAGCAAAACCACATAAAAAAGTGAATGAATATAATATCTTAAAATAATTCCTTAGATACGAATAATATCTTTCTTCAAAGAGCTCAAAGCAATTTGCTTTATGTTCCTATTCAGGCAAGATACCCTTCTGTGAAGATGTGCATTACATGAGAGATAAATATGTATTTTCACTCTCATTTTATAAATAGGAAAATTAAAACTCAATAGATTAAATTTTGGCTCAAGATTACAAAGCTTAAATCAGATCTCCTGCTTCCTGACCGAATCTCTCTCCAAAGATTTTACTTACTCTGAGCAATGCAGAAATCCCCTTATCTCCTACTGGATTTTAGTGAATGACCTCAAATCCTTGTCAAGTCAGGCAGGTTCTAGAAAGAACTAGAAAGAACTAGGTTCTTTCTCACTTTCATATTTCCATCTATCTGGAATGTTCCTTACCCCTTTCATGTATTCAAATCCATCCTTCAAGTCCCACCTCATCTAAAAATTATCCTCTGACAAAGGAGTCTCAATTTGGTTGGTTTAACTCACAAAATGAATGTATTTCATCAATAGGTTTAACCAATTATGACTATGACTCTGGCATAGATATCAGCACATTTCAGAAGAAAATACCCAGTTAGTTTGTCCTCTTTGAGGGCAGGAACCATATCATAGTCATCTTTGTTCATTTAGTACCTATATAAGGCCAAATACAGTCGGCAGTGAGAATAAATTCTTGCTGAGAAGATTGTTAGATGTAGCCATGTTGAAATACTTTATATACATATATATTCGTATGTATTAACTTATACTAATACCATATTAATAACGTAGATTAATTAACCTGCATGCCTTATCTTAACTTCTGAAACGTATTAATATGTTTCAGTAACAGAGCACAGTGCTGACTTAATTGATGGCAAATAAAGCTGGCAATGACCTCACACCCACTACTGGCTCCCTCTCCATATTGCAATGTCTTTGATGTTTGTCAACTAGACTATGAGGTTTAAAAATATGAGGAATCTTTTTATTTGTGCTCTTTACATCACACCGATCTTAGTCTCTAGCTGCACTCGCTACGTTTATTCCCCCCTTGCACCTCTGGCTTATTCTTCACCAGCTACACAGATATTACCAGGTCCTCACAGAGTTGGGAGCATGGTTATGAGAGTGGGGGAGGGGGGTGGCAGAGGTAGGATGGTAACTGAGTGATCAGCTTCCTCTTTCTAGCCATGGTCAGGTTCCCTTTTAACATGCCTCCAACTCTTTCCTGAGCTGCCAGACGGAAGTGTTTTCTCAATGGCTACGGGCTTTCTGCTTTACTAGATCATTTCACTTGTGGCTCTCTGGGTACTTAATGAATCAGGCACATAGTAGATGCTCGGTAAATACCAATTAATTCATCAGCCACCTGGAAAGGGAGTGCAGCAAAGGCACTTCTGAAATACCAGAAGTAGGAGCCAAGTTGACTGATGTCAATAACAATTACTATTCATCCCGAGAATCAGCAATGGAACCATTGCCAATAGTGCTCTTAACCAACACAAGCCCAATCCAGCAAGCCATATTGGTATTTAGTCCAGTGGCCATCTATTCCACTCTTGTCATAGGGGGATAAGAAATGCCTTTTAGTTAAAATAACAGAACCATAGACTTCCTACTTTTCCAGCTTCTTTGTTCACTGGAATAAGCAAAGCAGAAATGGCATTGCTACTGACCGCAGAGCTATTTAAGAGATGGCGAGTTCATCAAAAGCACTGGGATTCAGCTATCTATGAATGATTCAGAATATGTATTAAAAATATGTATTAAAACATGGAAGGTCCCCAATAGCATAGAGACTCCAGCACTTGAGTTTTAAAAATTGTGTTCATCAGCTTTAATTAATAAGGCAAAGCTTTCAAACCGAGAACTAATTGATTCTCTTACTCTTCCTTTTCACTGTTCATTAAAGAAAAAAAAAGGTGTGGCACTCTCTCACCTATTTTTTTTCCTCTCACCCGTTTTTATTAACATTATTTAACATTCACTGAACAACTCAGGTATAGACTAGGCCTTGTTAGGGATATAGAATTGGTCTTGTGCTTTACATTGTCTTGCAAAGGCACCTTCTGAAACATGATTTGCTACTGTAATCCACAAATGGAACATGATTGTACCCTTTGTTTCACCTTAAGCCAAAAGCAGCTCGAGTTAAATGCCAAGATTCCCTGAGTTACGAATTTAGAATCTCTCTGAGGTGCTTGTTCACATGGTGCATTAGCCTACTGCACTGGTTGATGAGCAATGCTCTCTCAGAGTGGTATATTGACTTCCATGGGCGCTTATCATTTATCATACTTATGTTCATTTTATTCTTATCCCAATAATGACAGCTTTCATGTAAAATGAAAGGGGAAAATAAGATTAATACCTTCTTAGGACACCTTTCACACCAGGCACAAATACGCAGCTTCTGAATCAAACACGTCTTCTCTGAATTTTATTTTAGTATTATTATTATTATTATTATTATTATTACTCTCATTCAAACATGATCTGAAGATAACCATTTGTCATTTCTTCGGGAATGGTCGAGCAATAAAGGTGGCAGTGGAGTACAGAAAGCAAGAGAAAGGGGCTAGAGAGGTTATATGATGTGCATGTTCAGTAAGGAGAAAAGCAATGACAATGGAATATCGGACCAGTCGTCTAAGACAATACTCATTTTTAAGCCTAATCGTTTGAGAATTTGTTGCAGATATGTATTCAGCTTTGGAGCAACTTTGAAAGGCTGCTTTGGTGTTGAGAGCCAAGAGCCGCAGCAAGTTTGAATGAATTCCAGCAACTGTAAACTTTTGTTTTACAGGTAGTTGTATTGGTTCAGAATTGACACAATAAGCAACAGCTGATTAATGCACCCTCTCCTCTCAAAAAATTTAACACTAGGAATTTCCTCTACCTCTGGAGCTGCAAAGCTACCTTTGCGTGTTCTGTGACGTTAGGGACATTTTGCCTTTTTTGCTATTGGGCCTGAAATGGTTAAATAGGGGGAAAATTGAGTAGTGGCGGCAAGTGGGGTGGAGAAGATAAGTGGATTTTTACTGATTTTGTACAAGGAATGTCATCGTGTTTATATCTACAGTCAACGAAGGATTCCTTTCCAGGTGGGACTTGCTCAGGAAGTGATCTTTTCCATGGAAGGTTGCAGAGCAAACCTCTCACTCTGTCCCAGTATGGCACAAAATGGGCAGTTTAGACACAGAGCTGCTGAGCAAGCAAAGCTCCTACCGGAATAAGAAGACAAAGGCTGCTGCTTAAAATGAATCCGAGGCCATTGCATGCTCAGTGATTAGGCTTCTTCGCAAATAACAATGCAGAGCATGAAACAAGGACATCACCAAACAAAACGCAGATGACCTAGTGAAGAATTGCGTGGGAGACAGGCATGTCGGCATCACCAGAAAATTTAGGAACTGACCAGAAATACAAAGAAGGGCTCTTCCCTGTTCCTTAGAGAAGAGCACTACAAATGGGTATCAGAAGGCCAGTGTATTACTTTGAGAATTGTAGATGTTTGTGTTTAACTGAAGTCCCAGTCTGTGCCTGCAATCCTCATTCCCAAGTGTATGGGCAGACATTTTAACTTTCTCTGTTAACTTATGTTCCTAACGCCCCTTAGTTGGAACAGGGCTTCTTGACCTCAGCACTATTGACATTTTGGACCAGACAATTCTTTATTGTGGGTGGGATGTCCTCTACGTTGTAGGGTCTTTAGCAGGATTCCAGGCTGCTACCCATTTTATGCCAGTACAGGCCCCTCGGTGGGAACAATAATAATAATGTCTGCAGACATTGACAAATGTTCTGGGGCAGGAGCGATGTGGAGACAAAATTGCTCCCTTTGAGAATCACTGACTTAGAGGGATATATAAACCGTATACTCAAGTCAAGGTTCTGGTCAACAGATTTAAAAATTGTCTAGTAGAATTATGGACGGAGTCTTGGCAAGGTTTCTTTCTGACCGGACATGCTCCATGTAAAAAGCAGGGACAGATTTTGCTGGAAGAATTATTTGCTCTGAGGAAGCTTTTTGCCTCCATGGAAAGACACCTACAAAATGCAAGGAGCTAAGGAACTGATTCAAGGATTTCCAGATGTCTTTAGAGCTCGGCTCAATGTCAGCATTCCACCTCTTATTGGAAGAAGGCAAAAGGTTTTTGGTTTTGGTTTTTGGTTTGTTTTGGAGCTTTTTTTTTTTTTGAGCTGCTTCTTTTACTGCCACTAAATCACAAAACCAATGGAAATAAACCATTTTCAACTGCTTACCTATTCAAGGGGCACTTTTAAAATTCATTCACTACCTATGCATCTTCATTTGGATATCTTTGGTCATCATGGTCATGTATGATTTTATTATCCCGCAATATGGATAACAACAAATTTTGAAAAAATATCTCCAAAGACACATCATTCAGGAAAAAAAGAGTTTATTAAATTAGTAGCTGACACATCAGCACTGTGGAGGGTAGAGATGATGTGTGACACTATCTTCAGCCACTAACACTCAGCGTTTTTCAGCTCAGCTGAGTAACCAGGTGTGCAGGTGTTTGCCCAAATTATTTAAAACTCTCGATTTCTGAACATTCAGGCGGTCTTGTTCGAAACAGGTGGCCGCGTCATTAGTGGGGCTTGTAGTTTGGTCAGTACTGCTAACTAACAAATATTCACTTCTGACCCTCAATTTTTTTTTTCTGGTAGTGAAGAAGATCGGAAAAAAAGCTGTTTTATAAATGTCTTTTATGGACCAAGCGAGAAGATGACTGACAAAATACACTCATTTTATGCACTTATAATTCTGTGAGGGATTATAGCAGTTTTATGGAAGAATGTGCATAATTTATACAATCTCAGAGGAAGGGCATGTATATTTACTTGGGGGAGACGTAAGGAAGGGATTAGCAGAGTATAAGGTAAAGGCAAATAATGGGCTTGGGAAATATCAGGACGTTTGATACGATTGGCTCATGGGAGAGATTGTGTATGAGCGCGTTTGAGCTCTAGAGTTGGTAAGTATTCTGTTTATTGTGTCTGCCTATAACTTCAGAGATGGATCAAGATACCTGCCTACTATTTTTTTCAACAACATTAGTGAGTTGTCAAGGATTATTAAAATATGTAGGCTTATATTCTGGTCAATTCATTCATCACTCAGAATAAGATTGTTCTGCTACTATCAATGGTAAATTTTTTAAATAAAATTATATAATGTTAAATTTCTGGAACTGAAAGCTGAACTGTTGTAGTAAATACACCTTTATGTAGACCCTGCACTACTAACTGAAATTAAAAGTTGTGGGTTTTTTTGCTATTTGGCTAAATGTCTTATTTTCCTCGTGCTCAAAAATCATAGCATTAAAATACCCAGTGTAAGTGCCATAGATTATTCCATATACAGAAATACAGAACAGATTATTAAGTATAATTCAGTACAATGATTTTAACAGAACTGGTTAGTTTATTGATTGATAAAAATATTAATAATGTAAACAGGTGGGGGTGATTCGATTCTAACATTCCATAGTCTAAGATTACCAACTGAGAAAATAATTATTCCCCTAAAAAATGGCTTGTGCTCACGTTGCATAATTTTGCTGTTCTCCATTGTCTTCAATATTGGCCACTGCCAGAGGCAAGTGTTAGACAAGACAGACAAATGGTCTGATCTAGAATGGCAAATTCTATGTTTCCTTAATACAGTCTCCTGGAATGACAGCAGTTATGTATTTTTAAGTCTACTCTTCCATTATGGCGATAAATGGTGATTTAAATACAGTCAGGTTCAAATTATACTAGTGGAAAATGCAGCAGGGAGAAGTATCAAAGACAAAGAACTTTTAAATAAATCTCATCTCTCCTCCCACCATATGAGTTAATTTCTATGCCAGATGGCAGATGTTTATGCTGGTACTTAAAAGAAGTAAAAATTAAATGGATCTCAAAACTTAATTGTTTTTAGTTTAGAAATGCTCTCAGATAAAGGGAGGTTGGTAGGAATTTTATTTAAAATGATCTCCCAAACTCAGGATCTTAGTATATAATTATAATTTGGAAAAAACTAGGTACATCTCAAGTAATTGATTATTTTTTCAGTCCATTATCAAATTTTGCTACTATTTTTCAGGTAATTAAAAAAAAATGCAACCAGTTATTTTTTTCTAGAAGTGATTGCCAAAAATCTTCAAAGGATTATATTTAAATGTATAGTGATTCAATTAGCTCTTTAAAATTGAGCCGTGAGGTTTTTAGACACTTTTAATCATCATCTATGTCAGTCTAAGTCACAAAGTTACCTATCCAAGATGATTTTATTTTGATGTGGATTAACACAGCACAAACAGCAGAGAGCCTTCCTGATACAAGCAATTGTTATATGAGTAACTCCTGTTTACCCAGATAGAACCGATCAGCTTAACAACGAGAAAGCTCTTCTTCCCTCGAAAGGTTAGTATTATGGAGAAAAATTATTTTATTATGACATCTACATTTATTGCCCCAAAAAGCAAACTTGACCTAAGTGATACATGGAGATTTTCTTTCCTTTTCTGTAAATACATTAACCCTGATCAGAAATCAACCCTGCCTTCTTAACCTAAAATGCAGAATAAAATTTTCAGCAGGTATTTCTGGAAATCTTAACTGAAGGAGAGCTATAAGTCCAAATAAGTCTAGTAATCACTTGACTTTATGTGTTTAGTAAACTCCCGAAACATTTCCTTTTATACTAAAAACAGGATAGAACAGTGGCCAATTTTGTATTTGGCCGAAACAAGGAAACAAAAAAAGATCAAAAGATAGAATTTCAATTAGTAAATTACAGTGAAACTTTTTCGAATTTTTCATCATAAGGACTAGGAAATCTGTAATATTCTTGAACATCTGTATTCTGAACAATCAATTCAACAAATCTCAGTTGAGCCCCAAAGATAAGTTTACTGTTTTACTCTGTACAATAATGATTTCTGTGTAAGCAGAAATATGAAGCAATCTTTCTCTTCCATTTGTTTATAGTGTGTGTGTGTGTGTGTGTGTGTGTGTGTGTGTGACCACATAGAAGCTTTTAGAAAAAAAATAGTTACATCATCCAAGGCTAAGTTTCAGCTTTGTTTTCAGTTCTTTATAAAGCTTCAAGGAAATCCCTGTTGACTTTATTTGAGGCAGATTACAGACTACATCATCAATGAAGGCAGCTTCGTCTGGTGATCTGTGTGGTGCTGACTTCCCAAATGTGCAGCCCCTCTTTACAAGGAGGACTTCAGCCTCAACCAATTTTGCCCATATTTTACTTGGGAGCTGGCAGGACTTAATAGTGTCCTCTCCAGTCTTCAACATGTAGGACACAAATACTCTTGCAAGTCAAGTCTAGCTGCTTTCTCAGATTATTGTGGACCTAGTAGGGGGCAATGGGTGGATCCATGAAATTCTAGAATGGCCTTTATGAAAAAGAACGTTATGCATTTATGTAAAAGAGGCTGCTAGTGAAGTTGCAGTGAAAAAGATACTCCAAAATACAATCACTCAAAGAAAATAGAGCTTTATTTCTCTCACATGTAACAGTACAGTGATAGGGGAGAAGTTCCTAACACATAAAAAGCTTTACTTTGTTCATAGCAGCACTCTCAGCAATAGCTAAAACATGGAGAGAGCCTAAGTGTCCATCCACGGACGAATGGATCAAGAAGATGTGGTNTGTAGTTTCCAGTTCTCTACCCAATCCAGAAGTCTTTTGGTTCTCCTATCACCCTTCAAAATCCTTCCTGGGTCTACTATTCCATCAAAATTATTTGGTGACCATTTCCACCCTCATCGAATTTTCCATCACCTGCTATAGAATCTACAGAATTTCAAGAATGTAAAATGATGTAATTGACCCAATCTATGGACTGACATTGCCTGATGTTAAGACAAAGTTCTCCTTTGCTCTCTGATGGAGATTCAAACTTCCACTGAAGCCCTGAGATCAGTTAGATAAGCAATGATTCCAGGAAAACATATAGAGTGGGGTCTATCTGGTCAAGAGCATAAGTTTGCCTTCTGTATCATTATTGTACTTATACTTTAAATGTTATACTTTAAATGTTATTTTACATTATCTTATAAAAATGATGCATGATTATGGTAGAAAAAAGAGAAAATAAAGATTAATAAAATATCCAAATTAAAAAAAAAAGCTTTACTTTATCTAGATTCCTTCTGCCTCATTTTCTAGCATTCCCTAAGGATGCTCATCTCACATGAGTGAAGATGGCTCACCACCACCCCTGAAAAATGAAAGGAATGGAAGGTCCCAGTTTCATTGTTAAAGAAATGAGGTAGACATTGACTACATTATCTATCTTCTAGCCAGACGGAGAACTGTAGTCCCCAGTGCGATAGCCATGTGCCCTGCCAAAACTGGAGGGTGGGGATAGGGATTGTGTTCCTACAAGAAAGAAGAGGTGAGTAGATATTGAGGGGCAATTAACAACCTTTACCATAAGCATTTAATACATAGTTTATAATATAATGCTTTTGATTAATTTATCAAAATATATTTCCGGAGTGCCTACTTTGTAGACAGCGCTCCACTAAGGCCCGCATAGGATTTTAAATACATACCAGTTTTTACTCAAAAGGAAGTTCTGATATTTTGAGGGAAATGAGCTATATACACTGAATTCCATCAATAATAATATGAATTACAATGTTGCTGATAACTCAACATATGTAGGATGCTAAATGAGTGGTATGGAAGATGTGTGATATTACCATTCAGTGCTCATTTCCTGCTGGAAGACAGGAGAATGAGCAGCAGCCAGGCCATGGGGGCCCGCTCTCGTTTTGCACTTTTCACCCAATAACAAGGGCCCAATACAAATAAGGCCATTTCACACCATGAGACCCATAATTTCTATCTTTAAAAATTATATGTATCTATGTATGAAATTATGTGTATCCGTATCCACTTATAAATGAACAAAGAGCCCACTATTTTTTTTCTAAACTTTGGCATCGATGTTATGCCTCTACTCACCTTTTAGTTAAACAGCATCCGTTCTTATTGTTAGTGAGGTTGAATCAATCAACTGCATTCTCTAATGATGGAAGCAGATGGAAATAGAATGAGCTTCTGAATCTTCCTCAAGGGCATTGTAGAGGATGCTGCACCCTTGACTGAAAATTGCTCAATTTTGCAATAGAGTTGGCCAATGTAGACATAGTCTTATATTTTCACTAATTTTGAATTAATACTCTAGAAACCAGCAGCTGACAATGAGCCTGAACAGTTGGTTTCACACCTGAGGCCTCTTTTAAAAGACCATTCTCATCACAGTCAAACAACAGGAGGATATTTTAGAGGCGAAATGAGCGCATTTTCTCTAAGACTACTTAAGTAGAGTTTCTCTTGAACTAATTAAGATTCGATTCTATTTCAGAAACTAATGTCTGAAGCAGACGTTCTGTTTGGGAATTATTAATAAACGAAAGCAGGCGGTTCCAGAACACTCGAAATGGTACTTTTTTTGCCCGGTGGATGTTTGATAAAAGCGCTTGATGGAAACAATTAAGTAGAGAATAGTATTTTAAAAGTGTTATCAAACGTTCAAGGTGAATGATTATGGTACATGAAATTATTAACAAGAACTAAGAACTTTCAAAAAATTGAATCAGTGACACTCTTGACTATTGAAAACATCCCTGATGCTCTCCACATTAAGTTTGTAGGCTCTTAGAGTTCTTAGATGTGTGGGGGGAGCAAAGGATGACAGCCCAACTTTTTAGTTTTTTTCCAGACTATATTGGCTATACTGTGAATTCTGGTTCCAATTTGAAAGGAAGAATATTTAAGTATACATATGAAATTTACATACTGGATGTGATGGTTCACCCAGCCTCAGAACACACAGCCCTGCTGTATCAGGTAAACTGCTTGGAAAGCAGTCAGATTGGAAATTAAAAGGACTTTCTCTTTCAGTTTTACCCTCTCTTTAGTTGTAGAGGTTATCCAGTAATTTATTAATTACAGCACATTACACCGCAGAAGACTACAAAGCTATGGGATAGAGAGGTGCTCCAAGATGGAAGGCTCCTCAGTGTCACAGTCACTACATAAAGGCTTGTGCTGTCTCAGGAACATTGGACAGACTGTCATTTGAACAGAAATGGGTAACTATTAGGTTCAGGTTCTAAACTGTTGAAGGTATCTGTCAGGTAATGCCAGTGAGCACCTGTGAATAGGGTGCCAGGATATATAAAGTCCATGGTTTGGGAAGGAATCTTACTCTACATTGTAATTCAAACAATTGATAACTTGCTGGTTGGGATTACACTTGCCTTTAAGCAAAATACACCCAGCCCTTGCTTAATTATTATCATAGACTCTTGGATTTAAATTTTTGATCATAACTGAATCATATTACCTGAAACCAAATCACTGTGGGGTAAAGGAAATAATTTACCAGAGAAACTACCCATTTTACCGAAGGAAGAAAACTTTTCTCTAGGGGCTACCAGCCAGTAAAAAACAGGAAGATATGAATCATGAACGCTTTTCAAGTTTATGGCATTAGCTAAAGTAGGAAAAATAGCATGATGTGAGAAATGTTACTTGGCATTTCTACTGCATGAAGTATTTCATGATAACCACTATCGAGCATTCACTAGGTGCCAGGCTGTATGAGAAGTGTTTTTACATAGATTCTTTTACATAATCTTCATGACTTAAAAGGTAAGTAGTATTTTATACCCACTTTACAGATGAAACTGGTAATTCACAGTCACATATTCAGTAAGCCACGAAACTGGCATTTGAATCCAGGATGATTCATTGAAATAACTTATTATACTCTTAGCTTCAGTTATCTCCAAAGCAACCCCACTTTATTTTCCTTGTTTTTTTTTTCTATTACTTTATCACTTCTATTTTTGCTTTACTGTTAGTTAATTTGGGGAACATTCACTTCATCCATTTATTGTATGTCTTCTCGTAAATTTTCCCCGCCGTGCAAGTAGGTCAAATATATGATTTAAGAGATGTCCAGAAAACTTCTTGCTTTATATGGCCTGCTATGGAACCTAGAAATTTACCTTTTAAGAATAGTTTGTTAAAGTTCAGGGAAGGCATCATCAGACATCTAGTAAAACACAAATATGCCTGTGAGTGTCCATTCACTTAATCACCCACTCAATAAACAACTTATTTTAAAAAAAAAATAAAAAACCATTGCAATTTAATCTGAATTTAAATGTGAAATCATTTACCAAAGATGGAGCATAAAAATGGGTTAAAAGTGAATAAGGTGGAGGAGATTAACAACAAAAACAACACCCAAGGCATGAACTGTTTCTTCAAAGAAAGCTACGCTGAATCCAGTGCCATCCTAGGAAACATTAGGCAGGCTCTAGCAATGTGGGAAAGTCACACCCAAGAAGGGATGCCTGGGCGAAACAGAGACTACTTGAGGTTGAGGGCGGAGCTCTCACAAGGAAGGTAGGGGTATGTAAGAGAAAATGTTTGGTAGTTTTGCATTTTGTCTAGACCCACTTAAGTTCTTGGTGGCCCGTATCACCTTGTCCTCCATGAGCTCTAACTCTCTAATGGGCCACACGGCTCCTTGAGTTCTCTCAATTTCTTATTCTGTCAGGAGAAAATTTCCATGCCATGCTTTTTCACTCACAGTTTCATTGGACAATAATGATACCTCAAGTGGGTACTTAGTGTTAATCCAAACCATTGTAAGGGGACACTTTAAAAAACCAAGGCTATCCTAGGTAACCCAGACATGTGTCTTTTTACTAACAACTAACCTTTATTGAGAATACACTCTGTAGCAAGCACTATACTAGACTCCTTACATGGACTATCTCAGTTAATCTCCAGATATGAAGTGTCCTTTATCATCATCCTTAAACTACTGAGGAAACTGAGATAGAAGGATTGAATAACATTTCTAATCCATTGAGTCTTTTATTTCTATAATACAAGTGGGTAAAAAAATGTGATATTCAGATTCATAATTTATGCGTCTTCTATAGCTCATGTCAAATCTTATTGCTGTTTGAGATTGTTTAAACAAAGCCACCAGAGAGATCTTCCCCATAAAGATAGATGTGACACAAGGCCATATTTGAAGTAAAATTCCTACTGGGCTTTACACAAACCATCAAGGCTCTGAAGGCAAAAAGATGTAGTTGAGAAGCTGAGTTCCAGAATTCTTTGAGATATTCTAGCAAAAACCGGCACCACATCCTGAATCAGATAAGATTCTCTACCTTGATCTGACCCTTGATCTGACATTTTCTTCCCACCTCTTCACCATTCTTGGCCCTGGTAGAATCCAGAAATAAAAGTTGGCTATATGTACTGTTATTGAATTAATCTCAAGTAATAAAAATTGGACAGAAACATTTTTGATCTCATTTTCTTTTTCCTTTATCATACTATGCCATGTTAAGAGAGCCCCATGCAATAAGTAATTCAGACACCCCAAAACTCATGGGGATTAGTGGGCAGTTTCTTAATGATGGTGTTCTTATCCCCCTGCTTCTTCAGATTCAAAATTTCCATGAGGTGGTGAAATCTTCTAGAGTTTACTATTCATCATTTGAGAGGGAACGAAGAGGGAAGTGAATGAAAGTGAAGTGAACTGATTAATTTTGGAAAAACAAATGATGCCTTATTGTCATAAAGTTTTAACAGACCCTTGCAGTTTTAAGCATTTTATAATTTGATAAGAATATGTAAGCCAGAGTTTTCCCTAAAGCTTAGTAGTGCTCCGGGTATAAAATACTGTCCCAAATTGCCTGGAACTACTTGGATCTCTGTTAGAATTCCCAGCTTTCTCACTCTAGCTCAGCAGGATAGGAAAT
>NW_027528869.1:1756057-1813216 GCF_008692635.1 Crocuta crocuta
CTTCCCTAACAAGCCACTACTTACCACTGAACATGGAGACTTTGAGATGTACTTAACCTTGATGGAGGGAAACCTTGTATCTAATAAAGAGGAATAAAAATTCTGAATTACTGCAAGGCACTGCAGCGGGCAAGCTACAATTCCAGTCATATGAAACCTCTGTTTACAGTAAAATGATGATATGAATCACAATGACTCTCATATAAGGACTCAACTGCCTACCTAGTCATATTCCATATATTTATAATATATAATTTCATTTTCATACAAGCTTATTATACATATTAAAGCAATACTTTTCCTTGTACAGCCAAGATTCATTGATAAAACAATGAAGTGAACTAACACCCTTCCTAAATAAAGTTTCACCAATAGCACCGTATGTTAATGGACCTATTTCATTGTTAATGTGACTGACTGCTTATTGATTCTTGCAGGAATCCAGCAAGGGCTTCAGAGTACAATTTAGTTTGGAGAGCTCTGGGTCCAACATCTATGCTCAATTACAACTTTCAGAAGAGGAGATCAATAAAATTTAAATTGCTTATGGTAATCACAACTTCAAATCATTGCGATCAGCATAAGCAATCTGCTGACCCCAGCCAAGCTCCTAAATTGAAACTTGTAATGAGTGGTCATTTAGTTTGGGTCCATTCATATTATTTTGGAGGCAGGTGATGAACAATTAAAGATCAGCCAGCACCTTCTCTGCGCAACATTCCCATCTTTATTCCCAAAGTATTAATATGCAGTAACCCTCGGGTTCACGCTTTTGCACTGCTTTAATGGGTATTCTGTATGAATAAGCAATTATATTTTCTATTAAACAATTTCAGTGTAATTGAATTAGCAGTTATAATATTGCTAGGGCAAGCAAAAGCTTTCCTAGGGAAAAATTAAGTGATATTGGGTAGTGCAAATTAATTTATAGAACTGAAAAATGTAACCAATTAAATAGAATTGCCTTTGCTTCCCCCCCTCCTCCAAAATACAATTAAGCAGCACATTGTTTCAAAGAATATGTTTCAGAGCAATTTGTTTTCAATCATAATAGCTGTTTTTCATTCATTATGAAAAGCTGTCTATTATAATGAAAATTTCATAGGCAGTTTTCCTTGACAAAGCAGGTTGCAAGTTTAAACAAAGATAGCCTGCAGATTACTTCCTTGATAAGGAGTCACCTTAGAATTACATTTTAATAAATCATTGAAAATAAATCTTCTGCATTACAGCATGAAGGTTTAGAGAAAGAAAAAGCAAATAGAGAGAAACTAATCAATGAAAATCTCCTGCTGCCAATATAATAACAGATGGACCAATGCTAATACATAAAGTGTATTACACTCACACACACAGCCAAAAAGAAAAACGTAAGATAAATATCACGGAAGTCAACTGTCACAAATGAGACTTGAGTAATAACCCCATCTTTACTATTCATCATCTACTGTGCCTCCTCCAAGCACTTTGCTGAATTATAAACTAGGGTATTTAGGGCACATTTTTTGCAACCTAATAAGATGGCCATCTTTAGATCACTACCACCAAGGTTTAAAGCATCTTACCAAGTTTTGCAAAACAAAGTAAAATGCAAACATATGCATCTATGTTTTACATTTACATAATACATACAACATATGATATGTACGTATATCTTTGAAGGGAATTTAAAACTACAGCTGGAATCGTTGTAAATATTTAATTAAGAAGTTTGTAGTAAAAATATTTAGTAACACCATTTCTTTTATTCATGCTCAGCTCTGAAAAGACCAGAGCAGAAGCCTTAAGTCTCTTAACATGAATTCCATAAAAAGAATGCTTTAGATTCCTTGGAATCCTTTGGATTCTTTGGATAGAACTTACAAGATTTTTATGCAGGGAATGACAAGTCAGGTCTTTAACTTGGGTGAAGTGAAGACTGACTGGAGGGCAGAGTGGACCAGAGGGAGGTAGGGCTTTAGTGACTCCTGCATTAGTCCGGGTTAGAAGGTGGGCATTTGAATTAAGGAACAGGTAGAGAAGGAAATGAATGCCATCAGTTTTCGGAAGCTGAACTGACAGAATTTCACATTTGATTGGCTGTGGAGAGGGAGAGGACTTGAGAATAGCTTGAGGTTTCCATTTTGGAAAACTTGGAAGGCTAATAATGTTATTTATGAGTTAGAGAACACAGATGAAGGAGTATGTAGGGGAGGTGACGAAGTTCATGTGTTAATTAAGAGTATTTCCCAAATACTGAGTTAGATTAATGTTCTTCCTAGGTCCTTTGCCTCTACTGAGACAGTCGTGATTGAAAATGGCATTTATTGCAGGAATAACTACTGATGTTCCTTAGGTAAGTTTATCTTTGCATATTCTCATCTACTTTTTTATTCGGTATGTAGGTTAGGCCCACTGGCTGAGAGGGTATGGCTTCTGTACCTGAACAGAATTTTTTTTTTTTGCAACTGACTAAAATAGCTGTCTTTGAGTTAGTACCAAGGTTTCTCAAAAAGATGGAAAATATATTTTTAAATTCAGCCTCTGAAATCTGATAAACACAGTGAATAGTGGCTTGAGGCTGCAAAATTTTATCTAACATTCAGAAAATATTTGTCAAAAGTGTATATTCATTTATTTTTAATCATTTTTAAATTTCATTTTCTTTAGAGAGAGTGAGGGCAGGTAGGAGAGAGGGGCAGAAAGAGAGAGAGAGAGAGAGAGAGAGAATCTCAAGCAGGCTCCATGGTCAGCATGGAGCCTGAAGCAGGGCTCGATCCCACAATCCTGGGATAATGAACTGAGCCAAAATCAAGAGTTGGATGCTCAACCAGTTGAGCCACCCAGAGACCCCTGTATTCATTTAAAATGTTCTCCAATTGGGGAAAAATAGTAATGCTAAGTGTTTCCAGAGTTCATAAACAAAATGTTTAAGGAACAGTAGTTATTTTTCATTTTATTTTATTTTATTTCTAAAGTTTTAAAATTCTATTTATTTTTGAGAGAGGCAGAGAGAAATTCCATGTATGCAAGCAGGGAAGGGGCAGATAGGGAGGGAGAAAGAGAATTCCAAGAAGACTCCACTCTGTCAGCACAGAGCTCAATATGGGGCTGTATCCCACAACCCTGGGCTCATGACCTGAGCCTAAATCAAGAGTTGGATGCTTAATTGACTGAGCCACTGAGGCACCCCAGTAGATTTTTTAAGTTTTTTTTTAAAAATATGAAGACATCCTGGAGCCTGGCACAATATTTGGCATATAACAGAAACTCAGTAAATGTGAAATAAATCTGTTTATACTTGAAATGTAAAAAGTAACTTATATATTTTAAATTGTCCATATCTTAAGGCATTTGTTCACATATTTTAGCATCAAAGAATGTTGATACTAAATAACTAAGTTATTTGGTTATTTAGACATTTAATAATTTTGGCATTTAGTTATTAAGTATTTATTAATTGAATGTTTAAATATTAATTAATATTTAATAATAATTAAATATTATTTATTTATTAATTTAAGGTATTTTGCCATTTGATAATTCAATATAATTTTCTATATAGTCATAAACATACCTCAAAATAATTCATCTATCATCTATTTTGTTTTAATAACTTACTGCTAATGGTCACCTGGGGGGCTCAGTCCGTTGAGCACCCAACTTTGGCTAGGGTGATGACCTCATGGCCCATGAGTTCAAGCTCCATGTTGAGGTCCGTGCTGACACTTCAGAGCCTGGAATCGGCCTCAGATTCTGTGTGTCTCTCTCTGCCCTTCCCCCACTTGTTCTGTGCCTCTCTCTCTCTCTCTCTCTCTCTCTCTCTCAAAAATAAACAATAAACAAAATTTATAAAAAAAATTAAAATAGCTTACCACTGAAATTTTTATGGTTATACATTATTAATAATATGGTTCATATTTCAATTTTCTTGAAATAGAGAATTGCAAAATATATACATTTCGGAGATAAGGGATTCTTTCTATGGGCTTTGTGACCATTAACTTAACTTTCTTCTACTGATATCTGAAATTCAAGATCTGATGAGACACAGCAATATATGGCAGAGTATTTCCCTTTCGACACAGGTTACCCTGTCTATCTGTGCTAATGCATAGATTATTTTTACTTGATGAGGCTTCTTGGTTCTGATGTTTCCTCTCATTCTGTAGCATCGACTGCTTTATCCCCCGAAGACACCCCTGTGCTATTCAGCATTTCCATGCACCCAGTCCTTAATAAAACACAACTTAACACTTCAGTTCACTTTATCCAACATTTATTAAGTACCTGCCAAGTGCTCTGATAGGTGGGGAAAAAAAGCTGAATTAAATTCTTTCCTGTATCATTTCTTCTTCCTTGGTGATATCAGTGGTTAAGAGTGATTGCTCGGAATAATCCAGTAGGGCCTTTACTCTGTGACTTCTAAACCTCATTTTCCTCATTTTAAAATGGAGATTGAAACAGTACCCGTATCATAAATCTGTTGTAGGAAAAATGCAATATTGATAAATTATTTACAACAGTCCCCGAAACATAGTATGTGCTCAGTTAATGTTGGCTATTACTCTCCTTTGTTTGGATCAATTTTTAAACTGGTAGAATGATTATTATGGAATTAGGACAATGACATTTGCTACACTTATATCTAATTCTCATCCTCAAAATTCTATGAAAAATATCTTCCCATAGACATTTTCAAAATTTTAATTCCAATATACTTATATAGACTTATTAAACATTTCCTGCAGACCAGGCAGTGGTGATGCAAATATCAAAGTAAGATTTGTCTCCAGTGTGGGATTAGGTTCAATAAACTCTTTTTCTTCCCATCTTTCCTAATGTGAGATGTCTGACTTCATTCTTTCCTGATTCTCTTCAAATCTCCCAACTCTTTGTCTATTCAAATTTAGTAAACACTTTTCATGTTAACTACAAATTTCATCAGTGATTTCATTTCTGATGCTTGAACTTCTCCTTTTCACACTCTTACCTAAGGAGCACTTTTACTTATATGGTGGCCTTGTCTTCCAGCAAGAAAATTATGTCTAAAATAATTCGTCCTTGATCTCTTGTTCCTGTATTCATTTACAGGCTATTTTGTGATACCAAAAATCAAATATGTGGAACAGCACAGTGATAGCTGAAAAGGAATTTTAGGGTCAAATTGACCTGTTTGATTTCTAGTTATGTAACTTATTATCTACATGACTTTGGTCAACTTATTTGACATCTTTCTCTTTTGCTCATCTTTCTAATGAGAATCATTGCACTCAAAGTCACGATGAGGATAAATTGAGATAGTGAAGTAGAGTGCTTTGTACAACGCCTTTGTTATCTAAGTGCTATTGGAAAGAGAATTAGAGATTAAATTATGGTTATTTAACTATTTAGTATATTGTTCTTGTGAAGCTTCCATAATTTTCTACATAAAATATGTGAAATATATCTACGCTCACTATTAACATCTTATTTAACAATTTAATTTTCCTATCAGAAAAAAATAATCAGTTCCTAGGGGTACCTAAGGAGCTCA
The DNA here is from genome assembly GCF_008692635.1 of Crocuta crocuta. Lineage (NCBI taxonomy): Eukaryota > Metazoa > Chordata > Mammalia > Carnivora > Hyaenidae > Crocuta > Crocuta crocuta. The sequence continues at coordinate 1,761,573 of NW_027528869.1, forward strand.
GTTGGTTGGGCATCAGATTCTTGATTTTGGCTCAGGTCATAATCTCACAGTTCGTGAGTTCGAGCCCCACATTGGGCTCACGCTGCAGCATGGAGCCTGCTTGGGATTCTCTCTCTGCCTCTCTCTCTGTCTCTCCCTGCATCTCTTGTACACATGCTCTCTCTCCCTCTCTCAAATCAACCATTTTTAAAAAAGAAAAGAAAACAGAAAGAATCAGTTTCTAAGTGAAATAATTTATCCTTGTACACTCTTCGTAAGTTGCAGCCTAGGCGCTGGGAAGCACATTGTGTTTATATATAGGGATCTGAATTTCAGTCCCAGCTCCGCCACTGGCTGTGTTCAGTGGGTAAGCCACTTAATTTCTCTGGGCTGAGAGATTCTCATATGGAATACAGATGGATTTCTAAAGTTCCTTACAACTCTAACATATTTTGATCCTAAATATTTCCTTTCTTTCAAAGTTAAAGCTCATGTTATGGGTTGAATTGGGTCCCTCTCAAATCCCACACATTGAAGTCCTGATTTCTGGTACCACAGAATGTAACCTTATTTGGAGACAGGGTTATTGCAGATGTAAGGTTAAGATAACGTGACACTGCAGTATCCTGATCCAATAGGGTTGGTGTCCTCATGAAAGGGGAAAACTGGAGACAGATGCACACAGGAAAAATGTCATGTGAAGATGAAGGCACAGATCAGGCTGATACTTCCACAAGCCAAGAAACATCAAACACTGACATCAAACCACCAGAAGTGAGGGGAGAGGCACAAAACAGATTCGTCCTCACAGACCTCAGAGGAGACCCATCCTATGGATGCCTTGAACTTGGACTTAGAGCCTCCAAAACTGTGAGACAGCTCATTTCTATTGTTTAAGCGATTATTTTGTGGCACTTTGTTATGGCAGCCCTAGGAAACTAATAAAGCTTATTCCGTAATTAACAAAAAATGCTGAGTGTCAATTATGATATAAATATATATGCATATATGTGTATCTGTATGTATGTATAAATAATATAAAATACACTATCAGAGCCTTTGTTTGATTTGTTTCAAGTAGACTGTTGATTGAAATATTGAACAATTAAAATTTGAATTCAGTTACTGAACATTAGAGTTTCAAATTGAGAAAGATATATTTTAAGGAAAAGCTTCAAAATTATAATGGCTTTTTATATCAGAAAGGTCCCTAAATATATTTCCTCCTCTTTGAAGTCTAAGAAGATGTGGCTATCTCTAAATTGCCTCTCTCTAGTTTTTAACAACTCCCTAAATGGGTTTCCCGAGTCAGTGAGAAGAGTAGAAGCTTTTCCAGTCAGCAGTCAACATTCTTGGTTCATATCACACTGGCCAGTGCTTCTGAGGTATTTTGATTTTCTGAGACTGCTTTTCCCATTTGCCTCATGTGTCTTTTTATTTCCCTTTATGAGAAGGCGAGCCCTGTGGACTTAAGGTTCAGAACACTTTCATCCAATCTGAAAAGTATCAGTTTGATCATTGCCTAAATAACAACCTATTATGTATCCTTTCATCCTAAAGAAAGACCGTAATTGATAATTTGGGCACATTCTATCACGGAACTTTCCTCCACAAAATGACTAGCGGATCACCTCTAATTGAAAAGATCTCACGGGGCGCCTGGGTGGCTCAGTTGGTTAAGTGTCCGACTTCGGCTCAGGTCATGATCTCACAGTTGGTGGGTTCCAGCCTTGCGTCAGGCTCTGTGCTGACAGCTCAGAGCCTGGAGCCCGTTTCAGATTCTGTGTCTCCCTCTCTCTCTGACCCTCCCCTGCTCACACTCTCTCTCTATCTCTCTCTCTCTCTCTTTCTCTCTCAGAAATAAATAAAACATTAAGAAAAAAAAATTTTTTTTTTAAAAATCTCAATGTACAGCTAGGAAATTGTTATGCCCTATCATTCACTGAAACATAACCATAGATGTTTCTGTTAAGGAAATATCTCGGGAATATTTGTAAAAGATTTATTTTAGTTTTTATAAGTTTACTATAATGATTAAGAACATCCATTCTGGAGTTAAACTAGACTGTGTTCAAATCCCAATTTTACCACTTTAATAGCTTGCAGCCCTGGGACCATGATGTAACCTCCATAAACATACCTCATTCGTACTACTAATACCAACCTTGAAAAGCTGTTGTGAGGATTAATGAGATAGAACATGTAAAGTACTTACCACAGCACTTGGAGCATAGTACCGACTACCAAAGGCTCAATAAAGGTTGTCTGTTGTGCTCTTCTTAGCAGTGGCAGTAACATCAACAGCATTGCCAGTTTTCAGTCATTATGAACAATGGAAAATTTCAGTGGGCCAGACCGAGTGCCTCCTAAGTGATTACAGGCAACTAAACAGGTTCATTTGTGTTGGCCGCTTCATATAGATATGATCTAACTTTGGCCTCTGAATATTAAGATGTAAATTTGAAAGCATTCAGTAGTATATGACATGGCACTGTCGCTATCGACGTAAACGTAGCGTTCTCTATGAGAAAGACTAATGTAGGACAAAGCGATAGAATAGAAAATAAAGATATAAACTGCAAATGATTGCTGTTAATTGAGTATGTCATTGGAAGGCAAAGTAAAAACTTTGAAACTCTCTACAAGTCTCGGGATTTTATACACTGCCCACGTTTAGTTCCTCTGTCAGACCTGCCATTTTATGTGTAATATAATACTGCTTAAGGTTATCAATCTTTAAAAAAGTATACCATTGCTTTATAGCCACTCCTGCTTTGCAATACAAATGACATAATTACTTGTTCTGGCTGGAGGGGGTCCAGTTCCTCTAGTTCATTTTTTAAATGCAAATCTTATTAAGTATTTTATCCTAAAATGGCTAATGCAAAAAGGGCAGTCCTAGACTAAGATGGACAACATGCCCAAAAAATAAATACTAGGCAAGTAATGAAACCTGAATTAAATCAGCGTAGTGGAAACCAAATTGATTACTTATTGAAATATGTTAACATGGTGTAATGGGTAACTGCCAAAGTCAGATATACAATAATATTACATGAATCATTGCCAGATAATCACAAAGGTTTATAAGAGCAATAGGAAATTTTAAAACCTTTTCTGCCGAAATCTAGAGGCTCATAAAAAAAATTACAGATAGTGATATGTATATTATGTAGTTCAGTTAAAAAGATCCTTTTGTTTTTTACAGGTCCTCTTTTTGATTTTCTTCAAAATTCATAGGCTTGTTGTCAAACAGAATAATGGGCAGTTTTGCTATAAAATCTTGCAAGAAACTTTTAAGAATGCTAAGTGCATTGTCTCTGCTCAGTTCATTTGAAGATTTCAGCTATGCAACAGTCTTTTTGAAAATTCTTTTTTTTTTGAAATGTGTAAACCATATGAAAAGTATATATTTTCTATTTTTGTGTGTACAGTTTAAAGAATAAAAATAATAAACACCCCAGGTACATACCCCTGCCAGAGTCTGAAAGAATATAGTTTCTGTCCTTGGAGCTACCTGGAACAATACCTTTTAAGAGATTACTTTCCCTGAAGCTATTCTGAAAATAATTGAATTAAATTGTTTGGTTGCTTTCAATGTATCTATTGGTTTCTAGAATGCATCCATTAGTACTTATAGGTTTAAAAAAAAAAAAACCAATTGTCTAAATGTCCAGCTCACACAAAGTATTTGCAATGCAATTTAAAAAATTGAAATGTAATACTTCATACATTTGTTCAGTGTTTAACAATTAGAAGGCATTTCACAGCTATTGTTACTCTGCAAGTTATCTTTTGTTATTTTGCAAGTTGTTAACTTAAAAGATATAATACCTGAACAGCTCTTATTCATTTCACAACATTTAAATAGCAGTAGGGAAAAGCTGGAGCAGAGAATCAATCCAAACTCAGATAATTGTACTACCTTTAACTTTTACATTTGGTCTTTTAGGCCTCAGTTTCCCCTAAGATATGTCTGAAAAACACACGAACTGCCTGCCAGGATTGACAAGGTATTTGAGTATTTTGGTTGCCTGATCAAAGAGAGCTCAACAAAGAGGGTAAAGCCCACTGACTCCTGCTGGGAAGAAAGTGACTTCATTAGCACATCATAGGGGTGCCCCTTTGAAAGTGTGTTAAATTGTGTTAACAGTTTGGTTTAGAGGTGGGAGTGTGACTGGTTTAAACTTGTCTCATTAATATACTCCTGTGATTCTGAGTTGGATTTTGCAAGCCTTTACAGTATTTCCCCATTGCTCTCCCTGGAATTCCTTACACTTTCTACTGCTTGGCTGCTGACTGTTATCAAGGCTCTGTTCTTGAGTGATTTCTAGCCCTAGGACTCTTCCTTTGTTTCAGCCATCAAGAACTGTTAGCAGCTCATTTTCCCAAGGAAGGGCCATTTGGATGCATTCTGTTGTTTCAGCAGCCCTTTGTCTTTCCCTGGAAGAAGAAATGAACCACCATGCTTTCCAGAGAGGCTGGCACTCAGAGAAGCATATTGCTTTATGTGATGAGAGATATAGAAGGAGGCCCAAGTGACTGGACACACACACCCTAAGGGTTATCCGTGCAACCAATAATTAAGTTCTTAGAGGCTGATTACTTTCTGTTGCTTAGATGCAAAGCAAACAGAAGTGTCGTACACAGGATAAAAGCCAAAGAGCTGAGTATGTGTAAACCTCTTTTGGAAGATTTATTACGTGTCACAATGTGGTTATAACTTATTCTCATCTGTCCCTCTTGGCACTTACCAACAGTGATGAAAACGGAGAGTCTTGACTCAGGGAACTCTTGACTGCATTACTATTAAATTATTTGCATATTGGTAGCACAGAGGAATCCTGGGATGGCATTTTTCCAAGTTTCATTACCCTAACCCACACCACTCGATAAGAGTTCCCACAATCCCAGTGAGGTGGAGAGAAAATAGTGGAGCTATTTGCCTTCTGAGTATGTTCACCATTAACTAATGAAGAATGCAGGTAGATGACACGAACTGAAAGAAGGGAAGGATGGAGGGATAGACGGATGGAGAGAGGGACCCAACTGTTTATTAACAGAGCAAACTGCCTGGTTCATGGTGGCGGTGGGGGGTGAATTTAAATGAACCAACAGAGTTCTATTGCAAAGCCACAGAGCCCCCTGTTGGTAGTACAATATAGTTTATCTTGGTCATTGCCATTCTATTTTGAGGAACGGTTTCATCATGGAGTATTTGTTGTGTCACGGACGGACGGATGTCCATGAATCTTTCTCCATCCAATTGTGTGCCTTTTGCTAACTACAGAGTATCCACCTGCATATGCACTACATATATGCACCTTAACCACTAGACTTACAAAGAGTTCAACACAGATCGAATCATTATTTTCTCCATTTTACTAAGTTTAAAATTACCAGTATTTTTATGAGCTATTTTTATCATTGCTAGCTTGACTTTTAAAGACCTAACCTTCCCCTACCTCACTTACAAATGAGATCTAATTTAAAGTGAATTTCTGCCTTTCAGACCAATTAGGGTAATGTTTCCTGCTTTCTTCTTTCATTTAGAATCTTCTACCTTGTTCTTCTATCAACACATTAATGCATTTCATTAGCAGAATCAGGAGAGCTTGGGATAGAGTTGGCGAGAACTAAAGGTCTTCTAAAATCCTTAGTAGCTTCAAAGCCACCCCAAGTAAAATAATCACTTACTTATTTAAATAATAGGAGAATTAGCAAATACGTGTTTGAAAACATCGACTCAATATTATTTACTTTGATCTCTACCATAGACTTTACATTTTAAAAGTGTATTTACTGGGGAAGTGGAGCCTCCAGACAAGTGCCCTGAATCTGCTTTCAACTACATTGTTGCTCCGAATCTCCATCAACATGAAAATTCTGGAGCCATTGCTCTTTTTTCTCTACCCTGAAATGTCTCTTTATTTCCTCATGTGCATTATTACAGCAGCGAGGTCTTGATCCTTCTCATGCTTAGCTGAGGGCAGATTTAACACTCTTCCTTACACCCCTCCCATTTCCTAATGCTTTGATCTAATTAGTCTTTAAGTCAAAACTCACTCTTCTTAGAAACCCTTTCTCATTGAACCCTATTCCTTGGCTTACCCACAAATTCATACAATCTCCTCCTTGTTAATTATACAAAGTCTAGAATAATACAATAGACATTTGTTAATTAACTGAAGCGCAACAGACTGCCTAGATAAAATATTTATGTTCCTGTCAATTTTTCAGTCTTTTCTGAATTCTTTTAATCTCATATCTTATAAATACTGTTGTTCCCTAATTTGTTGTTCAAAATTTTCCCTGTCTTTGGTTTTGTATAATCTTCCTTGAAAATCTCAACAACTCTTATAACGTCTTTTGACTACTACCGATAGACAGATAATTCCCAGTGCCTCCTCAATATTTTTATCAGGATATACCAGAATTCCCTTCAACTCAACAAATCGATTTATTCAGCATTTATTAAGAGACTTCCAGTTCAGGCCATGATAGAGTACCTAGTTTTGTAATTAAATTCCCACCACAGACAACTAAAAATCCTAGAAAAAAAAATATATATATAATGAAACTGTTTTTAGGCATTTGATAGCAATTAAGGCAAAGCTACAACCCATGAAAAGAGGCAGGCTCATGGGTGAGCACCATAACCACCTGTCAGGACCTTAGACATCTCCTGGGCTGACCTTATTCTGAGACTGCTTGCAGGATGTCTGGCTGAGAGCAGGGGCTGGGAAAGAATACAGAGTACTCAACGGAGTCCGTTCTGTTATGCCAAGATCCGGGCTCTCGGTGGGAGAGCCTGAAACCCTGACATGTGATGATCATCTGAATATATGTGCCCAAACATTTGGGCTCCCCAAATCCTCTAAAAACTTAAATCCTACAGAGGTAGTCTTTCCTGCATGTGGGGAACAAGGCAACAGGGTCAGCTTCAGGATTTCAACCCCCTCGTCTTCTCTCTTCTGCGTGTCAGGCCAAATTTTTATTTAAGTCATAGCAAAAGCAAGTCGAAGATATACTGGGCTTGATTAGTGAGGAAAGGGACTATACTTTTTTTTTTTNACACTAAAAAAAAAAAAAAAGAAAGGAGAATTTATTAATTTAGAAGCATTCTCCCAGGATATGACTTTAACACTTGGCAAGGACTCAAGTGGATGATGCGAATTTGTCGCTATAGCGGCTTTCAGAAGTTTAGAGAAAGTGATGGTCCATGATAATTGAAGTTGCAATGCTTGAATTGCTATGAGAGACAATGGGGAAAGGGATAAGAAGCCTCAGGGAGGTGGGCGTGCTAGAATGGCTATATTATGTGAGACCAGAAGACCCACTAGAGGATTCTGATCCAAAGAAACATAATGATGTTCCAGACCATGTTCCAGAGAAAATGCCTTTCAACAAGGCCATCGGGAATCCACCGGTGTGAGGGATACCGGAATCAGTAGTAAGTTCAGTGGCGGCTCTGTTCCTCAGGCCAAGGTAGATTTCAGGAGATGCCGTCACAGAACTTGGTTTGTAAACGATAAGGGTTTGTAAAACACATGAGCTCCTGGGAGTGGAACAAATTCTATGAAGATTCTAAGACCTGCCACTTCAGCAAAATTTCCGGTGCTCAATCAAAAGGCTATCCCAGGACAATTGCACCAACATAAAGACTATTTACTGTATCTCTCACCACCCACCACAAAGAAAGAACCACAGCACCCAGTTGGCCTCTGTGATACATTCCACATCTAAATATACCACTCTGGCCCATGTGGTAAGGATACAGTGAACTGATAGACTTGAATGGAGTCTGGAATGGAAAAGGGCTGTACAGCAAGTCCAGGCTGCAGTAAATAAAACCGGCAGTTTGGGACTAAAAATCCAGCAGACTTTATGATATTGGAGGTTTCAGCAGCATAAAATATGCAGTATGGATTTTATGACAAATTCCAGTGGGAAAATCGCAATTCAAGCCGCTAGAGAAGTCATGCCATTTGCGGCAAAAAACAAAACAAAACAAAACAAAAACCCAACCCAAACCAAACAAACTGTGTTCCCTTAAAAAAGCAGCTTCTGGTATGCAACAAGATTCATAGTTTATCCATTTGACTGTCTGAAGTTTCTTATGAGCTCAATTATATTGGCCCCACCAAATCATGTGATTACCAATGATTAACACTGAGGATGAGGGAAATCTAAATTATTGTGGAAGACAGACTGTGAGTACCAGTTGTGGCCCCAAGAACAGCAGTGGTGGCTATAATTTATCCCACTAACCTCATGCTTTTTTTCCACCTTGGAAGAAAGGTCCATTGGAACCCTGAAGGAGCTCCCACCTGAATATATAAAAAGCCAATCCATGTAATGCAATATCTGGATCATGTTAGTCATGGAGTTGTCCCTCTCTGGTCTCGCTTTGAGGAGAACTTGTCATTCAGTTGTACTGAGTAGAGTTAGCGAACAGCCTCCAACTGCAGTACTTTAAGGATGCACTGCAATGTTCCTTCCACGGCTATGTTTTTGCCAGGCAGCACCAAACTAATGACTAACCAAAGCAGAGGTATTATAACCTGGCCGTTTCTCACTAACATGGGACTCCCCCAAGGGGTGGAATTTGCTTCAGAGCTCTCCAAAGAGTTAGTCAAGGTTGTGTCAGATTCGTATCATGGGATGAGGCTCTTCCTGCTCAAGACTTTTTCCTTCCTAATTTCTACTCACAGATGTCAGATCGGCCTCACAATCTGACAAACCTGCCTTCTGCTCTTTATCTTTCACAGGAGTTACCTATTCCTCCCAGCCCTCAATAAACATTTTGTGCTCCTTAATCTTGCATCAATGTCTGACACACTATGGAAGCCAGAAAATATCTTTCGAGTGCTAAGGAAAACAACTGCTAAAATCTAGCATGCTATCTCCAGTGAAATTATCCTTCAAATGAGAAGGTAAAATAAAGACATTCTCAGACAAAGGAGAGAAAGCTGAGAGCTTGTGTCACTAGCAGCCCAACAGTACAAGAAATGCTAAAGGATTTCCTTCAGCTGTAAGAAAAATAAGCCAAGATAAAAGCAGAGAGGTGAAAAGAAATAAATGGCTCTGGAATGGGCAAATAAACGGATACACGTGAAACTATTGGCTATTTGGTGCAACAAGCATGGTATTTTGTGGGAGGTTTTACATTAGAATTAAAGGCATAACAAAATTAGCAACAAAAAAAAGGAAATGAGAGTGTATTAAATGGAGTCAAGTGGCAGAATGAGCTTGCATTGTTTAAGATGTTCTAAAAGTACTAAATTTAAGGTGCACTGTAATAAACTAAAGAAGTAATTTATTGGGTGACCATAAAATAATGATACTAAAAGTTATAACCCTCCAGGAAAAAGCTAGTAGAGGAAAAACAAAAATATTTAATCAATACAACATAAAGCAGGAAAAAAACATTAAGTAACAAATAACACATGGAACAACAAGACCAAAAAGCAAGATGTTAGACTTAAACCTAACCATGTCAAAATGCATTACACATAAATTGACTAAAAATTCCTATTAAACACAAGGATTATCAGGATTATGAGAGTGGATTTTAAAAGATCTAATTGTGTATTGTTTACAAGAAGTATACTTTAAATATAAAAATAAAGGTAAGTTGAAAATAAAACAATGGAAAAGAAAGTTTTCCATGTAAACACTTACCTTAAGAAAGATGCTATTACCATATTAATATTAGACAAAATTACATTGAATGTAAGAAATGTTACAGTACCTAAAGAAACGCTTCATGGTGATAAAAGTCTTAGTCAATAAGAAGATATATAAGCTTAAACTTGTATGGGCCTAATAATAGAGATATAAAATACGTAATGCAAGAGTTAACAGAACTAAAAGAACAAACAGATATAGGCACAATTGCAATTGGGCATTTTAACACACCTTTCCCAGTAGCTGAGAGTTTAAATAGATAAAAAATTTAATAAGGATATAAGATTTGAAAAATATAAGACATCAAGTTTTAACTGATTAATATTAAACACTGCAGGACTTCAATCCATTTCTCTCAATAACTAATAGAATAAGCAGAGAAAAATCATAAAATGTAGACTCAGGACAGCCAACACAACATTGAAGGATTACAGAGTTGGAGAACTGATACTCTCTAACTTTAAGATTTAGTAAAATGCTAATAATCAAGACAATGTGGCAGAAGTAGGTTCACATAAGTATAGTCGACTGATCTTTGGCAAAGGAAAAAAGGCGATTTGAGGGAGAAAAGGTAGTCTTCCCAACACATGGTATGGAAAAAATTGAACATCCACGTGTGGACAAAAAAAAAAGAAAGAAAGAGAGAAAGAGGGAGGGAGGGAGGGAGAGAGAGAGAGAGAGAGAGAAAGAAAGAAAGAAAGAAAGAAAGAAAGAAAGAAAGAAAGAAAGAAAGAAGGAAAAAAGAATTTAGACACAGATCTTACACCTGTCACAAAAATGAATTCAAAATGGATTCTAGATCTAAATGTAAAATGCAAAATTATAAACTCCTAGAATTTAACATAAGAGAAAAATCTAGGTAATCTTGAGTATGGCAATGATTTTTAGATGAAGCACCAAAAGCATAATTCATGAAAAAAAACCTGACAAGCTTGAATTTGTTAAAATTAAAAACTTCTGCTCTGTGAAAGACAATGTCAAGAGAATGAAAAGACAAACCACAGATTGGGAGAAAATATTTGCAAATGACGCATCAGATAAAGCAGTATTATCCAAAATATACAAAGAACTTTTATGACTCAACAGTAAGAAAATGATTGGGCCAAAGACATTAAAAGACAGCTCACCAAAGAAGTGATATAGATAGCAAATAATCATGACAGGATGCTCCATGTGGCATGTCATCAGGGAAATGCAAATCTCACTCCAGACCCGTTAGTATGTCCAAAATCCAGGACACAGACACCAAATGCTGGCAGGCACATGGAACAACAGAAACTCTTTCATTGTTGGTGGAATTGCAAAATGGTGCAGCCTCTTTGGAAAACAGTTTGGCAATTTCTTCCAAAATTAAACATACTCTAACGCCACAACCCAGCAATTGCATGTCTTGGGTTTACCCACAAGAGTTGAAAATTCATGTCCGCACGAAAGCCTGCAGGTGCATATTCATAACAGCTTGATTCATTGTTGCCAGAATTTGGAAGCAATCAAGATGTCCTTCAGTAGGTGAATGGATACATAAACTGTGGTACATCCGGACAATGGAATATTGTTCAGTACTAACAATAAAAGCTATAAAACCATGAAAAGACATGGAGAAACTTTAAATACATATTACAAAGGGAAAGAAGTCATTCTGAAAAGACCCCATACTGTATGACTCTATATAACATTTTGGAAAAGATAAAACTATGGAGATAATAAAAAAGGTCAGTGGTTACCAGTGGTTTGGATGAGGGAGGGATAAATAGGCAGAACAAAGAAGATTTTTTTTTTACAGCTCTATTCATATCTTTATTTATTTATTTTTTTTTACAAATAGTTTATTGTCAAATTAGTTTCCACATAACACTCAGTGCTCCTCCCCACAAGTGCCCTCCTCCATGCCCATCCCCCCTCCCCCCCACATCCATCAGTCCTCAGTTTTTGTCAGCATTCAAGAGTCTCTCATGGTTTGCCCAAAGAGGATTTTTTAAGGCAGTGAAACTATTCTGTATGCCATTATAATCGTGGGTATATGTCATTATACATTTGGCCAAACTTATGAAATGTACAACATGAAATGATTCCTAATGTAATCTGTGGAGTTTGGACATAAACAGTGTGTCACCGGAGGCTCATCAACTGTAACAAATGGACCACTCAGGTGTAGGATATTGATAGTGGAGAAGGATGCGCATGTGTCTGGATAGAAGGTATAAAGAGCTCTGTAATTTCTACTCAGTTTTTCTCTAAACCTAAAACTGCCCTAAAAATAAAGGATATTTAAAAGAAAGAAAAAAGTTAATTGCCTAAACCTAAAAAAAAAATTCAATAAGATTTGAAGAACTGACAAACCAAATTTGTCTAGTTAACATATATAGAACATCTTATGCAACAACCACAAAAAGCATATTCTTCTGTGGTGCCCATAACACATTTACCAAAATAGACCATATTCTGTTCTTAAAATAAGCTTTGACAAATTCCTAAGGATTTAAGTCACATTCTGATCATCGAAGTGTTTATATTACAACTGGATAACAGATAGATGACCAGAGAATTTATAAATATTTAGAAATTAAGCAACACACCTCTAAGTAAGCATTAATGTAGAGATTAAATCACTAGGGAAATTAGAAAATATTTTGAGATAAATTATAAAAAATACATGTCAAAATTTAGTCAACGCAGCTAGAGCATGCTTAGAAAGAATTTTATCGTTTAAATGCATGTACTATAAAAGAAGGGTCTAAAATCAATAATTTAAGCTTCTTCCTCAAAAGTGAGAAAAAGAACAACAAACTAAACTCAAAGAAGGTAGAGGAAAAACAATAATTGGGTAAGAGCAGAAACAGGCATACAGTACAAGCAGTTGTCAAAGCCGAAAGTTACTTTGAAAACAATACTGAAATTCATAAATAACTAGTAAGATGGACAAAATAAGGGGGTGGGAGAGAATAAGAAACATAAATTATCACTATTCAAAGTTAAAAAAAAGGAGAACTATATTGTAAAGATATGAAAAAGGTAATATATGATTTTAAAGAACTTATATTCACTAAATTCTTTTAAAATCATGAAATAGGGGAAAAAAACCTTTAAAGACACAAGTTACCAAAACCAGCACAAAATGGAAAATCTAAATTGTTCTATGTCTTTTAAAATGTTTCTCTCCAAATTAAAATCTATTGATTCAATACCATTCTAATCAATTTAGAACAGTTTTTGGAGCTGAGTAGGTGGGAAGTGACAAGCTGATTCTGACATTTGTATGAAAAACTAGGAACCTAGAATATTCAAGATAATCTTCATAAAATTTAAAATTAGAGGGCTTACTCTTCCAGTTTTCAAGATACAGTAACTCAGGCAAATCTACCGATGATATTGAATTGACAATCCAAACGGAAGCCTACACATCTATGGTCCCAGGGCAAGCTGGTGAGAGTAAAGATGATCTTTTCAATAAATAGCTCTGGAGCAGTTGCCTGTGTCTATGGGATAGAAACAAACCTCAAATATCTCTGCACACCATAAAGAAAAATGAGTTTGATGTGGATAATAGACCTGAATTTGAAAGTTAAAAAAATCAAATTTCTAGAATTACAGAACAATATCTTTATTCATAGAAATTAAAATCTATAAATAATTCACATGCTCATGAGGAAGAGAATGGATAAATAAGTCCTGGCATACTTATGCCATGGGATTCTACACCATACTACAAAAGAATGAACACAGAACAGCATAGGTGAATCTCAAAAACATGCCAAGTGTAAGAAGTCAGACACAAAAAAGTAAATACTGTTTGACTCCATTTATATACTCCATATGTAGTTCAAAACCAGTAAAACTGATTTATTACATTAAAGTTGAAATAGAAGTTACCTCTGTGGCCGGGAGAGGTTTTGATTAGGAAGAAGCCTAAAGGAACCTCCTGGGAAGTTGGAATTGTTCTATACCTGTATCTGAGTAGCAGTTACATGGAAGTATACAAATGTAACAATAATTGAGCCCTACACTTAAGGGGTGTGTGTGTGTGCATGTGTGTGTGTGTGTGTGTGTGTGTGTATTTCTCATTAATTTATATTTCTCAATGTATTTATAATAAAAATGAAAACACATATATGCAAATGATATTTAATCATTATTCATCACTTATAATGTGGTTGCCACTGAATTTGAAGTTAGGACTTACAAAGATGAATGACCAGTGGTGTCTGAGTGGCTCAGTTGGTAACATGTCTAACTTTTAATTCTGGCTCAGGTCATGATCTCAGGTTCATGAGATCAAGTCCTGCATTAGAAGCCTGCTTGAGATTTTCTCCCTTCCCTCTCTCTCTGTTCTTCTGCTGCTCTCTATCTCTCTCTAAAGAAAAGTTGGGGGCGGGGGGTGAGCCTGGGTGGCTCAGTCGGTTAAGCATCTGACTTCATTCAGGCTCAGGTCATGATCTCACAGCTCATGGGTGTGAGCCCCACATCGGGCTCTATGGTGACTGCTAGCTCAGAGCCTGGAGCCTGCTTCAGATTCTGTGTCTCCCTCTCTCTCTCACCCTCCTCTGCTCATGCTCTCTCTCTCTCAGAAATTAAATAAAAACATTAAAAAAAAAGAGAGAATGAACATTGCACCCCATAGTCTGGTCTGGTGGTGGGATTGTGAAGCCAGGTATTTATACAGATGAATCAGAATATCATATTATAAATTCATTTCCAGAGTCATTATTACATTGCTGAGGAAATATCTAGGATGACAACAACCAAGTTTTTGTGGGGGCTGATGGGGAAGGCTTCACTCAAGAACAAATTTTGAGCTTGGAATATTTTATTTTATTATCTTATTTTATCTATTTTATCTTATTTTATTTTATTTTAGAGCTTGGTATTTTAAATGAAATAGAAATGTTCTGGGGAGAGTGAAAATAGGGTGGGTGGAGTTTGCTTTTCCAGATGGATATATAAAAAGGTAAGATTCAGGAATAGGAAGTGGGGTTCATAATGCTAATGAAATTAGTGACCTGGATTATATTCAGATTACAAAAGGCTAAATAATTTAACACTAATGATTCTAGGCATGAGTAAGAAAACTGTGGGTGTGTCTAAATCACTTTAGAGTCTTCTTTATTTAAAAAAATTTTTTTAATGTTTTATTTTTGAGAGAGAGAGAGAGACAGGGCATGAGCACGGGAGGGGCAGGGAGAGGGAGAAGGAGACACAGAATCCGAAGCAGGCTCCAGGCTCTGAGCCGTCAGCACAGAACCCGACACTAGTCTTGAACTCATGAGCCCTTAGATCATGATCTGAGCCAAAGTCAGACACCCAACGGACTGAGCCACCCTGGCACCCCTGGAGTCTTCTTTTTTTTTTTCTTCAATATAATTTATTGTCAAATTGGCTAACATACAGTGTGTAAAGTATGTTCTTGGTTCTGGGGGTAGATTCCTGTGGTTCATCGCTTATATACAACACCCAGTGCTCATCCCAACAAGTGCCCTCCTCAGGCCCATCACCCATTTTCCCGTCTCCCCCACCCCCACATCCACTCTCAGTTTGTTCTCTGTATTTAAGAGTCTCTTGCTGTTTTCCTCCCTCCCTCTCTGTTAGTAATTATTTTTTCCCCTTCCCTTCCCCCATGGTCTTGTGTTAAGTTTCTCAAGATCCACATATGAGTGAAAACACGATATGTCTTTCTCTGACTGAGTCTTCTTTAAAGCCCACAAGTTACTCCAAAGATCATCATGCCCTTCGTGTACCTTCCATGCCTCCAGTTTATCAAACACTGTCACAGGGAGTCACTGTGACTGCAACACGGGTACATCAAGTAGCACCAGTGCTGGGGACAGAAGGAAAGAAAGATTGAGAGTGTGTGTTTTAAGACACGGCTGTGGTAAGCCAAGAAAGATGAGGCTCTCGTCAAGGGCAGAGACAGAATTTTCAAGCTATTGCTGAAAAATGTTCAGGTTGATACATTTGATCTAGGTGTCAGAACCCGATTTGTGTTTGGAGATAGTCACTCTTCCAATCCTTGAGAATATCATCCTTGTATATTTCTTGTATATTTCTGGTTCCACCTTGTTACCGAAGTAGAGTAGACACAGCTGGTTCTTAGTAAAAACAATATTACACAAATTATACATGTAGTGAGAATCTTTCTCAAAGTGTGTATTTTTAATGTTCACTGTGTTCCTCTTAGTACCCAACAGATGCAACTCTGAAATAGTCCTCTGGTTTTGTGGCAGGGTTTCATACAATCACAAGGGAATATAAAGAGTCTTCTATCTGGCTTTTTTTCTTTACATGTCTTGCTTTTTCCATACAATTTATGTATCCTGAGAAGTTGGAGATTCCTCACCTTTCATCTGTAAAAATATTCTGTGTTGTCAGACTGTTTGAACAGTACATTTGACAGGCTTTCATGTTCCATCTTTCCTATTAAAAATCTGCACCACGAATACATACTGCCCCCAGGAGTTAGTTAGAATAGTACCCTGCCACCTTTCACCCCTTTTGCTCACAAAGTAATCTAAACCTAGCACATTAAGGGAGAGATCAAAGTGATGTTGCTGTTTTATGTACAGTAGGTGCAGCTGGTTCATTTGCCAGCACCACTCTCTAGGGCAGAGATAAGGCATGCCAACAGTTAGTTGTGGCCTTTCACCCGCAAAATCGAGTTCATAGTAAAATATGTGTGATGCACAAAAGAGATAAATAGGAAGAGATGTAGAAAACAAAATAAAGAGGGGAAGGAGGCAGATTTAAACACTTTCTAGATATTAAAATGTCACAGTATTTATAATGAATAATTATGACAGAATCTAAATTTCTTTATGTGCGCTACTAGGGGGAAGAGGCCATATTATCTCTGTCCAATAAACGCAGGCCAGACAGACAAGGCCTAATGTAACCTCTATTCATATGTTAACCTCTAAAACTACCCTGCTAAGCAACTTCTGAAAAAGTCTTTTCTAAATTTGAACCTGATTTATCTCCCAAGTTATGAGCTTCATCACCAGAGAGTCTAGTTCAAACATCAAACATTGTTCTTCGAAGGAAGAAAGTAACTCCCCCACTGTCAATGTAATTTTATCCCAGTGGCTGAGGATCACATTTTCCATCGTGGAGCACATTTTGCTTTTTCTTTTGTCCTCCTCTCCTTTCATAGAAAAACCACATTAATGCAGCCAGGATGTGGAATGCAGATGTCCAGCCACTTCGGGGATACTCCGGGAGGGAAATGGCAGGTATGACTAACGCAGGCAATGCACTTTTCTTGCCATATTTCTTTTGAGGACGCCTTCAGGCTTGCGCCACGTCATTGATTTTACAAGCTGTGGAACACTGCACTATATTTAGCCCAATATTGTCTTCCAAGAGCAGGCAAATGGTTTTAAAAGAATTTCTATTGTACCACAGAGATAAGCCAGGGCATGTCAAACAGTTTTAAAATGGTATGAACCCTGTGAGGACAACCCGGGTCCTAGAGGAAAAATGTTCAGGTTGATACATTTGATCTAGGTCTTTCACTTCCTATGCGACATGCTACCAAGTCACCTTCTGGTAAAACTTGTGGATGAATAAATCTGTGAGGGGTTTATTTCTGTTTATTTCATGTTTTACTGTCTCTTGTTTCTGCACTCACTGCTCTTTTCCAAACAGACTTTATGATCTCTTACCTCAGAGCACATTTGCAAAAGGATGGAAAGGTGTGTTCCTTCTCTTCTGAAAATGCCTAAACCTTCGGAAGTGATCACACAAAGTGCCATGGACAGGGAGAGAAAAGAGTGGCTTGCCTTTTAATGTTGACCCAAAAGGAAGTGGAATCAGGTTCCCTCAGTCAGTGTGAGAAGAAATCTGAGGTCTCCAGAGTGACGAGAACTTGAAAGTCAACTTGTGCCAGCCACTCATGGAGATAAGACTGCAGAGCACTGGAGTTTTTTCTGGGAAGAATTTCTTGAAGCCACTGAATCCAGGGCACAGGGTGGATTTGTTTTGCCAAAGATTCAGGTGTCACCAGATTTGAAGAATCAAAAAGAGCCAGTTTCAGCCTGTCATGCAGTCTTCTCTATCATTTGTTCAAACAGATTTTTCTGACCATCAGCCCTGACTCTCAAACAGAGAATCATCATTCCAGACAGCTGGTCTGTACATATTTCCCAGAGAATAGCTGTTTGCTGCTTAGAGTCACCCTACTTTGACTTATAACATGATTTCTGTCTGCGGAAGTTGAGATGTCCCACATCCTTCTTCCTAACTATCTGACCTCACTCCCCTTCCCAGGACTCTGAGTTCCTCTTCCTCCAGGAAGTTCTTCCCAGAGTGCTCTGGATTTCAGTAATCTCCCCTTTCTCTAATGAAATCATATATGCCCTTGCTTCTCATTTCAAGATTAGTTGCAATAGCTATAATTTTAATGTATTTATTACTATTTAGCTATTTAAGTGACCTCAAAGATACACAATTTTCCCAGTTATACATTAAGTTTTTTGAAGGCAGAGACCATTTCAATATCATTCTTTATATTACCCATAGAGCTTTGAGAAACATTGTGCAGCGGTTAAAAGCACAGATGCTGAAACCAGACCTCCTGGGATTAAGTCCTGGCTTACCCACTAACTAGCTGTGTGATCTTAGGCAAGTTATTTAATTTTTGTGCTTCAGTTTTATCTTCAGGACAATATAAGCATAACGATAGCAATTATTTCAATATAGTTTTGAAAATTAAATGACTCAATATATTTAAACAGAGCAACACCTGACAAATATTAGCCATAATCATAATTATCATTATACTTATCATTATAATTATTCACATTTTCCCTGGAATACCTTCTTTTAATGCTTTTACTTATGTAGATTCAACTAGAAAATATTTCTTGTGTTTCTACTAAATGCAAAGCATTGTTCTATGCAACATGGAGATAGAAAGACATATACAATATATTTCCTTCTCTCAATAAATTTAACGTGTGAAGAATACCTATCCTAATAAGGAAAACTTACTCCATCTCCTTGTTCAGGTCTTTCTAGAAGCTTCTACTGAATGTGGCCCATCATATGGCATAGCTCACCTAACTAAATTATAAAACACCTGAGGACAGAGCCTACCTTATTGATGATTTTATCACTCATAGTATCTATCAGAATGTTTTTCACATTGTGAGCGCTGGGTAAATATTTAGTAATTGACTGAGCTTTATTTTGCCACTATTTCTTTAGTGCAACTCTCAGGAAAAGCAAATACTAGTCAATTAGACATTTCTTTTTGTTGGAAGAGGTTGAACTTCCACAGTGTTGACTTTTGCAGTAGTACTAATTAGCTCTAATGATTTTAGTGAGACCAAAGAATTATGAAGTCAATTTTCAAAAGCATTTGTATATGTGAGGTATATACATAAATATTATTGTGTCAGGATTGAAATGCCTAGCTTCTTTCAAGGATATCACATAGGTTCTATGTTTGAATTTTTCTGCATAGATCTTATAGCTTAAGGGCTATTGAAAACTCAAGGCTGTCCTAGAATAGTAGCTGAAGTAACAATGCCCCCAAGTACAACACCTTTCATTCTTTACCTTATGAAAAGATAATGGACAACACAATCATGTAGAATTTTTAATTTTCCACATTTTAGTCTGAGTGGTTTGTTTCTTCTATGAGATCTAAGGTTACAATGGTTTCATAACTTTTAGAATTGTAGCTCTGATTTGATTATGTGCCTTGTCTTTTTATTATTCTACATCTACCATTCAGCATGTAAAAAAGAATTACTAAATATTTGTTGAATGTTGACTGGGAAAAAAATTCCCTTTTGTTAATACTCAGAATGTTGGAGAAAAAAGGTTATTCGACAAAAGTGTCTTTAACATAAAGAAATCAAAATTCATAGTCATAATTTGATTGAAATCATATATGTTTTGGCTATGAATTGGAGAAGATAAAATTTAGAATGTAAATTCAACATGCAAATTTATTTTAGGCACAATTCCTTAGAATTATGAAAACCAAAGTGCTTAATAATATTGTCAAAGTGTTGCCTATAAGTTGCTAGTACAAATCAAGGGAATTATGAACAATAACTTATTAATTTACCTGTGCTATTTCAATATTCATTCATTTGTACTCGTATTTGAACAATTTGTATGTTCTCATCTCTCATTACTCTTTATTTGTGCTATTAATTGGGACAAAGAAATGAAATCAGCAGAAAGCCAACTAGGATAAATAACAAGACCATGTTATAAAAAATTATAATGTTAATCATGTTATCTGTATTCTAGGTCCTAGAATAGTGCCTAGAACATTGGTATATAGTAAGCGCTCAATAAATAGGAGTTGAATTTTTTAATGGACTTCTTGGTAAAAGATAGACATTATTTTGTTAGATATATGTAAAAGAAGATCTCAGATAAATTTAAAAATAAACAATGAAAGAGTTATGCAAACTTGCCAGATTAAGTTAACTTAAAATGTCATTTCTCCTCTAACTTTCATTGCTTATGTTCCTTCAATTTCATAAGAAAATTATTTTCTAAGCCAAACTAATATCAAATGTGATCTCCATTTATGAGAAAAGCACACAGCAGAAGCTATCAAAGTAGGGTTAAATTTACATTCTGTCAAATCGTTTTACTTTAAGACTTCTTGGAAGTCAAGCATGCTAGTTAATTCTCCATGGAAATCTGAATGCTCCAAAAACAATTCAGAACTTCCACTCATCCCTGCTAAAAGAAAAAAAAGAGTGCAATGAGTATATAGGAGGCAGAATAAGAAGAAAAAGTAGAAATGAAGAATGGCTGTTTAATTAAGGTGACAATGAATCTCTGAATTATCTAGGGACTTAACCAGTCATGGAATAATTCCCTAAGAGTTTTTCCTAGTATCCAGCATATAGACAGAAGCCAAATCTAGTTGAAGCATGTTAAAAATTGAACAGAAGTACACACACACACACACACACACACACACACACACACACACAAATTGAAATAAAATAAATGAAAATTACTTGGAACTATAACGAGACATAAAAAGTGATCACAAGAACTAGTAATTTCTGTTGTTTAATCTTGTGTTTTAAAACTAGAAAGTGTTTCATAGGGGCACCTGGGTGGCTCAGTCAGTTAAGCATCTGGCTTCGGCTCAGGTCATGATCTCACAGTCTATGGGTTCAAGCCCCCCATCAGGCCCTGTGCTGACAGCTCAGAGCCTGGAGTCTGCTTCAGATCCTGTGTCTCCCTCCCTCTCTGCCCTTCCCCCACTCACTCTGTCTCTGTCTCTCAAAATAAAATAAAGACATAAAAAAATTTTTTTAAAAAGTGTTTTATAATGCTTTACAGCTCAACTAGATGGCTTTCTAACACCATACATAACAAGCATTTCTTTCTTATTTGCATAGTGTTTCATGATTTCTGCATTAAATATTTGTTTTTAGTGATTATTTCATTCATCCATTTATTAGCCATTCATTTATCTGTTTGCTCAACAAACATTGATGGTGTGCCTATATGAGGAATATTCTTATTGGTCCAGATAGAGTAGAAATAAATACTTGCTTACACATATACATATAAGGTGCTTGTTGTTGCATTGCAATGGACAATATAATGGGGACTGGGAAAAGAGATGGATACAGTAGAAGTTAGTTTTGGAAAAAAAAAAAAACAATTTGCTCTCATACAGAAAAAAAGTATTGGTGATAATATAAATAATCTAAGAATTATAAGTTCCTAGAAAATAGAAAACTAGTCTGAGCTAATAATGGCTTCTATCAAAATCAACCCTGTAGACATCAAGAAAGAGTGGGAGAAGCATAGACATAAGAAACTGACATTAAAACTAACAGCCTTGCGAACACTGTAGGCCATCTTGGATTGGAGGTGTGTGTTTGATGGTTAACTTGAGTGGGCCCCAGGGTGCACAGTTACTTCGTCAAACATTATTCTGGGTGTTTCTGTAAAGGTATCTTTTTTTTATTTTTAAAAGTATCATTTTATAAATAAATCACAAATACAAACAGGCTCAGGGCACCTGGGTGGCTCAGTCGGTTAAGCATCCAACTTCAGCTCAGGTCATGTAAAGATATCTTTTAATGAGATTGACATTTAAATCTGCAGACTGAGTAAGTAGATTGCCTTCCCTCAAAGGGTATTGTTTTATCCAACTGTTTGAAGGCCTGAATAGAACAGAAAGACTGGCCTTCCCCTGAGTAAAAGAGAATTAATCGTACCCGACCACCTTCAGACTCATACATTGCTTTTTCCTTCCTTTGGGCTCACACTGAAACATCAGCTCTTCTTGGGTTTCTAGCCTGCTGCTCTTTATTAGAACTGGACCCTCTGTGTGTCAGTTCTGCATCAGTCTACAACTGGAACTATACCATCAACTCTTCTGGGTCTCCAGCTTGTCAATTAACCCTGCAGATCCTAGGACTGGTCAGTCTCAATAATCATGACAGCCAATTCTTTATAATAAATCTCTCTCACATGTATATATATATATATATATATATATATATCGTATAAATATATATGCGTATATAATATATATCATATATTATATATACATATACAATATACAATATGTAAGTATCTATGTGATATATGCACACATTCTATTTGTTCTATGTGTATATACGTATATACGTGTGTGTTTACACATACACATGTCCTGTTTGTTCTGTTTCTCTGGAGAATCCTGACTGACACAGTATATGTGTGTATATGCATGTTTCTGTGTGTATATGTGTGTGTGATTCGGGGGTGAAGATGTACTATCAGAATGATACTGTAAAGTTGAGGGGGCAAGAAAAACAAAAGTAGAAGCTTAAGATGTTGAATAATATTTAAGCTTTATTACTGCCTGTGTCCCAAATGCCCTTAAGGGAATCGTTGCTTCAACCAGGAAGCAGAAAACAACCACCCAGTGCTGACTAGGTAATAGTCAGGCTATTCATAAGTATTTACTTATTTTCTCCCACTGCCCCAAGCCCTAACTAAGCTAAGAGACATGGGAGAGGGAAGAGTATGAGGTCATAATCTCAAAAGAAAGAAAAAATATATATCTGCACATGGTAATGCAAGTTAACTAGATTTATTGTGGTGATCATTTTACAATAAATACAAATATAAAATCATTAGAGTGTACACTTGAAGCTAATATAATGTTATATATCAATTATATTTCAATTAAAAAAACAAAAGAAAGAGGAAATTATAGGAACAAAACATCAAATAAAAAATAATTAAAGAGTTTCAAACTTTCAACCATAGCACAAGAGTGATTGTAAGAGCCACAGAAAATAGCTAAAAAGATGGGTTTCTGAAAAAGAACAAATATTAAAAGCAATAAGTGTTTAAAGTTTGAAAATTAAAATAGGACTTGAAACTAGCTATACAAAAGGCATAGTGCTTAGGTGGAAAAAATTAACCCTGATGAGCCAATAGAAGTTATATTCTTGTAAATTCTTGTAGCTGTTGGTCTTTAAAGAAACAATAAGTGAGGTAATTAAACAAAAACACCAAATCACTTAAAAAGGAAATAAAATCAGACTTTCATTAAATTTCCAATAGTAAATATTTTAGACCTCAAAGCTATGGATGAGTATATTTAAGATATTCAAGAAAATAAAAAGGGGCACCTGGGTGGCTCAGGTGGTTAAGTTATGGACTTTGACTCGGGTCATGATCTCACAGTTCGTGAGTTTCAGCCCCATGTCCGGCTCTGTGCTGACAGCTCAGAGACTAGAGCCTGCTTCAGATTCTCTGTCTGTTTCTCTCTCTGCCTCTCCTCAGCTTTCTCTCTCTCTCAAAAATAAATAAACATAAAAAAAAATTTTTTAAGAAAATAAAAACTGTTAGCCAAAGACTTTATACCCAGCCAAAGTGACCATCAAATATAAAGGCACAGTCAGACTGTTACAAGCATTCAAGAATTCAAGAAATATTTTTCTATGAGCTCTTCTTGAAGAATCTATCATGGAACAAGTTATATATAAATAAATATGTGTGTATACATATACACAAATATATATGTATATATTTGTATACATACACATATGTATATATATGTGGTTGCATGTGTGTATATGTTTAAATGCATTTTAATTTAAATTAAGATATATTCTTAAATATTTACATGGGAGATGTTATTTTATGTAATAGTTGTATCCTTTGACTACATAAAATAAGACAATTATTTTAAAAATGGTGGAAGAAAGAGGAAAGTGTCAAATGATGGGAGACTGGAAATAAAAGGAAAAGAAGAAGCAATTTTGCTTGTAATAAGTAACAAATAGTAGCCAAAAAAAAAAAGGAAAAAGGGGAAAATAAGAGGAATTACTGGTATTGCATAAGGTAAAAATATAAAGGTAGGCATTAAAACGAAAAGTACAAACTTTCCTAAATGCCAGCAGATAATCAAACATGAAAGGGATACCAAATATAAAAATCTATATAATTAAGGTATCTTTATATAAAATTAATATATGTAAATATACATTATACATTCAAGTAAATGATAGATTTATAGTCACTTATGCCAATTAATAATAAATATAAAAGTGCTTAACCTACATATTATCAGAAATACATTTTAGAATTAATAGTGAAATAAATCCAAGATTATTCAAGACACTCTAAGCAAATACAAATAGAAAGAAAACACAGAATGTTATATAGGTATCTGACAAGGTAAGATCCAGGACAAAAAAAATAAAATTAAGAAAGACCATTCTATTTTGCTAAGAACCAAAATTCACAATGAAGATATAACAGTTATTAATATTTATGCATCCAATAATACAGCAATAATTTTCATAAGCTAGAAACTCAAGGAGATGCAAGGAGAAATACAACACATTGATAACACAACAATTTAACATCCTTGTGTCAAGGCAGATAAAATAGGCAAAAAAATAGTATGGATGTAAGAGACTTAACATAATCGATGAGGGAAATCTCATAGATATTCACTGAACTCTAAACCCCAATGATGGAGAATATATATTTATTTTTCATGTGAACATAGAAGTTATATTAGTTGATCAGCTCTTAAGTCGCAAAATAAAATCTGAATACATTTCAAAGAATACGAATAGTAAAAACTACAAACTGACAGTAATTCAATTAGAAACTAACAAAATTAAGAAAAAAACAAAAAGGCCCATATACTTGGAAATGTAAAGCATACTACCAACAACCTTTAGGTAAAATGGGAATCAAAATATAAACCATCTTAAAAATAATGATAATGGAGGGGCACCTGAGTGCCTCAGTCAGTTAAGTGTCCAACTTCAGCTCAGGTCATGATCTTCCTGCTCATGGGTTCGAGCCCACATCGGGCTCTGTGCTGACAGCTCGGAGTCTGAAGCCTGCTTCAGATTCTGTCTCCATCCCTCTGCACCTTCCCTGCTCGCTCTCTGTCTTTGTGTCTCTCAAATGTAAAATTAAAAAAAAAATGGTACTGAAAACAAAGCATTTCCAATCTATGAGCTCAATCTATTTATCAAAGGACAATGTGTAGCATCAAATATCTATATCAATAAAGACAAGTGGGTTTATAACTCAAAAAACTGGGAAAAAAAGAACAGAAAAATAATGAAAAGAATTAGTAAAGATAAACGCAGAAAATATCAAGGCAGAAAACAAAATATAACAAAAAGTAAGTCAAATTTACTCCTTAAAAGTATCAGCTAATTAGAAAAGCCACTGCCTAACCTAATGATGAAAAGATCGAGAAAGCACAGATACACAAAATTTGAGGGAAAAATTACATTCAGGATTTAAACATCATAAGAGATTGAGAACTAGATGAAATCAATAATCTTTAGAAAAATGCAACTCATTACAATTATTTCTAGTAGAGACATGTAGGATAAACAAGCCAATTACAATAAAAAAATAAATATCGAGCCTCTTCCACAATAAACAACCGACCCAGATGGCTTCAAACGGAATTACTCCCAACTTTTAAATGTCCAAATATTCCCAGAGTAGGAGACAGGAAAATTTCCAATTCATTTTATAAAGCAAGTACAACAGTATTTCACAGTCTGGATGCTTATAGCAAAGAAAAAAGAAAAGAAATTAAAGACAAGTCTCCCTTATGAATAGTGAAAACAAAATCTTAAATAAAATACTAGCAAAGAGAATTCAAGAATATATTCTTTTTTTTTTAATTTTTTAACATTTATTCATTTTTGAGAGAGAGGAACAGAGCACAAGCAGGGGACAGAGAGAGAGGGAGACACAGAATCCGAAGCAGCTCCAGGCTCTGAGCTGTCAGCACAGAGCCTGACGTGGGGCTTGAACCCACAAACGGTGAGATCATGACCTGAGCCGAAGTCAGATGCCCAACCAACTGAGTCACCCAGGCGCCCCTCAAGAATATATTCTTAAAAATATACCAGTCGGATGACATAAGCAAAATGTGCAATAGGAGTTTTCTACTGTCATCTCCTGCCAGAATATAGAGTTGACAATCACCCAGAGACAAGAATACTTTTGCGAGAGTCTTGGAGTCAAGCAGAGTAATTCCAGAACACCAGTGGAACAAAAACACAAAAATAGATGCATTGAAGAAGGTAAGAACAGCCTTACTATATCTGTGTCACTCGTGTCCCAAGGCAGCACAGTTCAGTTCCAGGAGAGATTCCCTTCAGCCAGTGATTTCCCTCATAGAAAAGTGAGAGCACAGTGAGGGAGAGCCTAGTTTTCCGAGCTAGGCAGGATGCTGCCCCAAGCCTACCCAGAATGCCAAGGTGATTGGCGTGAGTGATTGAGGGATTGAGAGCCTGAGAGCAGGGAAGATATTTTCTGGGAGTAGGGACTCTGGTTCTAAGCAATCAGGGCTCAGAATTCATCAAAGAGCCAAGGATCCCACTAACCACTTTGTGAATTCCACCAGAAAATCCACCCATGAGCTGCGTGAGATGCCTCATCTGCGGACACCCTAGTGGCCTACGGACAATCCCAGTGCTCTGCACATCTCATGCCCCTCCCAACATGGCAGTTCTGCCACGTGCCCCCAACAGAGGACAACTGTGTTCCTTTGCAGAGGGCTCTCGAGCTTATGCAAAAAGCCAGCCCAACTCTGCAGGGTTAGGAGGAGGCGCACAAATTTGAACACTTCCAGGCACTACTCTAGGAAAAACAAATGAGAAGCTCTCAGCACTCAGCCTGATAAAGAAAAAGGCTCATCATCCATGAATTCCCTCCCCCTGACCCAAACATATTGGTTTTGCCTTTTTCTTTGTAAAGAAGAAGTTTTACTTTGGAGAAATTTGACTCATGTAGACTTGATCTGTATGAATAGGGTAATAAAATAGAGGCTATATTTCCCTTTCCAAGTCTGAGGGCTGATGGTAGTTTTAATGATGGTGGGGAAAATGACAAGGTGACAGTTTAAAAGGTGAGAAGTTCAATTTGTGCCAGATTTAGCTTTTATGGGTGGCAGTATATGCATATGCCCATGTCACTCAGACAGGAGCAGATATAAAACTGGAGCACAGCTGAGAAATTATGCCTTGGGATAAAGATTTGGAAACCATCTTCATACTCCATACATATGGTGGGAGCAAGTAAGTAGAGAAGTAACAGAGCACAGATTTCGATCCTGGGCCTCAGAGGGATTAACAATTAACTAGGAGAAAAGATAAAAATAATAACTCAATGCCCAGGGATGAAAAGGTGTCCATGAGAGAGAAGAGTTAGATGTTATCAATGGCAACTTACAGATTTAGGGAGTTTTAAATCACTAGATTTTTGCAGACAGGTTTGGAGAGTTTGCAGATTGGTACATGAAGGGCTTTACTTCATTTCTGTATACTTTTAGATAGAAAATGCTATCTATTTCTTCCAAACGTTCTCTCAGGAAGACGTAGGTCAAAGCAAAGTTGATTCTGATTGCTCTGTTGAACTCAAAGACTGTGACATGTTCATGAGAGTAAACAATGTATCTGTCACAAGGAAGATGCTAAAAAGATTTGGTGATTGATTAAATTTAACGTAGCATTTATTTAACATCTACATTTCTTCTCGGTCCTACAGAAGACAAGAAGATGAATAAATCATGGTTTTTGCTCTTCACTGGCTCACTGTCTAATTGCACCAAGAAATATACTTAATAACATTGCAAAGCTGGATAAGTCAACTTACATTGAGTGTAAATAGGAAAAATATGGTGGATGAATTGAAGAGATTTTCAGAATTAATAAGAAGCTAAAGAACCAGACTAGAGCACTGAGAGCCACCAAGTCCAGAAAGAAAGCTAAAATGCAAGAAGCACCACAGAAGAGTGATAGCAGAGTCTGGTGAGGCTTAGGTAAATTTACCTACGTGCTTAGGTAAAATGACCATTTTCTTTCCAGGGAAGGAGTATAGGATTGGCCTATCATGGATCAAGTGCCTTTAGACAGAAGAGTACATGAAAAAGCTGTAATTTCAATAATAGAATTCATAATTCCAATAGTAGAATAGACAATTATGAAGGCTCAATGAATGTTGGGCAGCAAAATAACAAATTCTCAGATAATTAGAATCATAATAAATGCACAAAAAAAAAATGCCAAGTGACCCCCAGAAGAAAGCATCTGTCCCACAGAAGAAGCATCTGTCCCACAGAAGAAGGATTCAGTAGCCATTGAGACAGAATGATGCAGTCAATTGATGTTAGCCAGTCTTGGCCAATAGCCATTGCACTGTTGGCACAATTGGTGTAAGAGTCTAAGACAGTAGAATGAGACTATTTATGCCTGGGCCCAGCATGCATTTACTCACTAAGGTTGAACTAGCCACTGCTCCTGATGCCGAATATCCAAGCAGCCAGCCACAGAGATCTAAAGTGATGATAAGAGATAAATTTTGAGCCCAGATAAGTCACCATCCCACAGGGAGATTAAAACTGCCACTTCTAATCAGGTTGATTACATTGGACCCTTCTACTCTGGAAGGTGGTGTCATTCATCTTGACCAAAAATGGACACACATTCCAAGTATGAGTTTGCCATACCTATTATGCTAGGGCTTACAGAGTGTTTGACCATTCAGCACAAAATTCCATCTTTTTTTTTTTAAAGAGATTTTTTTATTTTTTTTAAATGTTTTATTTATTTCTAGGAGAGAGAGAGAGAGACAGCGTGAGCAGGGGAGGGTCAGAGAGAGAGGGAGTCACAGACTGAAACAGGCTCCAGGCTCTGAGCTGGCAGTCAGCACAGAGCCCGACGCGGGGCTCGAACCCACGAACCGCGAGATCATGACCTAAGCGAAAGTCGGACGGTTAACCGACTAAGCCACCCAGGCGCCCCAGCACAAAATTCCATCTAATGGTGCTCAAACCAAGAAACCACTTCACAGAAAAGGAAGCATAGCAGTGAGTTTATCACCATGGACATGACAATGGATCATATCCCATGCCATCCAGAAACTGTTGGTTTGATAAAGTGATGGAAGAACCATTTGAAGTGAAGGCAGAAGTGAGAAAACAATTAGATGATTCCATACATAGATAAGACAGTAGTGTTCACTTGAAAGCTACATTCTAAATATCCACCACTTATAATATGCTGTGATTTCAATAAATAGAATACATGAATCTAGAAGGCATGAACTAGAAGTAGGAGAAGCCCCACTTGGGGAATTTGTGCTTCTCATTCTTGAAACTCTTCATAAGTTTAGTGGTCTAGTTCCCAAAGGGGAAGTGCTTTCACCAAAAAACAAAATAAGAGTCCCATTAAACTTTAAGTTTAGTCTATTACCTAGTCAGACACAAACCCCTCCTGCCAACACACCTGCAGGAAAGGAAAGGAGTAGCCGTACTGTTAGAAGCAACGGATCTTGATCGGTAAGTGATAAAGCTACTTTTAAACAATGGGGCATCTGTTTGGTACTCAGGTAATCCACTATTATTCCCTTGCCCAATGTTATGGGTAAATAAATGGACATGTGCAGCAGCCATAGGCATAGCGACCAGAAATTCAGACTCCTCAGGACTGAAATCTGGATCATTTCATCAGGTCAAGTAGTCTAGAGAACAAGAGGTGGTAGTCATGAATCAGGGAAACGCATGGCAGAGCTTAGCAGAGGAAGGAGACAAGGAGTATCGATTGCAGTCTTAAGAACAACTGTAGAAATGGACCAGTAAGGCATCCCACTAATCTTTCTCAGGCAAGTTTTCCCCAAGAAAGGGACCTATCAGAATCCTGGAGAAAGTGATCCTAGAACTTATTATGCAAAGCTAATGGCTCTGAGAAACTCAATACGTGAACAGTAATAGATGCTGAAGCACTCATTCCCTCAATGGCTGAGAACCTCAGCTAATGTTTAAAGATTCTCAGATGAGTCCTCTAGCAACTGACGGAAGAGCCAGTTGCTGTGTCAGACAGACACTGTCAGAGCAGTGTCACCCAAGGTCATCTCCCCTTCCCACCAACAGCCCAAATGCCATTGCTGCTCAATGAATAGAAATGAAGGTCCCACTCTGAAGATTCAGGTCCAGAGTTTTCTTTAGGATCCAATGAGGCATTGTTGTGGTTGCATCACGATTCAACTCTTGCCTCTGTCATTCTTCTTTCACTCCATCACAGGTGTTGATCCCGAGAGCCCTCCTCAGTAAACATCCAACACGGAAACCTCAAGCTAAAAATTTATTTCCCAGGAAACCCAAGATAAGACAGCTTTCTACTTAGATTTAAAACCACGTAAAAAATTAGGTAGAGTCTGGAAAAGTTCATTATGAGAGCCCTTCTGATGACAAGTGATGTAAGTTTTCCTTAGATTGTGAATATGCTCAAGGTTGCAGAATCAAGATGGAATTAACTTCCTCAATGGAAAGATCTGAATCTGCAGTTAGGGTATTTTGCCCCTTATGGTAGTGGGCATCTGGAGGAGAAGGTTTGGGGTATCAAAATGCTCCTGAGTATAATTATTTTTAAAAGATTAATATTTTTAGTCACTCATGAAAGAAATGAGAAAAAATTATTACAACATTGATTTTACATGATTATTACAAAAATTATTTTGTATGATTGATTCTCAAAGCCAATACATAAAGACAAACTTTAAGGAAAATAAAATCAGAGTAGAAATAAATTGTTCGCATAAACATTTCCTTCTAAATCACCCTTAATCCTTACACTGGATTCAAACTGCTTTCAGCATTAATATACTTTGGTTTTTCACCAAAATCCCTCTGGACAGCCTTTATCAGCTGCCAATATGTCTCCATCACGGACCCAACTAGTCTGTTCACTCTGATTAGGCTGTTGGAGCTAATTTAAAGTATGGCCTTTGTTATGTCTGCAGCAGTCTAATCAGCTAGGAAGATTCTCTGACACCCTGGCATCCAATCCATCTCCATGTCATTGAAGCAGAGAGGCAAAGATTATGGCCATCAAAGTCTATCTTCAGGCAGAGATATAGCTTTCCAAACCAGTGCTTAGTTAAAATTGTCATGTTTTAAAATCACTGCAAAGATATTCAGATATGTCATAGAAATTCCAGGAAGCTTAGAACTGTCTCAGTTGTTTTATCTTGACTAGGTCTCATTTCCCTCACTAGAGGGTAAGCTCCTTGAAGGAATAGATCATATTCTTCTCAATATTCCCTACAATATCTTATAGACAGAATGGTTTGATGCAAATTTATGTAGCAAGGTAATTTAATGGGAAAGTTCCCTGTTGCTTTGAATGACTCTGATGCTCTCTCAGCAGAACACCCACTTCGGATTAGACCCAATGTTAGGTTCTTTATATGTATTATCTTATTTGCTCTCTACAACTTTAGGAGTCACTTATTATTGTTGTTATTATTAATATTGTCTCAATATCCGTATTGAGACAACCAAAGCACAAAAAGCCTAAATAATTTGTCTACATATACCTAGTTGGTGGAAAAAGTGCTATTTAAACACAGACTCTTTGCCTTCAGAGCCCAGAATTTTATCCTCCTTCTTCTTGATGGCAGTAGAACTCTCAGAATATTCTCTGAGTATGAGGGTGTGCTCCTGGGTACAGCACTTCATGGCACACCATGTTGAAAGTCATTTTGATCAGAGAATAACAAGCATTATAAGCCCACCCAGTCTGCTGATATATTTGTTAATTCCACAAAAATATAAATGATAGCCCTTCCTGATTTCCATCTTCCCTACTTCACCTTCAGAGGTTTTTGTTTTTTTCTCATTTGAACCTTGCTCTCATCCTTGGAAGTGAAGTGGCATCCTGCAAAGAACATGAACCTTGGAATTAAACTAGCCTCATTCCATTTTTGACTCTACTGTTTACTAACTGTGTCCTTGTGCATAGTACTTAAAATATTTGAATTCAGTTTTCAATAAAATGAAGACAATAAACCCCGACACATAAAGTTGATTTGATGACTAAATGACATGACAAACATAACATTCAGAGCCCATGGATGATACTCAATAATTGTGAATTCCCTCTGCCCTGCTTTGACTACTTTATTTTCCTGATGAAGGGATACATGTGCAATCAGCCACCAGTCTTAAAAGTCTTTCCCTACAGCAAGGAGCAAGGAAGAGCTGCTCAAGCTGGAAATGGAAGATTTCCTATCTTCCATATGTAGAATTGCTTTAATTGAGTAGTTAAGAAAGGACCTCAATTACATTTAAATACTTGTCTTGATACTTTAAATACTTTTTTTTAGTGCTATTGTATTTTAAAACCAATACCTCTGATGTTTTAGTACTTGTATTTGGGGATGTGCTTTAGGTTTTGAATTTGATCCCTATTGTACGGATGTTAAGGCCCATTACCTCAGATACTGTAGGTTTGCTTTGATTAGTTCCAAAATACCTAGGCCTTTATTAACCTACCATGAGTTAGAGGTACTGATTCATTTACATAACTGCCAAGCATTCTTGTTATTTTGAGTATTGGTCAGACTCTTAAGTTTTAGAAGCACTACAGCCTTATAGAAAGAGCACTAAGCCAGGAGTCGTGACAACCTGGGTTATCACATTGGCTCTGCTCTTGTCTATCAGCAGCATCTTGGACACATAGCTCTCTGAGTTCCTTCAGAAGGGTATCATTTCTCATTTCTCATTCCCAGGGTACCATGCTCAGAGTCCAGAGTACCTAGAACAAGGTCTTCTTCTTGTCTTCTCTCCTGTGACTGATAAGAGTCAGTCTTCCTTCACTGGTATGAGCTTTGTCACAAACGATCATACCTCCCTTATATGCTTCTAAGGACCCATTCACCTTTCTTAAAAATCATTTATGCTCCTCTAAGAGTAAGTCTACATCTTGCCTCTCCTTTCTCTGTTAAAATAATATTTAAGCCTGAATTCTAAGCAAGCTTAGGGAGTCATTCCTTTTCCCTTGGGTATCTCCAACGTGTACATACGTATTAATAAATTTGAGGCTTTCTTTTGTTAGTCTGTCTTTTATTACAAAGGTCTCATCCAAAGCTCACAAGTGTATTTTTCCTCCCCTATATGTGATTCCAGAAAACTTACATATCAACTGAAATGCAAGTTTAGCTTTTAATGTTCAGTTCCTTATAAATGTGTTAACCTACCATAAATACTAAAACATACAGCAATTACCAGAAAGTATATGTTTTTTTAAATAACCATCCTGAGACCTAGAGAAATCAGGTAATATGGAGGAAGTCATGAATCTTCCCCTTTTTGTCAATAGTTTGAATCTAATAAATAGCTTACCAATCGATTGTGAGTCACTACCTGTAGAGTCCACATGTTTAGTCTAAAAAATATCACAAATCTGTGTACATAAAACGAAAAAGTAGTAGCTAGAATAACTGACATCCCAAAGTGATAAAGAGAGTATGAAAGTTTAGGAAACCTGTCTTTTTGGACACCGAGAATTTTTCTCTAGGTAGAACTAGCAATCTGCTTTCCCCTTGTTGCAGCATACTCACAAGTGAACCATCATCTTGTTTTGATTTTTTATTATTCGCATAAGAAAAGTGCAATACCTAGTCATTCTCAGAGACTTTGAAATCTCAGTAGGAAGGAGAGAAGAAATATAACCGCAAACAATATAAGACAAAATAATAAATATAAAATTTGATTCCTAGTTAGCAATTACTAAGAGTTCTCACCATTTCATTTAATGAAGGTATATCCTTAAATGTTTAGTTGCATACTACAGGCTTTATTGATGCAGGGGTGTGGAGAAGAAAAAGGTTAGTATGAGTAGTACTGGTTTAGGAAGCCTTCATTTCAGAGTAGGTTTTTAAGTGGGCCTTGAAAAAATGAGAGGATAGTGTTGACCTAGAAGGTTTGCAGCCTCTGAAATAGCGTAACACTGGCAGGCATATCTCATAAAACATTTATTTAGGCACCAATTTCCAGTGTCTGCAGTTGGAAGGACTTTTGATTCCACCACCTACTGGTCTATTTGGTTGTACAAAACACCTGTGAAATGAGAGACATGATAGACAAACGTTACCCTGTGTAACGTTGGGCTCTATGTGTATAGAATTCTATGTGTATAGAATAACAGAATCACTTGGGAACTTTAAAAATTACAGGCATCTCCAGGCCTACTGAAACAAAATCTACAAAAGAATGAAGAATTTTTACTTTTTTTACAAGCCCCAGATAATTCTGGCAGCTGATAAGATTTGAGAATTACTAGATTTGTGTTTGAAGTATATTATTTTATCAAGAAGTTTTTCTCAGAACTGACAACAAGCAATGAAATACTGATCACCAATGCTAACCAGATTTGTTGAACATGGTAGCAGCACCCTCACAACTAAACTCACCCTGGTTCTTTTTTCTTTATAAGGCTCTGTCCACTCTTTACAGGCCTTCAGGAGTGTCCAAGATGAAGGTAAATTCCAGCTCTTCCTTGATAAGAAAATGGAGACCAAAGTGTTTGGTACTATGCTAGAGAGGGCCTTTGGGAAAGTGGTATATGATTCTAGGAAGAAGGACATAAATATATGACTAATAATGAATACGAACTGCCTCTACTTCAGTATTACAGTTCTGTTTCTAATAATTCTTAACAAAAGAATTATAAAATAGAATGATTTTACAGGAATAATACAAGCACCTTTAACTACTTTGATACTTTACAAAGTACTAGTTTACAACTAGGTTGAACTTACACCTCATTTAGAATTTATGTTGAAATATGTGATTCTTTCTCTGTCTGTCTGTCTCTCTGTGTCTTTCTGTCTCTGTCTCTCTCTTTACCTCTCTCTCCCCACTTCTCTACCATCTCCCTTACACCAAGGTTCCCAATGTTGATATTCATAACTTTGTGTCTTGGCATTCTTTAATATTTGAAATGTTTGTATAATAGAATTTCAGATATCCTGGAAGTTGGAGTGAAGAATACTTGGTTATAAAGAGGTTTCTAGAAATTATACCAAGTAGGAAATACTTATATTGTTATATAAGACCATCCAGTCACAACTTTCACTAGGAATATATCATGACACCTAGCTACTGATCCTACACTTTTATAAAACTTAAGTTCACTCTGTTTTTTAAAAATATGTTTCACAGAGTAAGACTTAATATTAGGTGCACAAGAAGAGAATAATACGTATATACATTTATTCATTCATTTGGCATTTGCTAAGAGTTTTATATGTGCCAGGAATTATATGCTAGAGATGCCAAGATTAAATGACACTATTAATTGCATAGTCTAGAAGTGGAAATAAATGTAAACAAATATTGGCAACATACTATGACAGGTGCTAGAATAACAAGATATAGTGGTTTACCAGAAAGGAGGGGATAATCAACACTTCTTTGAGAATGTGTGGAAAGAATTAGAAGTAGGTGAGACATTTAAGATGCATCTATAAAGATAAGTAGACTTTGCTTACATTCTCTTGGGAAAGGATAAAAAGGAATTCTAGTGTAATGTGTATTTCATCATCATTTTTCCTCATCCAGATACTCAGGCTTGGAGATTTCTCTCTCAATCTATACTACACAACCACTTTCTCTTTGTTTTCAGTGTTCATAAAATGTCCAATCATCCATTAAAACTTGTATGATCTGTTCATAATGGGATTGCTTTGGATGACAGTCATCAAAATCTTGGGCAATTAACAGATGCCCTTTTCTGCTAAAGAATCCATAGACAACATGAAGGCACTGTGAATGCAAGGCTCCCCTTTAACAACTACATGAGCAACAGCTAACAAGGCTCTTCAACACAAGTGACATGTGGCGGTTACCAAAATGGCAACAGAGGATCACAGGAATCAACTTACTCTTTCACATCAAATTGAAGTTGAAAAACCACAGCGATAGTGGTTCTCTTGATGCTGATTTGCCAGCCTCATTTATTCCCTTCCCTCCTTTCTTTTTATATGGTCCTCATTGAGTAACCACACCACTCACGCCCAAATTAATGACCACAACTACCACTGCCA
The DNA here is from genome assembly GCF_008692635.1 of Crocuta crocuta. NCBI lineage: Eukaryota > Metazoa > Chordata > Mammalia > Carnivora > Hyaenidae > Crocuta > Crocuta crocuta. The sequence continues at coordinate 1,797,603 of NW_027528869.1, forward strand.
AGGGTAGGAAGGCTAAGGAGTCTGTTACTCTATTTCGAGCTTATTATCATAGCATATACTCTATGTTCTGCTTCCTTCAGAGCCCTCTTCTTGATCTTAAGAACCTTTTCTTCTTTCTATAGGAAGCTGAGTCTTCTACATAAAAAATATTGTTTTCAAAATTACCGCTGTTGATGATGGATCCAAAAGCTTATGTTGGAAGAAATGTCAGTTGTTCTCTGTCTCTTTCTCTCTCTCTCTCTCTCTCTCTCTCTCTCTCTCAATGCTTGTTATTTACAATTTTAATTCTCTTCAAAGTAATGAATGCCTCTGACCAATTCCAACCAGGAAGAGATTAGGACAAAATTAATATTTCTAAATAATACCTCACTGCATCTGTCCATGTACAAAATGATAAAAAAGAAACCTGGAAGATTGGAGTGGAGCAGTTACTTTAGAAACTATATTTCATAAGCATGAAACAATCCTCTAAAATAGATGTTATCATACCTCACATGATAGATGTAGTTGTTAACGTTTAGGCTGTGTCCATGGTCACAGTTAGTGAGTTGGATTCAAATCCAAGTGTTCTGACTTCAAGTCTAATGCACTCTAAGTTTGATCTGTAAAAAGAAATAACTAGGACTAATGTAGCTCCAATTTCCACACTGCATATGCATGACTTCTTAATGCAAAAATTCAGGCATATCACGGCCAAATAATAAGAATAGCTAACATTTATTAGTAGTTTACTATTTAGGAGGCACTAAGCTATGTATGTTATATGAGTTAATTGTTGTTTTTACTTTAAACCTTATGAGATTGGTATTATCAGTAATTCCATTTGACACCTATGTCAAGGGCTTATAGAACTTATGTAACTTTAAGGACCACAAAGCTAAAGGTGCTTTCGTCTGAATATGAAGTCAGGCTTGATCCTAAAGTCCATGCTCTTAATGATTATTCTCTACTATTCTTATGGTTAATATGCTTCTTTAGGGAATATACATCACCAAAGAAGTCATGGTCCTTTCCTAGTTCTATCCTCTGTCAAGACTTTGGTTTTCCAAAGTCTTTTCCCAAAGTGGTTTTCAACTTTGTTTTGACGCCATTCTTTTGAGGAATTACCGGAAACACCACCATTTGTATATCCCTTTATCATGTCACATTAGCTTTTATTAGAATTAACTGCATAAGCTAAGTCATCCAAAAACATCATATATCATTGAAGAAGACTTAACTTTTCAAAAAAAAATCTTTGTGGGCTTTTTGACCTGTAACTTCTCACTGTCCCAGCAGTCTCTTAAATTTAACACAAAAGTATCTTAGATAATATCCTCTATATAGTTAACATCTTTCTTTGGCTATCTCACAACTGTGGCCCATATAATAACTCACATCACAGGATTTCATCATTTTAGTGTATGAGATATACTCAATATAGTATGTAAATTTTTTATTTATTCAGTGACTATTTTTGAAAACCTACAATGATCCAGGTAGTAGTGTTGCACAAGACATTGAGGACTAGAAGTTGTGTTGAGTCCAATAGACATGGTTCTATCTTAATAAAACTTAGGCCTAGAATGAAGACAGCCAATAAGTAAAAACAGACAAATATAGAATTACAATTTTGACAAGAAGGTGTTGCCTCAAAGGTCTCTAGCAGAAAGATTTGATAGGTGATAGGGGCCTGAGAAAGCAATCCTAAGTAAATAATAGTTGAACAGTCAGAGCTAACTAAGTGGGCATGGAGCCAGGAGGAAGTACATTCCAGCCAGAGGGAAAGGCACAGCAAAGGTTCTATGTAGGACAGCCTAACTGGGTACAAAAGCAAGAGAGTGAGAGAATGGTTCTGAAGAAGTTTGGGAGACAACAGGACCAAACCAATTAAGTCTAGTCTATTCTGTGAATAAGGAGAAACTGATGGGTTGGGAACACTGGTAAAATGGTTAAAGAGTGATTGAATACCAAACTTGCCTTGGAAGCAATGGATATGGTGTTGTTCTAGAAAGGATTAGAGACTTATTTCCCCAGGAGCCATTTGTTTACATGCCAAGGAGATAAAAATCTGAGAGTATTCCTTTCCTGTCTTCTCCTTAAAGAGAATTTGGTTTTTGTTGTTGTTATTTTAATTTCTTTATTTATTTCAGATTGAAGATTTCTCTTCCTCTCTTCCTCTCTTTTTCTGGAGATAGGGAAGGGTAGATGTGTTAGCTCCAATTTTTATTATTTTTGGAGATTCTTTCCTGTGGTACAGCTCCACAGCATGCATTGGTGAACATGTAGCCACCATTATGTCACCCGATTAGAAACTAGTTTATAGTTAACAAATGCTAAGATGTTCTCGGTAATAAAGGGTCTGTTTTCTGATAAGACTTTCCTGTCAAAGTATATTTGGGAATATATGTACATACATATATACAGACAGAAGACATTGCCTTAACTCCAGGCCTCAAATAATTCTACAAATAAATTTCTTTTATTTTAAATTTTTTAATGTTTATTTATTATTGAAAGATAGAGACAGAGTATGAGCAAGGAGGGACGGAGTGACAGGGAGACACAGAATCTGAAGCAAGTTCCAGACTCTGAACTGTCAGCACAGAGCCCAATGAAGGGCTCTAGCTCACACACCAGGAGACCATAACCTGAGCCAAAGTTGGATGTTTAACCAACCGAGCCACCCAGGCACCCCAATAAATTTCTTTTAAAAAAGCAGTTCACATATTTCTTTGTGAACTATTGAAGGAAACTAAGCATCATAAACATGAACTCTGAAAGAAAAATCATATCCACAAAGACTTTAGGCGTTTAAATTACAAACACAGAATATAAAATACTAATGCCTAGTTGGTCTAAAAAAAGAGATAAACCTGAAATCATGTTCAGAGAATAGAAGACTTTAAAAAAATGATCAAGTAAATTTGCATACAAAAAAGCACTTCCAAAAATGAGAAATACAATAATAAAATTTTAAAGTGAATATATACAGAATTGAGAGTGGATTATATGGATTTTAGGGTAGATTAGACTCAACTAAAAAGAGAATTTGTGAATTAGAAAGAGATCGAAAGCAATTATCCAGAATGTAGCACAAATTTACAAAACATTAGAAAATAAGAAAAAAAGGTGAAAGAGAGAGTGCGATGATCTGACATATGAAATCAGAATTTCAGAAGTAGGGAAAAGAGAGAATGAAAAAAATATTAGTATATTATCTAAGAATTTTCCAGAACTAATGAAATATATCAAACCATAAATACAAAAATCTCAATAAATTCAAAGTAGAAGAAAATATTCATAGTAAAACTGCCAAATACCGAAATAAAAGAAAAGATTGTAAAAGTAGACAGAGGCAATGATTAACTTTAAAAGAGCATTTAGACTTACAGCTTTCACCTCAACAGTGCTAGAAGTGAAAAAGAAATAGAATGATAGTTGGAATGTGCTTATTGAAAAACATTTATCACACTAAAGTTCTATACTCATCAAAATATCTTTCAAGAATAAAGGTGGAATAAAGACATTTTTCAAAACATAAAACTGCCACCAACATATCCATGCTAAAAACAAGTCTATAAGATGTACCTCAAACCAAAGGAAAGTAATCCTAGTTGAAAGTTCTACATACACAAAGACATAAGGAGTAAATAAAGTGGCATATGAAAATGTAAAGCTAGAAGATCATTGGCTGAATAGTAATAATATCTCTAGAGTTGAAAAAAATTAAGATAAACAAGGAAAATAGCATAAATGTACGGAAAGAAATAAATCAAGCAAAATGTTCACGATCTCTAAAATACCTCAAAGAAAGTTAAAAGTATTGACTAAATTTGGACTTGATCAGTTAAGGATGCCTGTAGTAATTTAAGAATATAAATAGAATGGGGTGCCTGGGTGGCTCAGTCAGTTAAATGTCCAACATCAGCCCAGGTCATGATCTTGTGGTCAGTGTGTTTGAGTCCTGCATCGGGCTCTGTGCTGACAGCTCAGAACTTGAAGCCTGCTTCAGATTCTGTGTCTCCTTCTCTCTGCCCCCCTTCTGTCTCTCAAAAATAAATAAATATTAAAAATATATATAAACAGAATGTATAGCTTCTAAACTAGTATTGGAAAAGAATAAATGATTAATTATAAAAAAGAAACATAGAAGATTAGGTATGAACACAAATACATCAGCAGTGACATGGACTAAAAAGAAACTGAATGCTCCTGTAGAAAGGTGAGGATTGTTAGACTGAATTTTTAAAAATAATCTAATATATACTGTTAATTATTGTAATAATTCAGACAAGTTGAAAGTTAAAAGATGGAAAAAATACTCTGCAAACAGAAGCTGAAAGGACGCTAGTGTAGCTGTATTAATTATCATGCAAAACAAACTTTAAGGCTGAAAGAATTTCTTGGGAGAAAGAGGGTCATATTATAAGGACAAAAGTTACAACTTAAATATATACACATATATTTGCATATATAATTTTCCATCTGCTTAAATTATGACCTCAAAATACCTGACACAAAACTGAATTATAAGGAGAAATGAATAGCTCTGCAATCATAGTGAGAGATTCCAAGTTTTCCATAATTAATATTAAAAATCAGACAAAAATTTTACAGCATAATTAAACTTTGACACATAGAGAACATCATATCCATCAATTTCAAAATAATCATTTTCAAACACACAGGAAACATTTGCAAAATTGACTATATGATGGGCCATTAAAAAAGTTTAAACGAATTTCAAAGGCCTGAAATCATACATGGCATATCTTCTTGGCTCAGCATACTTAAGTCAGAAACTAGAAGCGACAATGAAGCAAGTAAGTTTACTAGATACAGAATGAAATATAAAACTCTATTAAATTTCTATACTGTGGCAACACACAGGAAAAAAATTAGAAAAAGATCCTATCTAAATAGCATCAAAAATATTAAGAACTACTTACAAATCTAACCAAAAATGCACAAAATTCTATAGAGAAATTAAACTATTTGTGAGACATGTCATAGTGCATATAAACAAACGGAGATATCTTTGTGATCATGATTTAGAAGACTCAATATTTGCAGATGTCAGTCTTCCAACAGATCTTCTATTGATCTATAGATTTAATGTAACCCTGTCCCAAATTTTAATGTAGTGCAGTGGACAGGTTTGGGGAGGGGGGATATTTTACAGCTATTTTAATTAAAATACTGTGCTATTGATCCTCAGACACAAAGACCAATGAAACTGAATATAGAGAGGTCATTCATAAAAGGACATGCATATATATGGAAACTTCATATATTTCAATATAAAAAAGTCCAGAAAACTTATATATATAGTATACTATATTATTATATAGTATATATGTATAGTATGTATTATAGTATTGTATATACTATAGTATAGTATAGTATAGTATGGTAAACNATACTATATATGTAACATAAACATGTATATATAAAAGCACCGACTGTAGAGGCGACAAAGGCAAGGCTTTTTCAAAGAGAACTCTAGAGGGTGAGGTACAGAAGGGTGTTCAGAAAGTGGAAAGTGACTCAGAGAAAGAGATGTTGATATGCTGGTGAGAAGAGGGAGATTATCAAACAGAGAGGAGAATGCAAATTGCATTCTCGATGTTTTTCTAGTCAAAATATTTATTTTTTTAAATTGGGTTAAATGGTAATACAAATATTATGAACCTGCTTTAAGTTTCTAATGTATTTTACTTCAAAGGTCCAAAATTTAAAAATATATAATTTTAATTTTAAGTTTTAAATTTATAAAGCCATACATGACCCACGTTCTTTCACAATGCATACTCTGGACCCTCAGATTTAATTGCATATGCTTTGAAATTCTCTCCATGACCATGACTATTATAGATTTGAAGAGAGAGAACTGTAGCAATAATATCAACTGGGTCCTCAGTTACAAACATAAAAACACAGGAAGAAGAGAAGAGAAAAAGGACTAGAGAGAGAGAAGAGCGGGTTTATTTCATTTAAATGGGAAATGAACTTTTCGATGAATGGTAAGGAGAAAATTGGATTTCCTATCTTTATGATATTTTCCTTTTTTTTTGCAATGTTGAATAATCATCACCTTTATTAAGTTCTAAAACATGTTCATCACCCCCAAAGAAAATCTAATAGTCAATAAGCAATCACCCTCTATTCCCACCCCCACCCCCATCCCCTCGAAACCACCTATCTGTATGGATTTACTTATTCTGCTTATTTCATATACATGGAAGTATGCGATATGTGATTTGTTGTGTCTGACTACTTTCACTTAGCATGTTTTCAAGGTCCCCATGTTGTAGCATGTCTCAGTACCACATTCCTCACTATGGCCGAACAATTCCTTTGTATGTACGTATCATATTTTGTCTATCTGTTCATCATCCCATTACAGACATTTAGCATGTTTCTTCCTTTTGGTCATTGGAAATTGTTCTACTATGAACATATGTGTGCAAGTACTTGTTGAGTACCTGTTTTCAGTTCTTTTGAATATACAGCTAAGAGTGGAACTGTTGGGTCATAAGGTAATTTTACGTTTGCCTTTCTGAGGAGCTGCCAAAGCATTTTCCCAACTGGCTGCACCATTGTCCATTTCTAATAGCATGTAGGAGGGTTCCAATTTTTCCACAACTTGTTACTATTATTGTTTTGATTATAGTCTTCTTGGTGGATGTGAAATGGTATCTCACTGTGGTTTTGATTTGCACTTCCCTAATAACTAATGTCGTTGAGTATCTTTTCATGTGCTTGGCCATTTTGTATGTATCTTTGAGGAAATGTCTATTTAGTTTCTTTGCCCATTTTTAAATTGGGTTATTTTTATGTTTTCTGGATACTAGACCCTTGTCAGTTATATAATTCACAAATATTCTCTCCTAATCTGTAGGTTGTCTTTTCACTTCATTAGTATTCTTTGATGCACAGTTCTTTTTAATCTTGATGAAGTTCAGTTTATCTATTTTTTCTTTTGTTGCTTGCACTTTTGGTGTCATACATAAGAATCTATTGCCAAAACCAAGGTCAAAAAGATTTACCCTATGTTTTCTCGTTTAGTTTTTTTTTTTTTAATTTTTTTTAATGTTTTTATTTATTTCTAGGAGAGAGAGAGAGAGAGACAGCGTGAGCAGGGGAGGGTCATAGAGAGAGGGAGTCACAGACTGAAACAGGCTCCAGGCTCTGAGCTGGCAGTCAGCACAGAGCCCGACGCGGGGCCCGAACCCACGAACCGCGAGATCATGACCTAAGCGAAAGTCGGACGCTCAACCGACTAAGCCACCCAGGCACCCCTCTCGTTTAGTTTTATAGTTTGGGTCTTACATGTAGCTCTTTTTTAGGTGCATATTTATTAAATTTATTCTACAGATAACTGTGTTTTTATCAAAATGATTCTCTTAAGTATTATCTTCTGCTTAATTACTGTTTAATATTTTTTAATTTTAATTCCAGTATAGTAAATATACAGTGTCATGTTAGTTTCAAGTGCAAATATAGTGACTCAACAAATCTATACATTACTCGGTGTTCATCATACATGTACTCTTAATCCCCTTCACCAGTTTCACCCATCCCTCTACCTACTTTCCCTGTGGTAATCGTCTGTTTTCTATTTAGTCAATTTTTTTGTCTCTTTTTCTTTTGTTTTGTTTCTTAAACTCCACATATGAGTGAAATCATAGGGTATTTGTCTTCCTCTGACTATTTCACTTAACATTTTACCCTCTAGATCCATCCATGTTGCTGTGAATGGCAAAATTTCATTTTTTTATGGTTGAGTACTAGTCTATTTAATATATATGTATATATGTAAAATCGCCTCTTCTTTATCCCTTCATCTATCGGTGGACACTTGGGCTACTTCCATAATTTGTCTATTGTAATAATGCTATTATAAATTTAGGGGTGAATGTATCCCTTTGAATTAGTTGCATTTTTGTATTTTGGGGTAAATACCCAGCAGCATGATTACTGGATAGTAAGGTTTTTTTTTTTTAACTTTTTGAGGAACCTCCATACTGTTTTCCACAATGGCTCCACAAGTTTGCATTCCCACTAACAGTGCATAAGGTTTCCCCCTTCTCCAAATTCCCACCAAAACTTGTTCCTTGTGTTTTCGATTTTAGCCATTCTGACAGATGTTAAATGTTATCTTCTTGTGGTTTTAATTTGCATTTTCCCGATGATGAGCAATGTTGAGCATTTGTTCATGTGTCTGTTGGCCATCTGGATGTCTTCTTTGGAGAAATGTCTGTTCATGTTTTCTGCCCATTTTTAATTGGGTTACTCATTTTTTGAGTGTTGAGTATTATAAGTTATATATAGAGAGATAGAGATAAAGATAGAGATAGTAATATAGATACTAACCTTTTATCAGGTAAGTCATTTGTAAATATCTTCTCCCATTCGGTAGGTTGTTTTTAATGTTGTTGGTTGTTTCCTTTGCTGTGCAGAACCTTTTTATTTTGATGTAGTCTCAGCAGGTTTTTTTGCTTTGTTTTGTTTTTGTTTTTGCTTTTGTTTCCTTTGCTTCAGGAGACATATCTAGAAAAAAATGTTGCTATGGTTGATGTCAGACAAATTATTACCTGTGCTCTCTTCTAGAATTTTTATGGCTTCAAGTCTCACATCTAGGTCTTGAATCCATTTTGAGTTTATTTTTGTGTATGGTGTAAGAAAGTGGTCTGGTTTCTTTTTTTTTTGCATGTAGCTGTCCATTCTCCCAACACCTCTTGCTGAAGAGACTGTCTTTTTCCCATTGCATATTCTTGCTTCTTTTATTGAAGGTTAATTGACTATTAATGATGGATTTAGTTCTGGACTCTCCATTCTGTTCCATTGATCTATGTGTCTATTTTTTGCCAATACCCTACTGTTTTGGTTATTATAGCTTTGTAGTGTTTCATGCTATCTGGGATTATGATACCTCCAGTTTGTTCTTTTTCAAGATGTCACTTCCCCCGTGAATTTTGGCCTATAAAAAGACAAAACCATAAATATTTTAGGAATACAGAGAAATGTTTTTATAAACTCGAGTATTGTCATTAGTTTTCGCCAGAAAGCACCAAAACTGAAAAAGATATTTAAATTCAATTGCACTAAAATCAAAAATTTGTGTTTATCAAAAGACACCTCAAAGAGAAGAAAAAGCTTTAATTGAGATTGTGAGAAAGCATTTGCTGTATATAAAATTGATATGGTGTAGTTTTCAGAAAATATAAAGACGCTCTATGAATCAATAAGGAAAAGAAGGATAAGTCAATAGAAAAAATGGTCAAAAGAGCTGAATAAGCACTTCAAAAAGACAAAACTCCGAGAGTCATAAAGTGTATGAAAAGTCGTTTGCCATGATAGACAAATAAGCAAACTAAAACCACAGAGAGACACCATTAACCATTCATAAATGTGAGAAATATGAAAAAGCCTGATGGTCCCAAGTGTGATAAAGATGTAGAGTAAGAAGAGGTCTTATATACTGTTGGTGGAAGTGTTTCATGAGGCATGACTTTGGAAAACAGTTTGTAATTACCATGTAAAATTGGAGATGTACATATTCTACAGCCCAATAATTTGTCTTCTAGGTATGTCCCCAAGAGAATATCTTATATGTTAGCATAGGGACATGTGTATCTGGATGTCCACAGCAAAAGTAAGGAAGCAACCTAACTTTATAGACTGGATAAATGTGGTCTATTAATCTAGTAGATTACCAAACAAAGCTGACAATAAAAGAACTATACCATTAGGTTGGATTGGGTTTGAGTTGAGTCTCAACTGATAACAATATCCTAGTGGCTTAAATGCATTACGAATGTGTAAGTGTAGCAGATATCTTGGGGCCACTGACCAAGGGAAGGTAAAACATGAGCATGTGGGTAATGGGAGTATAACAGGCTGAGGCCCCATTAGCTTAGTCTCTGAAATATCATCTCCAATCTTTCCTCAAACCATGTCTCTCAAATCCAGGTGGTTGCCAAAGGTTTACAAACTTTTTGATTACAAGCATCAACCCTGTTACCTGCTGTTCCTCCAGGCCTTGGGCTTGATGCAAGTATATTCCAGATCTGTTGGTTTTCACCTTTTACTGCTGTGGTAACATCTCAGAGTCACCGCTCTTGCGTGGACAGCCTCTCACTGCAGGCTTTTCTTGCCTTGATGGGAAGAGAAAGTAACTATTCCCCCTCCGTGCTGTTCTCCTATAGTTCACAGTTTGGGGCCTGAGGAAGGAAACCCCAAGACACTAGTGTTGACAGCACACATGACAGGGTTGGTTTTCCCACATTTCCGGGGACAAATTCTCCTGCTACTGTCTCTTCTCGCCAACTTACTGTGAAGCTAATGAACCTTAAGCATCAAGACCCCTTCATTTGCACAGGTTTCTTCAAAGGGTCTGGAAAGAGCCCTAGCAGTGTGTTCACATGGATATACGTCTTTATAAAATTTGCAAAACCCCAATGTATGTAAACAGGAGTCAGGACCACTGTCTATTTCCACCCTAACACACCCTTCAGTAAACTTCAGCTCATGCTGAGTGACATTACAACAGCTCAGAGCATTTTTAATACTTGGTTAAGGGAAAGTTGAACTGGGAATACACTAAAAAGATTTTACTTGGGGGGTTCCTGGGCGACCCAGTTGGTTAAACCGAAGTCCCACTCTGTTCAGGTCATGTTCTCATGGTTGGAGAGTTCAAGCCTCACATCGGGCTCTCTGTTGTCAGTGTGGAGCCCACTTCAGATCCTCTGTCTCCCTCTCTCTGCCCCTTCTCCATTTGGGCTTCCTCTCAAAACTAAATAAACATTAAAAAAAAAGATTTTAGTTGGACATGGATAAATATCAATTTCTATTTATCTATCTATGCACCCATTCATCCAACTAGATATAATTATATAGTAGATATAAATAATTATAGAATCGGTACAGCTAAATAAATATAGAGATAGAGATGGGGAGAGACAGATATTGTCGTAGTCATTTCTGAGCAAGGTTAAGTTATTGCTAAGCATCCAGTTGTAGTAATGGCTTGCAGGAAATTCATATTGGCCACTGTGCTAAGTCACTTGGGAAGAACACAAGGGAAGGGCAAGAGTTTATATTACGATTTGAACATATATTATGTGTTAACCACCCAGATTATATAAATGCAGGAAGAGAAACCAGACTGAAACTCAAGGAACCAGAGCCTGGTCTGTGGAAATCTTTCAAACAGTTCATCTATGAAGAAATTTGATGGAAATATTCCTAAATTTGTCAATACTCCCGAAAGTTTGCATATTACTGATAACATATTATAACACTAAAATTTCTCTCATAATATCAATACATGTTTAAAAGTTTTGATTCAACATGTGTAAGGGAGGAAAAAATGTTCCTCCACCTTCCTGGCTGCCCCGACGGTGTTTGAAAATTAAATTGACAATGACATATTAACAGCAGAAAAGCACACAAATGTATTTAATATGAGTTTTACCTGACACAGGGGTCTTTATTAGGAAATGGAAACCTCAAGGGATGGTTAGATCGGAATACTTTTATGGGAGCTTTGATGAGTGGGGTGGGCAGTTGTCTAGAAATATGATAGGTTGAGGAGTATGGGGTAAGTGCAGTGTACTGGCCAAACTTAGCAAAGTGGTTTGTGAGATTCTTCTTGGCCTCTTTTTGTCTTCAGAGATAAGGACACTTCTTTCCTCCAGGTGTTGGGAGGGCATCTCTTTCATGAAGGCTGTGTGACCTCTTTCAGGAGAGAAGGGCTGGGAAGGTCAGAGTGACATTCTTGCTTCTGCTGTTTTTTTTTTTTTTTTTTTTCAAACGTTTTCACCTTAAAATACACCATATGCTGGGGCGCCTGGGTGGCTCAGTCGGTGAAGCATCCAACTTCATCTCAGGTCTGGATCTCGCAGTTCATGAGTTCCAGCCCTGCATCAGACTCTGTGCTGACAGCTCACAGCTTGGAGTCTGCTTCGGATTCTGTGTCTCCGTCTCTCTCTGCCTGTCTCTGGCTTGCAAAACTAAATAGACATTAAAATTTTTTAAAAAATACTCCATATGCCAAGGTATCATATTTTGGGGTAATTGATCCTCAACTCAATCACATGCTGGAGGTGAAGGGAAGGAATTACCCTTCTATTATGGCTATAGAAAATTATATCACATGATCGCTGCCATTTGGAGAGGCACTCAAAGAAGATGCAATGAAAATATGTAGAAAGAATGACACAAAGATGGCTGGCAATTAAAAATGTTTTTTTTCCTGTATTTTGTGGTACTCGTTAGCTCTTTGAGATGGATATTTTGTCTTGTTTTTATTTTCTCATCTCAATAAAATTTACTAATTTTATGTATTTTTAAATTTGCTTTTTCTCTAAGGTACCCACAAAGTGCATACCCTTCAGGATCAATGAAACCTGGATCCATCCCTACCAGTGTTGTATTTTCCAGGGGAGATGCTGCAGAGGTTGGTCCTTGCTAGAGGCATCATTCTCGAAGGAAATATTTAGGGCTCCTACTTTGGAGCCCTTGCCACATAAAGGGAAACATGTAAAAGTGAGCCTTTTTTAAAAATATTTTTTAATGTTTTATTTATTTCTGAGAGAGAGAGAGACAGCATGAGCAGGGGAGGGTCAGAGAGAGAGGGAGATAAAGAATCTGAAACAGGCTCCAGGCTCTGAGCTGGCAGTCAGCACAGAGCCCGACGCGGAGCTCGAACCCACAAACCATGAGATCATGACCTGAACGGAAGTCGACGTTTAACCAACTGAGCCACCCAGGTGCCCCAAAAGTAATACTTAACCCATGGAATTTCAGTCCCCATCTAATGAATCTCTGTATATTGCCCTTCAATTTCTTTTCTCACGTGAGCATTTCTTTTCTCTTCTTTTTCCACTTGTGCAGCTTCCTCTCACTCTTCAACTGCACTTCACTTGGTAGCACCTTGTCCAGAGCTTCGGGTACTCACCACTCTACATGTTCTGTGAGACATCCCATGGCTAGCTCGAGGCCACCGCCAGAAGATTGTACCACACAAACCCCAGCGCTCATCGAACATGGCTTTATGCTTCAAACTTCAAAAACACAGCGTATAAAATCCTTCTTCCACATTTCCCTTTGTCCGGAATCTTGCCTCTTGGCTGGCCACTGCCATGAAGATCTCGTGTCACACTGCTGTCCTGACCAGAGCAAGGAAATTCAGAGAAACCCCGTTTCTCCAGTGGCTCTCCTGAGAAACAGAGAGGAAACCTTCAATCGAAATTTGGGAATTTGGGATTACAGAGAAATCAATGTTTTCTGCAGCTGGACGTAACCTATGGAATCATAAAAGAGAAAAAAGACATTGTTTTATTATTTTAATTCAATTACTGCCTGGTTTATATGATATTCTGTGAAGTAACCAGAAACTTAACCATCATCCTTGACTTTGTCTTTAAAAAGGCAAGCTGTGCTTTTGCATTACGCGAAACTGGCTTAATAAATGATTGTTGGGACACAAACTGTTGGTGCATTGAGTAAACAAACTGCTTTTTTCCAGTTTGTGAAGCTAAAACTCTCTTCCGCTATTTCTGTAATTGGAGTCGGTTGCTGGGTAAGCCATCACACTGTCACCTAGGTGTCACTGTGGCTAATTATTAAAATGAATCCAAGTACATGGTATTTACCATCCCTGCCTCACTTTTATTTCTTTTCTAAAGTGCACGCGAACCCTACAAGACTCACTTAATTTCTGCAAGAAGGTTCAGAACCTGTAAGAACTCCCATTCCCTCTCCATCGCTGCGGCTTCCAGGGGCCACCCTTTGACCCACTGTTTCTGTTTAAAGTAGCCATAATTTGATAGGCGCCTGTGTCTCAGTTGGCTCAGCACACAGCTCTTGACTGCAGCTCAGGTTATGGTCTCGCAGTTCGTGAGTCCAAGCTCTGCCAGCACAGAGCCTGCTTGGCACTTTCTCTCTCCCTCTCTCTCTCTGCCCCTCCCCTGACCTCTCTCTCTCTCTCTCTCTCATAATAAATAAAAAATAAACTTTAAAAAAAGTATCCATAATTTGAGGTGCAATCCAGGAGCTCAGTAGAAGGTCCACATCTGACCCAGAGTGGGAACCCTGAAAAGAGAGATCACAGCCTCCGCGCACTGCAGGAGTCTCCATTCAAGTTTTCCAAACTGCCTTGAGTGCCCCACTTCCTCATGGCTCCTTGGTATTAATTCAAGGATGTAGAACTAACTAAGCCTTATGGTAACACCTAGACCAGGGCCACTCAAAATGTGGTCCTCAGACCAATGCTGGTCTATAGAGTGTTGCCCATCGGAGACAACAGAAATACAGAAACCAAGATTTTGCGTGAGGAAACGTTTACAGTCAGCCCACGCTGCAGGACACTGGCAATCCACGCACATAATCAATGAACTCATTTTCTTAAACAGGGAATACCCAGTTCGGACTTTACCAGACTCGCCTGGTGAGTTACATGTGATGTGAGGGGCAAGCTGACCAGGCCCCGGTGAGACCATGTATTGATCCACGAGAGAGAGAGAGAGATCAGAAGTATAAAAACGTGTTTTTAAGAGCTAGTTCTTCATGATAGTTCGAAAAGCTTTGATCCAGGTACTGAGAGTGGGCAGAGAGACCCGGAAGTTTAATGAGTGCGAGTTGGAAAGAACCCAGGGACCTCCGTGGAGACAGTCCCGAGTTCTTCCCAGTCTCGGAGTAATGTTCCCCTTTGCCAGGCTCTTATATTTGAACCCGGGTATGAGAGTAAGGTGTGTTGGGTGCCAGCTTGGATAATACCCAACCGTAAACTGGCTCTTCGGAGACCGCAGAGCGCTCTCCTGCCAGGCAGCAGAGCAGAAATAACTTGCACGCACACCGCACCGAGGTCCAAAAGAAAAGCCACACAGGGACATCTAGTGGCAATGGGAGATCCCGGAAATGCTCCCGAGGAGTCCAGGAATTTCCAAACCACTAACTGCTTGGGGGCTTTACGTTCACTTACTGAACTTTACCTCCTACCCTAACAAATCAGTCGCTGCATTTGCAAGGAAGCAGAGGTCAGAAGGGTTTGCAGCCCCTGAAATGGAGCCCCTGAAACCTTCACCACTTGTTAGACCACCCCTCACGCGTCACTGGGTAGCCAAAGGAAGCAAAGGGTGAGGACAGATTCTTCAGGCCAGTGTGCTGAGGGGAGAATATGGATGGGAGTCCCTCATTTCACGGACGATTACTTCCATACTCTCTTTCCAGTTGTCTGCAAAACAGACCTGACCCTTGAGAGGTTGAAAAGATGCAAAACTTCAAAATAAAGTGAAGACATTAAAAACAGTCCTCCAAACTTGCTGATCTATAAATTAGCATCAGCAGAACACTTAATGAGACTCACTCGTGAGCTTCACGGCAAGATGACAAAGCCAAATCAAAGCCAGCCACCCAGATTGATAAAACAACGCCCTCAGAAGAGGCAGGCTTCTCCTGGCCTTTGATGGTAGGAGTGAAGCTGAAATAGATACGATTGCATCAGAAATTCATTGTCAAAAGCTGACTCTTTCACAGGCAGACAGATGTGCAAATAAATTAAATTAGATCTAAATTAGATGATAAAAATCACGGTGGAGTTTATTATGACAAAACTATTGAAAGTC
>NW_027528869.1:1813232-1847406 GCF_008692635.1 Crocuta crocuta
AGAGCTGATTTTTTTTTTTTTTTTTGCATCTTCTTTGTGTAGCAAGGTCAAATTGTACACCCTGGTACAGCTTTTTGAAAAGTATCTACTTGATGTAATTTCAAAGTCCTCCCTTCCACCCACCTACACCCCCACCATCGAATGACAAGTAAAGTCTTAAATGTGCCCATTCATGCTCACCAACCCTCTCCTCGAGTACAATCATCCATCGCAGGCAACTGTAGCTCAAACTAGTAATTCGAGCAATTTCTCTTTGCAAGGTTCTCCTCTTTCCCAAGTGAAATTTGGGCATATGAAGTTCATACGGGGGAGGTGATCTCTAGTCCCTTGTGTTTCTCTCCTGCCTTCTGCTCCCCTGAGCTATAGGGGTTTCTTCTACTCTCCCACCTCAGACTGTCCTGTCTAAATCCACTCGAACTGGTCCACACTGGTGGAATCTCTGCGCTGTTCGCTCAGCACATTGAGTGTGTCCGGTAATATCCTCCATTCCCACCCAACCTCTGCTCTGGTTTCTACCTCTACCATCCGCCTGCCCTGTGACCCTCACTAAAATCTGCCCTCACTATGGGACCTCCGTGATAGGGCCACCTGTTCTCAGCTAGCCCACCTGGAACAGGAGAGAACCTCAGGAAACAGTCTCTAAAAGTGAGCCAGGAGAGACTCGGGGGTCTTATTTTGGGCCTTTCCTTTCCAAACCACATGACACTGCCATTGCTACTCTCATATTGCCCTGGCGCCCCTGGGAGATGAACTTCTCCAGAATTCACTATGAGAAGCAGGGCGTATTAGTTTCTTGGGGCTCCTGTGGCAAATTATCGCAAGGTCAGTGGCTTGAAACAACAGAAATTGATTCTCTTCCAGTTGTGGAGGCCAGAAGTCTGAAATCAAGTTGTCAGTGGGGCTGGTTCTCTCTGGAAGCTCTGAAGGCGAATCTGTCCTATGACTCCCTCCCCACTTTCAATGGCTGCCACCAACCCTTGGCGTTCCTTGTTAGGAGTTGTATAACTCGCCTGCCTTCATCTTCCCATCATCTTCTTCCTTCTGTACCTCAACCTCTGTTTCCCCTTTCCTTCTCTTATAAGGATTTGGTATTGGATTTAGGGCCCATCCTAATCCAGAATAATCTCCAGTCAAGATCTTTAATTTAATTACATCTGCAAAGATCCTTCACCTTGTAGGTTCTATGGAGTTAGGACTTGTACACATCTTTGGGAGGGGGCACTATTAAACCAATTACATGGGACATAGTTCTTACTGGGGCCTCTGTCTTCTCACAAAGACTAAGGGACTGTGTAGGTCCCCTCAAGGGATCTCAGTAGCATCCCATTCCTAGACTCATTCTCCCTAGGGGAACCACCTTCTTTGTGGTGGCTCCTTGTCCCTCTTCAAAGAATTCTCCTGTGTCATATCTTCCCTCTTTCCCACTTCTGGGCATCTTAATTCTAAAAGGTACCTACTCTCCTCTTTCCTGGGGTGATAAAGTCTCAGGGCATGCACTAATGGCAAAAACAGTGTGGTTGAAAAGAGATTAAATTGTTTGAAAAATCTTATCTCCATTATATATGTACAGATACACATCAAGTCTGTTATATTAAGATATTGGCCCTTCATGGCAATATCTTAACAGAAATTTTAAAGGAGAAATCCAGTGTTGGAAAAAAAATATAAAATTTTACTATGGATAAAAATGCTAATCATAAGCACCCACTAATACACCTCAGCCTGTCTACAATTTTCTTCTATTGAGAACAAAATATTTTTTCCTTCAGTTGCTCATTTATTTTTATCAATTTTGATACCAGTATAGTTAACATGCAGAGTTATATTAGTTTCAGGTGTACAATGTAATGGTTCAACAATTCCACATATTACTCTGTGCTCATCAGAGTACAAAATATTTTTAAAGTTCAACAGACAGCATCTAATTTATTTAGGCTTTGTTAAAGCTACAGTTCTAGGTCTTGGAAGAATTTCCTCACCTCTCCATTTTATATTTTAATATTTTCTTTTAAAACATTTCAAACACAAAGAAAAGCAGAGAGAACAGTATAGTGACTCTCTGTGAACCTGTCACTCAGCTTCAACAGTTCAAAACTCAAGACCAATGTCTCTTTCTTTACACTACACTTTCTTGTCCTGCAGTTTGAAATTATCTCCGACAGCATCTGTAAATATTGCAGAGATGTTTCTAAAAGATGGAGACTTTTTTGCATATTCAATCTCATTACGGCACCCGAAAAATGTTAAAGGAATTCTTTTCCAAAAAATATTCCTTTATATCAAATATTCAATCATGTTCACATTTCCCAAATTACATACTGGTTTTCATTTTGTTTCTTGATTTAGAATCCCCATGACATCCATACATGGAAAGATGATAAATCTCTCAAATTTCTTTTATCTATAGGTTCTCTCTCTGTCTGTGTCTTCCTTCTTCTCTGTCGCCTTTATTCTGTCTTCAAGCTTTTGTTGAAAAAATGGTTTGTTTGTCTTTTAAAGCTTTCCTCTGTCTGAAGTTTTAATTCCATCCTTATGGTGACTTTTGTCCTTTGTATTTCTATAAGTTTGTGTTCAAAATTAGCGATTTGTGGAGATTCACGCAGGCTTTTTTTTTTGCCCAGACAACTTCATAGGTGGTGTTGTATACTCTCCTCAGGAATAAATTATCCCTGCTGTTTTCTTTTTGTGATGTTAGTGGTCATTGATAATCGTTGTTTGGATCCATTAATTTGGAATTAAGAAATTGAGAAATTTTTGTTTCTTCAATTATTAGCTGGCATTCTTCTACAAAGAGACATTTCCCTCTCAACAGCAATTGGTTATGCTGAGGTACAGTTTGTAAAAGAGGCAAGATAAATGCTTACTTCTTTTTTTTAACAGTTTTCAAAAAGAATGAGGGCCCAAACATCCTTCAAAGAAGATAATATGTATGGTCTCTTATGTATATTATCAGCATAATATGTATGTATGTACACATATGTATCTGTATGTATTTGTAAGTATTTTATCAACTTGTGGATTTAAATGTCTTTGATATCTTACAATTTACTGCAATTATTATTCCTCCTGATACTCAAGTCATCCTGTACTTGACACGGGAATCTATTCATTTAGGCCCCTGAGTCCTTTTTGAGATGACACTAGTGGTCTTGAATAGCATCCTTATTTTCTGATGTGACAAGCTATATACCAGGTTCATCTTACGTTTCCTGCCTCTGGCTGTTCGTTCTTTTCAGTGAACACAGATAGGAAATAAGGTTACCTCAGTTTCATTTTAGATGAAACACATCATAAGCCCAAACTAATACTTCCAATTCAAAATCAGGAGTAGAGAGGTTTCACTTTACTAACTGATTTCATATTTGTATCTTCTTTCTGCCATGCCCCAATTCCAGATTTTCTATGATGCCAATACAACTACTCATTTGCTTTATTTCACACTATATACACAATAGTCTTAGAGAAGTATTGACACTGCCACCAATTACATCATCACTGAAGAGAGGATTTTTTGTTTGTCTTTTTATGTCCTTCGGTCCCACTAAGGATGTACAATCAATCTGTTACGCTTTAAAGTCACTTGGGATAGTTCCTCTATGGGAGGTTATTCCATCAACAGGATATGCTCCGAGGTTTCCTTTTCTTTTGACTTTCAGTGTTTAAGAATTGCTCTTTATTTTTAATTTAATTTTATTATTATGTAAAGTATTTACGTTTCCAGTCACATCTTCAAAACAAGGTATTTAAAGGAAAAACAGAATAGTTTCTATCCTTCCCCCTTCCACTTTAACCTTTTTTCCGGTACAAAAAAATGGTTATTTTTTGAACCTTATAGTTTGTCTTTTTATTGATTTTAAAAATATAAGCACATAGGAGCATGCATGCACGCGCATGCATTAGCACACACACACATTCTTACACTCTGGAGATTATTCCATAGTTAACAGAAATTTTTCACATTCTTTATAGCTGCATAATAATCCATGCGTATCATAGACGATTCAACTGTTCCTTATTGGTGGGTATTTGGATTATTTTCAGTATTTTACCATTATAAATGGTGCTTCAATGGATAGCCTTGTTCACAAGTCCTTTCATATTTTTACTGGTGTATCACTAGGATGGATTCCTAAAAATGGGTATCGATGCAATTTTTCTAGTTCATATTCTGAAATATATTTTAAAACTCTAACGTAGAATTCTAAATGTAATGGTTAGTGTTTTTGTTCTTGGTAAGGGGTTTGGGGTGATTTTTGAATTCCTGAATTTAAAATTTGTTTGTGTGGCAAAGCAATGAGAAGTCATGATTTTTCTAGTCGAACAACATTCTATTTCTCCATAAAATAGTAATAAATTCAAATCCATCAAAGAAACTAGGAACAATTCTAAAAGCAATAACCATGACTATATTGTGTGTATGCAATATAAAATCACCACCATGAGCATAAATGTCCCAGGAAAAAACAAAGATGTTAAATTAGATCTCATCAGTGGTTTCTGAGCTTCCCATTCACTTTCATTTGCCCACAGCTTAGTCTGCTCTCTGTTAGTGTAAACTACCTGAAGTACTTAAACATTAATGGTTTTAACTACCGTGTCTGACAAGTGAGTGATTTAATATTACACTGGAAGTGTCATGATTTCTGTATGTTTGATCCAAGCAACATGAAACTTTTACAGCCACAAGGCCTTCAAAACTTCAACATCCTTCATAGTAACATCAAGAGTACTTACTGATCTCAGGGAGAAAATTCAGCTACCAGGGAGCTCCAGATTCAAAATATGCTGGTAAGAAGCTGTGTTTTCATAGAGGTCAATTAACAATATCTCAATCCCTTTAACAATTGAGCAAATGCTTAAAAGATTACCAAATATTCCAGCATACACCGTATCATGTAAGACATAGTAATTCGTAATAAAAATAGATAATTTGGGTGAAACACAAGAGGATCGACGTTGAAATAAAGTTTTCTTAGCTTTAAATTCTGGCATATGTTATTTAGTGAAAAAGAACTAGAGACATTTCTGCATCCATTTATATCCTTTTGATTCAGTTGTGTGTGTCGATCAGGAACTGCCAAAACCTAATATTCAGACTTTGGGAACTAAAAGGCAAAATTGGGTGTGTTATATAGGTACTTTTATGACAAGAGAGAAAGCAAATTTCCCCAGTTTTAATTGATGAAATTCAAAAGATAATTATAATGGAGCACAATTCTGTTTTTGTAATTCAGATCCACAAGTGAGAGGAATGGACTTTTATTCAAATAATACCATCCAGCTTATCTGGGGTTCAGGGTGAGTGCACCCAATTATCAACGTTAGTGCAAATGCTCATTGGTTAAAAAAAAAATGTAGCTTATGGGCCAAACAATAATATGTAGCAGCAGGTCAGATGTGGCCCACGGGCCACAGTGACCTGAACTCTGACACAGATAGTTCCCATTATAGCATAGGTTCAATCTGTTAAACAAATCATTTTGCTTTCCTTCGGCTTTCTTTACAAGCCCTAAATTCCAGGATCCCCACTAGAGTGCAAGCTCTACATGGCAAAGGTCTATCATTGATGTATACCAAGCACCTAGCACAGTGCCTGGCACAGAAGAGGCCCTCAGTGAATAGTTCTTTCGTAAAGCAACGAAGAAAACATTTTCTGCTATTTTCCATGTAGATATTTGGACTAGATGGAACCTTGCTAACTCTTAGAGTCAACATTCTGGGAGCCAAGAATTAAGAAGACTGAGGAATCCTATTTCTCTGTCCCACACACGATCACTGCTCCTAGTGGCTGGACTACTAAAGTGATAGCCTGTTTAATGTCTGAAGAAATTTAATAGAAGGAAATCTGGAAAGTGGGAGCAATAATGCATTTTTTTCGGAAAATTAACAAATGATCACTTGGCTTTGGTGACATCACATTGGTTACTCAGAGAACTCAGAAACTTAAAGATTAATATTCTAAGACCTCAAACCACAAAATGATATTTAAATTACAAACTTATTTTTGACCTCATGAATAGAGGCTATACAAGCTTTCTGCTATATTATTCCCACACCTTGCCATTCATAGTTTATCACTAGGAAAAGAAGAGTCTACTACCTGCCTTCAAAACAAGTGGAACTTTTAGAGTCAGAGAATATTTCAAATGTTTTTCTTTTTTTTTTTNTAAATCGATCTCTTTATTTTATGTGTGACAACTGGAGAGAGCAGTAGTAGGTGATGTGCAAGCAGGTCTCATGCAAGCTAGTGGCAAGCTGTTGTCGGAACCGATTCTTGGTTCTCAAGTCTAATTGTGTTGTCATGAAAGATGAGTTATAAACAAGAAGTAAATTATACTCCATTAGTTATCAAGTTTATAGATTTAGTAGCTCAGACAAAGAGCTTAGCACACTTCTTATTTTCATGATTAATAAAATGGATAGAAAGATAATATACAATTATTCCAGCAAATACTAAAACAAAAATTTTGCATTTGGGCCAGTAATATCGTCAGTTCTCTTTTCTATACACCAATAGTTGGAAATTGATTAGGTCTGATGTAGCATTTGGTCGGGAGCACGGTGCAGACGATAACTCAAGAGAACAGACTGGACTTGGACCAACTTGATTATGGAGGCAAAAAGGCTCTCCAAATATTTGTTCCCTATCCCGTCTGTCTCCCCATGCCGCACATTGCAAATGAGAGGAAGAAGGCCAAGTTCACATACCCAGATCACAATTTTTTTTTTAGTTACAACTATTGCTATCATACTGTATGTAACAGATTACCACTAATCTGAAAAAAAATTATTGCACATTAGAATGAATGCTGTTTTAACGTGGTAGAGTTTATAAGACACTTTACACGTGTTCGAAATGAACCTTACGTAACATCGTAACATGGGGAAATGGGGCAGACTGATTGCACAAATAGCCTAAATTCTTTCTCTCTGCATCCATGGCATTTTTCCACGTGACTTTGCAGTTCTCACTAATGAGGTTGAGTCTATTTCCTAGGACTTTAATTCTGCAGTCACACACGGGACTTTTTTTTGGTTTTTTGGCCCATAGCATGTTAGTCTATGTGATGCATGCAGAATCTTGAAGAGGTGCTTATACTTTTCCATTTCCTCTATTGCTCTTGCCATGGCCATGGTAACACACCAGACTAGCCTACAAGAGTCAGCAAAACTCTTCCTATAAGAGATGAGATTGGTTTGCTTTTTTTTCTTTTTGGTTCTGTGGGTCACGTGGTCTCTATTGTAACTCTTCAACTACTAAACTCTGTCATTGTGACATGAAAGTAGCCATAGAAAATATGAAACTCAATGAGCACAACTGTGTCCCAATTAAACACTGTTTATAAAAGTAGCCTGTGGGCTAGATTTGATTTGGCTGAAGAGCCATGGTTTGATGCCCTCTGCATTAGAGGAGGAAACACATGGAATAGAGGTGAGTTGCCCTTGTAACCACAGCTGAGATCATATGGAATCAGCCAAGCTCCAGCCAGTTCCCAGAAACATAAGACAACTAGACACATGTCCAGCAACCCTGCCTTGCCAATGCGTAGCTTGTAGCAGACACAGGAGCAAACCCAGCCAACATCAGCTCAACCCTGCAGAGTCATTTGCAAAGCCACTGAGTCATGGGTGATTTGTTACACAGAATTATTCTGGCAGAAGATTATTCATACTGTAGGGAAAGTATTCATTTTGCCACTGTAAAATTAAGAATGAAACTTAAGGAGGTTAAATACCTCGGTCATTATCTCAGTCAGCCAGAAAGTGTCAGAATCAAGACTTAGATATATATGTTTTCAAATCCAGTGTTCTATTCACTATACAAAACTACTTCAATCCTTTCTCTCTCTCTCTCTCTCTGTTTTGTTTACATGGAGATAAAGATAAAGATATGTACAATTTAGGCTAAAAATAAGAATTTTAGGCAGCTTCAAACTCTTCATTGCTTCCCCTTTTAGCGTTTAGCTATTAAAAATCAAATCATGTCACTCTGGGTTAAAGTTTGGATTATTTTCCTTACCTTGCTAACACTGATCTCCTCGTGGTGTATCATAGTCTACATTGTCCTGGTTCATATTTTCCAAAACTCCGGTAAAAGGAAATAACTTAAATAGCCCACTCTTGCACACAGCTCCTATTTCTCCATTTTACTGCTCCCATTTTATGCAGGGCTGTCACAGCTTTCTGAATTAAGTGTGACTTAGGGCCTGCGCGCGCTGACTGAGGGGGCTCATAGGTTCTATAGCTCATCCGCAATCTTGTACTTGAGCTGTCAAGTGTGAGAGATTGGTGCCAAATTCAACCCAACATAGCCCCTTCCCAGTAGTCTGCTTTTGACAACTCCTCCTTGTCAAATCCAACAGTTTACATAGGATATAGAGTGAATAAAGTACTCTGGAAGATACGCATGTAGAGGTGCTGCTTCCGCTGATAGCAGCACACCTATCAGCTTCCCACAGGGCTGACATTTCAGGCTGGCAGGGGGGAGATGATCATGGGACCTTTGTGCCGCTGTTTCTAAATGGATTGTGGGGACTCCCAAGGCAAATTGCTTCACGTCTCACCAACTGCCTTCAAGAAGAGTCAGTGTGATGCAACTATGCATCTCAAAAATTATTTTATTTTTTGTATTTATAAAATAGACCCTTCAGGTAAATGGCTTATACAACCCATGCAAGATTCCCTGGATTTGAGTCTCTCTGCCTTAAAGTTTAATGCTTTAGGCACCAGAAACTCTATGCCCTTCCCCACACCGCCTGTGGAAACATCGGGCCTTAGATTCATTGAAGGTTAGAGCGGGCGGGTAGCTGTCAATGGTGCTTAGGTGTTTCCAGAGGTTCCCCTAATTACTAGAAACCAAAGGTTGTACAATTAATTTTTGACAGTTAATCTCCTAGCTGAACATAGCGTAGGTATAAGTCATTAGCTTCCAGCTCATTAAGACTCAACAGGTAGACTCTCAGTCAGAAGAGGGATCAGATAGCTAAGGACACAGGGAGAAAGAAGAACACAAAGACATGGGTGCCTGTCTAGGCACCCAGGTTGGTGAGAGGCTCACATCATCAGATATGGTCTTGCTAGTCCCCACCTGAGAGGCTGTTCCAAATGTAGAGATGAATGTGCTATAGCCAGTGGACTATGAGTATTTTTAATCCCATTCATGAGATCATCTGTACTTTGAAATGGATGTATCAGTTTATTATAGTCTTGTGCCATTTAACATTTGATTCATCTCACTGTCTTGCATCTAAACCCATGCTCACCAAGTATGTTTTTTTGTTTTTTATTTTTTGTGTTGTTTTTCTTTTTGTTTTGTTTTGCTTTGCCACACAAGCCTACCTACAATGTGTAGAGTGCTGGGCCGTGGAGTAACTTGAGTACTTTCGGCAGCGCTCCTTCAGAGAAAATCAACAGAGGCTTTCTGATCATGATTTTAGCTTCTAAGTTACCTTGACCACGAAGGCACAGTGGGCTGGCCCCTGGGATCCAGACCACCAGAAAATGGGATATTTATAAGACTGACTTTCGATGAATTCCCTGCCATTCTGGTTTGCACTGCAGTCTCATTTATATTTTGGTCCTTATGACTTTGCCTCTCAGGACCTAATGGCATCTATGCCTTGAAAGAGAAAATGCCTGAGCCTTCAAAACAGAGGGAATCCTTCATTTGGCATTGATTAGATAAGGTTTTCTTAACCTTTCTTAAAGCATTGAACCCTTTGATATTCATGAAACTCACCATCTTCCAACATGTCCCAAGTAAATACATTTTATAAACAGATGTCCCCATTTGCTAAGAAGACTCTAAGTAATACCGTAAGATAAAACAATAGGGCTTATGTCCTAAAGAACATAGATTCAATATATATACAGTTGTGTGTATAGATGCTAGCTGTAGAGATTTTAATGAAACGTGGCCTACCCTCCACCCTCATTTGAGAGTCACGTCGTCCCTCTCCAACAAGACTCCCATCAGTGCCCTAAATATTGCATCTATAAGAATTACAGATAAATGCCCTGATTTTTGCAGAAGGATCTTGAATTATGATAGGTGTAGGTGAAGGGAGAGCAAGGCATGAGTGAAAGAAGATGGTGAAGTCTGAAGAAGTAACATGGTACCTAATCATTAAGTATCCATAATGATACTTAAGATTAGTACTAGTGATGGTGCTGGTACTGGCTGTGTGGGTGTGATGTGGGGTTTGCAAATATGATGTGTGTGGGTGTGAATGTATATGCATGTCTGTGTACACGAATGAGAACACGTATACAAAAATAAACAAAACACAATCCTCACTTTCAGGGTTCCGATTAGGTGGCAGAAACATGAACGTATCCACCATAACGCCTCACACGTAAACAGTGTGAGTGTAAACCGTGCACTCTCTCTCCCATGTGTGTCCAATCACAGGTGAGTTGTTCTCTGTACAGACTTTGCTCTAATGCCCAGGGTATCATGTGGTCATGTGGGGGATCCTTGGTGCAGGAGAGACTAGACCAGGAAGTATTCGTCCCCTTCATCCATCTGCTTCCAATAGCACAATTCCACTGGGGTGCCTCGGGGGTTCAGTTGATGGAGACTCCTACTTCGGCTCAAGTCGTGATCTCAGGGTTTGTGAATTCGAGCCCTGCTTCAGGCTGTCTGCTGTCAGCACAGAGTTCACTTTGGATCTTCTGTCTCCCCCTGTCTCTGCCCCTCCCCATCTTGCACACTCTCTCTCAAAAATAAACATGAAAAAAAAAAAAAAAGATTCCACTATGACTTCCCAATATCTACAGCTTCTCTTATAAGAGAAAAGAGAAACCATTTAAAATTGTCTTTACAGGGGCACCTGGGTGGCTCAGCTGGTTAAGCGTCAGGTCATGATCTTGCGGTTCGTGACGTCAAGCCCTGTGTCANCTCTCTGCCCCTCCCCATCTTGCACACTCTCTCTCAAAAATAAAAATGAAAAAAAAAAAAAGTTTCCACTAGTGACTTCCCAATATCTACAGCTTCTCTTATAAGAGAAAAGAGAAACCATTTAAAATTGTCTTTACAGGGGCACCTGGGTGGCTCAGCTGGTTAAGCGTCAGGTCATGATCTTGCGGTTCGTGACGTCAAGCCCTGTGTCAGGCTCTGTGCTGACAGCACTGAGCCCAGAGCCTGCTTTAGTTTCTGTGTCTCCTCTCTCTGCCCCTCCCCAGCTTGCATTCTCTCTCTCTCAAAAATAAATGAACATTAAAAAATTTTTTAATTAAAAAAATAAAATTGTCTTTACAACTATTGTTCAAACTTGAGAATTCAATGAAGTAGATTATCTCTGGGTGTTTTCATTTTTTCATACACGTAGTCCCTATACCTCTGAGTATATAAAACTTAAATGCCATTTTTTTTTGTCCTGACAGTTGTCTAGTGATGGGTATCAAATATTAGTAACTGAATTGATAACCATTATGATAACCACAGTCTACTCAGCTACTACTCTGAGAAGCATTACTGTGGAACTTGAGGTTTTAAGAAAACAAAGAGAAGAGTGGTTAAAAATCTCACATGAAGCTAGGAAAACCTCAACTAACTGAATCATTATGCCTGAGAGATTATTCAAATAATTTTTCACATGGACAACACTTTATTGTTTAGAAAGTACTTGTTTTATATGCTTCACACACACAGATCATTGGACCTTTAAAATATCTCACAAGAAGTTTAAGGGAAATGCAGCTCAGACAGGGTAAATAGGTTATCCAAATCTAAGGAACAGGGTGTGTAGGTGCATATGTGTGTGTGTGTGTGTGTGTGTGTGTGTGTGTGTGTGTGTTTACGCAGGTAGATCCAATCCTTGAACTTTGGGCTTTTCACTTCTAAGCTCATGGACTTTTCCATTAATTACACCACAAGCTTTTCTGAAGCCAAGACCCATGCTATGCACAAGCTGCTTTTAAATAGAAAAAAAAGTAAAGAGAGACTTGTACAGAATTCTCCATAGGCCAACAGTTTCTCTTTATGTACTTAATTAAGAGTTGCTCAAATTATGAGACCTAAAATATTACACAATGATTTTCTCTTGTGTGGTAAACCTAAATGAACAATTATGAGAGCTACTAAAAGCATTTTTTAAGAAATATGTATTTAAAATTGAGATTAATCAAGATAGCAAAACTAATAATTAATATAAATTTAGTGGCAAGTGCAATATTGATATCTTAGAGGTTCATCCTTTATTGTAAGGGTTTAAGTACACATAATTCCATTTAATAGTCTAAATCCTAGTCGATTTATATAAGTGTTTGTATATTTGTATATTTATATATTTTTTATGTGGAAACCAAACTGAGCGTTATTAGAACGTTAAACCCATTGGGTGAAAATTTATAGGAAAATAGGATTTACAGTGTCAATTTATCTCCACGTATGATTACAAAAATAAAAAGATATCTTTACAGTGGACAAATATGGTTGACACAACCTTATTACGTTGATCAAATTTAACAACACCCGTCACAGGACAGGCTGACATCATATGCCTATTGATACGTTGTAACGTGAAAGACACAGCATCTACCCATAACACTTAATCTGAATCTAAGAATCAGAAAACAATAGACAAAATAAAGCCAGAATAAGGTTCATTCTGTAAAACAGCACATACTCCTCCAAAAAATGTCAATGTTATTAAAGACAAAAAAAAGAAAGAAAATGAAAGAATTCTTCAATTTAAAAAACAATTTTAATGTTTTATTTATTTCTGAGACAGAGAGACAGCATGAGCAGGGGATGGTCAGAGAGAGAGGGAGACACAGAATCTGAAGCAGGCTCCAGGCTCTGAGCTGGCTGTCAGCACAGAGCCTGATGCAGGGCTCGAACCCATGAACCGTGAGATCATGACCTGAGCTGAAGTTGGACGCTTAACCGACTGAGCCACCGAGGCGCCCCATCTTCAATTTTATTGAAAATTAAACAGAAATAATAACAAAATGCTTGTGTTGTCCTTGTTTGGTCCCTGGATCCAAATTATAGCAGTTTTGAAAGACATTATTAGGAAGATCAAGGACATTTAGATATTAATTATATATAATATTATTATATTAATGTTAAATTTCTTGTGTGTGCTCATGATATTGCACTTATTTGGGGACTGTCTTAATCATAGGAGATACATGTTGAAGTATTTAGAAGTGAAGTATCATGATTTCTGCAACTTACTTTGAAATTATTCAGAAAAATACTGAGTGACAGAGTGAAAACAAATAAGAAAAATGTCAACAGTTGGTAAACCTAGGTGAAAGATACATAAAGGAGCATGGGGCTACTTTTCCACTCTCTTGTAGGTTAAGGCCTTTTGGAAATATAAGATGGGGAAAAATTAAACCAAATGAAACTATTCTTCAAATTCTTTATTTCCTATGCCTGTTTCAGCAATATTGCAATACAGGTGTGTCATGCATGCACTCACCCTTTTAACAGATTTAAAATATTAAATGTTGAATGAATGCTACAAGTTAAAATCTGAATTTATAACAAGGCACTTAAAGAAGAAATCAAAAGGCTTAAAAATTATGTTAAAATTTCAGTAAAAGTATAAGATTCAAAGATATTTGTGATGTTAATATTCAGACTGTTTGCCACATCTTAGTTTCTCTGCTCCCTTCCCACTTAAAATCTAAGAAAAAAAAGTATCATTATAAACTAGAAGTACAGAATTCTTAGAAATTAACTGAATGATGAGTCGTAGGATTCTCCTTACAGGTACAATCTACTCTTCAACAACCTGTAAGCCATTGAAAAAGTAACTCCATATCCAAGAAAGAAAGCCAAAGCACGATTTGGCTGGGGAAGGGGTGTCAAATATGCGATTGTGTGGTAGATCCGTGCTCCCACAAAGAGTCTGAAGTGCAGGATGGCCGTAGAAAGATCTGGACCACTCAAGGAATACAGAAGGCCAATACCAAGAAATGGCACAATATTTTCAAGGTCATTCAGGTGAGCTCTGTGGGAAATAGTATAACATTAGCTTCAAAATCAGTAGACATATATAGCATTTTTCCATTTCTTCTAAAACTAAGTATAATGTGAATGGATCTTTAAAAATTCATATATATTTTATTTTTGTTTAAATTGCCTTGCACTTTAACCAACCGGTGTTTATTTAAAATGTCATTATTTTTGTTTCTATTCTTAGTGTATCTCAACATAATAACAAAGACACATTACATTTTCAGGAATATTAGTCTTAAAGCTCTTTTATAGTACCCCAATAGAAGAAGTGACAGGATACACACACAATAATCTCTCAATGAATGCTTTGTTCATGCACTGGGGCCAGTGAGAAGAGAAGCCATCTAGTTCAACTCCTAACCTATGCATCAGTCCCTTAGCAGAATCCCCAGGGAGTATCACCTAGACTCGATTAAGCACTCTCAGGGAAAGGGTAGTCTCTGCCTTTGAAAGTAGTATATTCTAAAAGTCTCTCCTTTCCCTATATACCAAACCCAAACCTTCCTTATCTTCCTTTTGAATGGTTCCCTTTATTTCTCCAGCAGCCCTGACTACCTTGCAACTTTCCTTTTATCTTGTTGTATTTAATGTATATATGGTCTCACATTCTTTCCAGAACATGGTGAGATAAGATTAAATAAATACATATGTAAAATGTTTTCTAATCATCACTGAGTTCTGTCTGCTCAAAATGCAAGTAACTTACTTTAAGCTATTTATCTTAACATTTCCAACACATATTACTTTATGTTTTTATTTATTTCTCCCCCATGGCGTATGTATGAATTTTCTCAGTATTGCATACTGAAAGCATACTTCATTTCACCTCATTTGTAGCCCCATTCAGTCCCTGCCATTGGTATCTTATGCTAAGAAATAGCTTTTCCGTGTGGAAGTAATAAAAAAAAAAAAGTCTAGGTTAAAAATGAAATGGGGAGATTCTGGAAACTCTTTATCTGAAAAGTATCCCCAACGGTGAATTGTTACTAGAAACCTTTTGGTGCGGTCGATAAGGTCTCAAAAATTACAACAGGAAACGGGACACTGTCTCTCTTGGAGACTCTTTCCTCTGTCGCCACACTGAAGACCCAGTGTCCATCACCAGGGGGCGCTGTGCCCACAGTTGCTGCATCTCTATGGACACTGACTCCTTTCAGAATGAGGGTCAATGGTTATTCACAGCTTGACTAGAAGATCAGCTTCAATAATGGCTTTCTCCTCTGGAAGTACAATGGGCATGGGGGTGGGAATGGGAAGGAAGAGTGCGGAAGAATCTAAAATCTCATAATAAAATATCTTTTGTTAAGCTTTCACACACGACACTTGGATCTTCTCTTCGAACTTACTAATGCTATTGAGAGCCTAATTGTTATCGCTTTCAAGTCCTGGGCACAGGGTCGTGATTAGCATCACGGATGTGATTACCTTCTCCAGAAGGGAGGTACAAATGGTAAAGACAAAGTTTTAAACTGCTTAATGTCTTTTTGGTGGTTTTGGTAACTCCACAAAGCTTTACTCACTTTTTCTAATGTTGATTCTTTTTCACCATAACATTTATAATTTCCTAATACAGTTTGAAATTTTCACATTGATTCTTTCTCCTGAAACTATTTTAGATCCACATTCTTGGCACAGACCATTTCTAAGCCTGGCTGATTTATTCAGCAGGACTGCTAATTTAACAGATACATAACTAAGTGAAGCAGAAGCTAAATTTTATTCAAGTTATCTAGCACAGACTTCTTAGAAGAAAAACATTTCTGTTTTTTTAATTTTTTAAATGTTTTTATTTATTTCTGAGAGAGACAGAGACAGCATGAGCAGGGCAGAGTCAGAGAGAGAGGGAGATACAGAATCTGAAACAGGCTCCAGGCTCTGAGCTGTCAGCACAGAGCCCGACGCAAGGCTTGAACCCACGAACCGTGAGATCATGACCTGAGCTGAAGCCAGACGCTTAACTGACTGAACCATCCAGGTGCCCCAAAAACCTTCCTGTTTAATAGATAACTTGGGATTGACTTTTTGCATAAGCAAAAATGTGAACTTAATTTCAGTACTGATAAAGCAAGGGAGTGCATGGGGCAAAAAAAAAGAGCCTGCAAAATGATATAATGCTGCACACTATCTGAGGTAAGGAAGGTACAGTGCAACTTCCTAGGGAGAGGCCGCTGAAGGACACTGTCAGAACTCTGTCTCACCTACAGCTTGAAATGTTTGCATTGCCATAATGTGACTCAATTTAGCCCAGTCTATTTTATACACATGTCTTAAGTCGGTGTTTTGAAAGTTGAGGAAAAACAACTTTACACTAGCCTCACAAACATAGCCAATGGAAACACGCACAAATGTAGGAACCAGACTGACAGGGATTCTGCAGAAATCGTGGGAGAGCTTTTGGACTTTCAGGGGGGATCAAAACAGTGACAATTCAAATATAATCTAGATCCTAAAGGGACTACAGACTCCAGCTGATACATACCTGAATTACAGAAGTAAATTTTTCTTATTTCAGTATCCATTTCACTATTCATAGTCACCAAATTGAAAAGTGCCATCAAATATACCCATGGTGTCTTCTATCTTAACTATTCACCACAAAACTTAAATATCTGTATGCTTAAGTATGGCTATGAAAACACTTCACTGTTTCTTTAATTTCATCTAATTTTACTTATTCCTTGAAATGTGCCTAGCATTGCACAACGTGTGGATGAGCATTAGAAAATACTAAATGTGGGGCACCTGGGTGGCTTAGTCAGTTAAGCATCCGACTTCAGCTCAGGTCATGATTTCATGGTTTGTGAGTTTGAGCCCCGTGTCAGGTCTGTGCTGACAGCTCAGAGCCTGGAGCCTGCTTCAGATTCCATGTCTCTCTCTTTCTCTGCCCCTCCCCTGTTCATTCTCCCCGCCCCCTCAAAAATAAATAAACATTAAAAAGAAAAAAGAAAAGAATATACTAAATGAGAAATTTACATATAACTCTGATGTTTCAATGTTAGGAAAAGGTAATTAATAGAATGCTAATGGAATCCCAACAACAACAAAAATTCTGTGGGGGAGGGACAGCCAAGATGGTGACACAGGAGGCTCTTGGACTCACTCCCTTCCACAGCCACATCAAATGTAGAGTCCCACACAAAGTAATTACCTCTGAAAGAAATCCAGAAACAAGCTACGTGACTCCGAGACATTGAGCAATATCCATATTTAAGGCTGAGACACAATCTTGCCATAAACCCTATCCCCTAGTTTAGTGTCACACAACTGAGAGGGAACTTCCAACTCCAAGCTTCTTCCTGAGGAGCAGTGGGTTTAGACTTCACATTTGTGCCCAAACATTTAAGACTGCCACCCAAGGACAGGACCCCTGAGATATCTAGCTCTGAAAATCAATGAAGAGTGCATCCCAATGACCCACAAGACTTGCAGCAAATAAAAGAGAAGTTGTTAAGGGCTGTACAAGACTTGTGTGTCTGCACAGAGGGAGCAGGCAAAATTGTCCCTCTCCCAGTCTTTTCCTTAAAGGTATGCAACTATATACTTTGAAATCTACTACCTAAGTAAGTATCAGCATGCTTGTATCTAGGGTCAGACTTTGATCCTTTGTAGAAACCAGAGAAGCCGGTAGACACCTCCCTGGCCTTTTCTTTTTACCTTGATCCCGGTCACCAGTATCTCCCTGGAAGGAGCTTATACACATGTATGCATTCCAACCTTTATGGCTGCAGCCCTAGGGACGGGTCCCTGGATCACCTGACCCTGATCAGCACTAACAGTTAAGGGTCCCACAAAATATAGCAAACAAAGAATCAGTTCTCCACAAGCTCAAGCAGTCACTACGACTATCTGTCCACATGGCTATACACAGCCCAGAAGAGAGGGAGTTGACACAAGTGCCCAAATCCCAGTATCTCTCTAGATGGAGCATAACTACATACTTTCGCAGCTGTACCCAAACGTCCAGCTTCCGATTAGCCTACATTTAAATGTTGACTGTGATCCTCCCTTTGGAACACTTGACAAACCTTGGCACACCCTGCACTACTGGGAGCCAGTAAAAACAAAGATGACAGCTTAGACGATCACAAGGTCTGAGAGACAACCAGGGCTCAGGCCAGGATAATTGACAAGGTTCATTTCCTATATGAGACCATTCTGTCAAGACTGGGAGGAGTGGTCGTTTTCTAATGGACAGAAACCAATAGAGTGCCAAGGAAAACAAAAAAACCCAGAGGAATGTGATTCAAACCAAAGAACAGGATAAATCTACAGGAACAGATCTTAACAAAACAGAAATAAGTACATTTACTTAATAGAGAGTTCAAAATAATGGTCATAATATGCTCCTACATTCAGGAGGGAAATGCATGAACAAAGCGAGATTACAACAGAAATAGAAAATATTAAGAAGTGCCCAAAAGAAATCACAAAGCAGAAGAATACAATAACTGAATTTAAAAATTCAATAGAGTGGTTCAACAACAGACTAGATCAAGTAGAAGAAAGAATCAGTAAACTTGAAGACATAGCAGTGGAATTCAGCCAATTGTAGACACAAAAAAAATAATGAAAAGGAGTAAATATAGTTTATGGAACATCATCAAAAAGATTCATATTTATTTGTTTATTATGGAAGTTCCAGAAGTGGAAGAGGGTGAAAAGGAGGCAGAAAGCTAAGCCAAAAAAAATAATAATAATAATGGCTAACATCTCCCCTAACCTGGTGAAAGAAAGAGACATCCAGATGCAGGAACCTCAGAAAGTACCAAAAAATATGAATCCAAAGAGACTCACAAGTAGACACATTATAATTAAATTATCAAAAGGTAAAGACAGGAGAGAATCTTAAAAGCAGCAGGAGAAAAGCAGCTTGTTTTATACAAAGAAACCCTATAAGACTATCAGAATACTTTTTACCAAAAACTACAAGGTAGAAGGGAGTGGAATGATATGTTCTAAGGTCTTAAAACAAAAACAAAAACAAAAACAAAACAAAAACCTGTCAGTAGGAATCCTCTACCAGACAAAGTTGTCCTTCAGAATCGAAGGAGAGATAGTTTTCCAAAAAAAGCTGAAAGTGTTCATCACCAGTAAAGCAGCTAGAAATGTTAAAAGGTGTTCTTTAAGCTGAAACAAGACAGTAATTAGTAAGAAGAAAACATATGAAAGTAAAAAAGTCATCAGTAAAATCAAATATAGTTAAATTCAAAAACTAATGTAATGATGGTGGGTAAATTACATATAATTCTAGTATAAAGACTGAAAGATGAAAGTAACAAAAATAACTATAACAAAAGACACAGAATAAATGGATAAAAAAACAAGATCCAACTATATGCTGTCTATATTAGACTTACTTCTGCATTAAGGACATGTAGACTGAAAGTGAAGGGATGGAATAAGATATTCCATGGATATAGAACACAAAAGAAAGCAGGAAAAGCTATGCTTATATTACACAAAGCAGGCTTCAAGCTAAAGACTATAACAAGAGACAAAGCCATTATATAATGATGAAGGAGGTCAATTCATCCAGAGGATATAACATTAGTAAATATTTATACACCTATCATAGGACCCCCTAAATATATAAAGCAAATATTAAAGACTTAAAGGGAGAAATGACAATATAATAATAATAGTAGTAAAGGGTTTTAATACTCCACTTTCAACAATGGATAGATCATCAAGCGGCACCTGAGTGGCTCAGTCGATTAAACATCTGGACTCTTGATTTTTGGCTCAGATCATGATCTCACAGTTTGGATTTGAGCTCTGTGTCAGGATCATTTATATCAGCTTGGGATCCTCTCTCACCCACTCTCTATACCCCCCCACAATGAAATTTAAAAAATAATAATGGACAGATTATCCAGACAGAAAATCAGTAAGAAAACATTGGACTTGAACTTTATACATTAGCTCAGGTCACCATAAAAGACGTTTAAAAAACGTGGCACTCAACTGCAACAGAATATACATTCTTCTCAAATATATACAGAATATTCTCCAAGACAGATCATATGTTAGGGCAAAACATATGATCTTGAGAAAATGAAGATGAAACAGAAAATACCAAAACTTATGGGTACAACAAAAGCATTTCTAGGAAGTTTGTAGTCATAAATACCTACACTAAGAAAAGGAAAGATATCAAATAAACAACCTAACTTTACACCTTAAGAAACAAGAAAAATAAGTAACCCCAAAGTTAGAAGAAGGAAATAATAAAGATGGTAGTGGAAATAAATGAAATGTAGGTTAAAAAGACAATAGAAAAAGCCAATGAAATGCAGAACTGATTTTTAAAAAGGTAAAATAGATAAGCCTTTAGATTTAACATTAAAAAATGAGGAAGGATGCAAACAAATAAAATACGGAATTGAGGGGCACCTGGGTAGCTCAGTCAGTTAAGCGTCTGACTTCAGCTCAGGTCATGATCTCACGGTTTGTGGGTTCGAGCCCCGCATCGGGTTCTGTGCAGCTCAGACAGCTCAGAGCCTGGAGCCTGCTTCAGATTCTGTGTCTCCCTCTCTCTCTGCCCCTCCCCTGCTCACGCTGTCTCTCTCTCTCTCTCTCTCTCTCAGAAATAAATAAAACATTAAAAAAAAATACGGAATTGAGAGTGGAGACATTCCAACTGATACCAGAGAAATACAAAGGAGACTAGTATGAACAATCAGACACCAACAAATTAGACACCCTGGAAGAAAGGGACAAATTCTAGAAGCATACGATATACCAAGACTGAATCATGAAGAAATAGAAAATCTGATCAGACCAGTTACTAGTAATGAGACTAAATCAGTCATCAAAACCTCCCAACGAAGAAATCCAGGGCCAGATGACTTCACTGCTTAATTCTACCGATCAGTTAAAGAAGAATTAATAGCAACTCTTCTCAAACTCTTCCGAAACAGTAGAAGAGAACATAACACTTCTAAACCCATTTTACAAGGCCAGCATTACCCTGACGCCAAAGCCAGATAAGGACACTACAAGAAAAGAAAATTACAGGTCAATATTTGATAAACATAAATAGGAACACTCTCAACAAAATATTAGCAAACCAAATTCAACAGTTTAATTAAAAGGATTTAAAAAATAATGACCATTATCAAATGAGATTTAATCCAGAGATGCAAGGATGGTTCAACATCCATACATCAACACCACATTAACAAAAAAAGGGATAAAAATCATATTGTCATCTCAAGAGACACAGAAAAAGCATTTGACAAAATCAAAATTCCTTCATGTAGAGACTTGGAACAAATAGCACATAGAGGGAACGTACTTCAACATAATGAAGGCCACATATGACAATCCCATGGCTAACATTATACATCATGAAAAGCTGAAAGATATCCTCTAAGATCAGGAAGAAGATAAGGATGCTCACTCTCACCACTTTTATTCAGCATACTGTGGAAATGCTAGCCAGAGTAATTAATCAAGAACAGCAAATAAAAATCCAAATTGGAAAGAAAGAAGTAAAATTGTCTCTATTTGCAGAGACAAATGCAGAGACAAATGATATCATACCAGAAACCCTAATTCTGCTAAACAACTATAAAAACTAATACATGAATTCAGTAAAGCTGTAGGATACAAAATCAATACACAGACATCGGCTGCATTTTTATACATTAACAATGAACTATCAGAAAGAATAATTAGAAAAACAATTCAATTTACAATTGCACTAAAAAGAATAAAATATTTAAGAATAAATTTAAGCAAGGAAGTGGAAGATCTATAATTGGAAACTATAAGACACGGATGAAAAAAACTGAAGTAAACACAAAGTAATGGAAAACCTTCTGTGCTCCTAGGTTGGAGGAACTGGTATTGTTAGAATGCCCATACTCCTCCAAGCGACCTACAGATTCAGTTCACTCCCTCTCAAAATCCCAATGGCATATTTTTAGAGAAATAGAAAAACAATCCTAAAGTTTGTATGCAACCACAAAGATCTGAGAGGCAAACCATGAGAGACTCTTGAATGCTGAGAACAAACTGAGGACTGATGGATGTAGAGGGGGGAGGGGGGAGATGGGCATGGAGGGGGCACTTGTGGGGATGAGCACTGGGTGTTATATGGAAACCAACTTGACAATAAACTATTTGTAAAAAATAAAATTAAAATAAATAAATAAATAAAAAAGATCTGAATAATCCAAAGCAGTTTTAAGAAAGAAGAATAGGACTAGAGGCATAACATCCTGATTTCAAACTATATTACAAAACTATAATCATCAAAGCAGTATGGTACTGGCATAAAACAGACATGTTAGATCAATGGAGTCATTAGCAGTCAATTAATTTCCTAGAGCTAATTTTCTTGAAAACCCAGAAATAAACCCATGCATTTGTAGTCAATTAATTTTTGACAAAAGAGCCAATAATATACAATAAGAAGTCTAGTCTCTTCAATACACTGTGTTAGGAAAACTGGATACCCACATGCAAAAGAAAGAAACAAGACCCCATTTTATATTATATGCAAAAGTCAACTCAAAATAGATTGAAGACTTGAATGTAATACCTAAAACCATAAAACTCCTGGAAGAAAACGTAGAAGGTAAGCTCCTTGACATTGATTTTGGCAACAATTTTTTTTGGCGTTGACATCAGAAGCAAAGACAACAAAAGCAAAAAGAAACACCTGGGTCTATATCAAAGCAAAGAGCTGCTGCTCTGCAAAGGAAGCCATCATCAAAACAGAAGACAATCTATGGAAGAGGAGAAAATATTTGCAGCCCACATATCTGATAGGTGGTTAATATCCCAAATATACAAGGAACTTGCACAACTCCATAGCAATAATAATAATAATCCAATTAATAAATGAGCAAGGACCTGAATGGTCATTTTGGTCCAAAGAAGACATCCAAAAACCATTGGCTAGCAATGGTTTTGATCAACCGAACCTGTGTTAGGATGGCTATTATCAAAAAGACAAGAGATAACAAATGTTGGCGAGGATGTGGAAAAAAGGGAACACTGTTGGGGGGGGACACAAACTGGTGCAGCCACTATGGAAAACAGTATGGAGGTTCTAGCCAGATGATCCAGCAATTCCACTTCTGGACATATATCAAAAAAAAAAGAAAAAGAAAAAGAAAGAAAGAAACTACTATTCCAAAGAGATATCTGCACTCCCATGTTCATTGCAGCATCCACAACAGCCAAGATACAGAAATACCCAAAGTGTCCCTCGCCAGATGAAGGGATAAAGAAAATGTGCATATACATGCAATGGAAGATTATTCAACCTTAAAAAAGAAGTAAATCCTGTTATGTGCAGCAACATGGATGAACCTGAAAGACACTACGCTAAGTAAAATAAAGCAGACAGAGAAAGACAAATGTTGTATGGTATCACTTATACCAGGAAGATAAAAGACAGGAAAAAGAAGTCAAACTCATAGAAGCAGAGAGTAGAAAAGTGGTTGCCAGGTGCTGGGGGAAACTAAGGGCAAGTTGGTAAAAGGGTACAAAATTTCATATATAAGATGAAGAAGATCTGTGGATCTAAAGCATAACATGGTGACTACAGTTAATAACACTCTACTGTATAATTGAAATTTGCTAAGAGATTAGAACTAAAATGCTCTCATAAAAAACAAAGGATGGTAAATGTGGAGGTGATGGATGTGTTAACGAACTCGGTGGAGATAAACCTTTCCCAACGTATATCAATCAAATCATGATGCTGTGCACTTTAAGTGTCTTATAATTCTGCCAATTACAGCTCAGTAAAGGTGAAAAAAGTTTGCAATTTATATGACTTTAAGGCAAGGATTAAGAAATAAACCTTTAGAACTAGAATTCAATGTGGCTTTTTGAAAAGTATATTAATTATAAGGAAGCTGTGTGAATTGTATCTTGGCTTATTGCTTTTCATTGTTTATTGAATTGTCAGCACATTAAGCATGATACCTACAAAGGAGAGCAAGAAAGAAGGGCAAGATTTCCCACGTTCACATTTTGAGTCTTGTGTTTTTCAATTTTTACTTATTTATTTTGAGAGAGAGCGAGTGAGTGTGCATAAGAGAAGGAGGGGCAGAAAGAGAGAGAGAGAGAGAGAGAGAGAGAGAAAGAATCCCAAGCAGGCTCCATGCTGTCAGCGCAGAGCACATGGGCTCAATCCCAGGAACCATGAAATCGTGACCTGAGCCAAAATTGAGTCGGACACTTAACCGACTGAATCATCCACCCACATTTTGAGTCTTATGCAAAAGTTATCTTCACCCTTTCACACAAGCTGACACTCTCAACTCCAGAGAAAGATGGCAAAGCCGTAAGAATCTACCATCCCCCATAGCAGCACTCTCCACAATAGCTAAAACATGGAAAGAGCCTAAGTGTCCATCAACAGATGAATGGATCANCCATCCTCATTTTACCTCCTACCTGTAACTACTTCTGAAAACTCCCTACACAGAAAAAAGTCATTAACCCCAACAGAGTAGGAAATTCGCAATGTGTACAATTGCAGGGAGAGTTGGAGACTTCTAAAACTTCTAGTTTTCCATAAGTATTACATGGACTGTATAAGATGACTGGCTTTCCCCTGTCTTATGACCCCCAACATCTCACTGACCTTGACCAAAATTCTTTGATAAAATAGTTTACCTTCGCACACGTTCCACTTTGTCATCTGTTCGTAAATATTTCTTGGCATTTTCTCCTTTGCCAAAGTTTGCACAGTCTTCTGGGTTGGCAAAAGCCTATTCCAAATACCAAGAAAAGAAACTTTGTTCAAATACCAAGTAACAGGGGAGTATTCTACCTGATAAGTTATTTGCATTTTAACAGAAAAAAGACAGGCCTCCAGATTGGCTCTTAGGAAAGAAAATTTGGAGCTCAAGCACAGGAAAGGGTCTATACTTAAATCTCCATTTTTATTAACAGTCAAAAAAAAAACTTAAAAAAAAGCATAAATACGAACTGAAATAAAAACCAATGTTTAAAAATAGCAAAAAGGAACCAAAAAGGGGGAAGAGAGCATAATTTTAAATCATCATGGGCTATTATTATGGCGAACTGGCATTTTTCATAGTGACGTTGATACAATTGCTCTCAGGAGTATTAACATTTCCAACTGATTGGCTCATAGTAAAGTCATAACTTTCGTAGCCAAGGATGCTAGAGAACAGGCAAGAAGCGTAAAAGAGTGAGGGGCAGGAAATATATTTTGTACTTTGTTAGGCTATGTGTCTCTTTGCTTTCGCTGAATTAACACTTTGGGTTGAATAATATAGTGAAATATAAGAAGTTGAATTGCCTTCCTATAAATACCAAGTACATATTCTAGGGCATATGTTCATTTATTCCTTCCTGCAGTGATTATGCTCTTTGATATGATTTCCCCATCCCTTGAAACTTGAAAAATGCATTTAAGAAATATTTAAGTATGTTCCACTGCTTAATTATTTATAGTAAAGAAAACCATGAACTACAAAATTAGCTTGACTTAAGCTTACAAATCCATAAATATTATCATACTTTTCTTAATATGACATAAGCATTTATTTCAGATTAAGATGTTGCAGAGAACTGGTGAGAAAGGACATGATACAGTATCAGCTCTTGAGGTCATACAGTCTGACACACACTAGATGTTCAATAAATATGTTTCAGATAAGTAAATAAATGTATTACAATGGAAAGTGCATGAGATTTGACTTTAAAGCAATCTGAATTAGAATCTCAGCATCACCCTTTATTGGTGCATAGCGTCTCTGATCTTCAGCTCCTCATCTGTAAAATGGGGAGACTAACCCTCATTTCACGTACTAATATGCACAATTATGTAAAATGATCCTATGATCTTACACATATAAGGAGCACCACACAGCGCCTGGTACATATCACCGGCGCTCCACAAATCTGAGTTCCTTTCTCCTTTTCTTACAAGACAGGGAACATTTCCGCTTTGTTGCATGCTACTATGTTCCTAGAAGACACCGTGGAGCTGGTGGTAGGCAGCCACCTTCCTGGTAGCTGCTCTAACACCCGGACCTATTAGAGACCTATTAGAGATGTAAACGTGTCTGTGTCTGCAGGCATTAAAATGCAAATGTCCTGGGAAGGAGTGATCCCTCAAGGCAGTAACAAGGAAACACATTAAGGATGACTGTGAGTTCTCAACCAAAGCAAGTGTCTGGAGGACAAAACTGGGGACACACACTACTTCCAGGAAGTAGTGGCCGATGAGGGACAACATCAACGAAAATGGTTTACCTTCGTCACGGTAGCTTTGCTCTACTCCCCTTACTGTGTTAGAAACTCTGCTTGAGTACAGGATATACGTTCCAGAATCTTCCTACCACTTTCCCCAACTCTCCACTTTAGGGAAAAAATCACATTCTTATAATGCCGGCAGAAATAGCATCCATTTAAGAAGTTGGAGCTACACAGAATTCAAATGCCTTGTCCCAATCATAAAAGACTCTATTGGTAATCAGAAGAACTTAATTCTGTCCCCAAAAGTATATTCTTCACCTGTCACAGAACTGAAAACATCAGTTAACTGTCTGGAAAATGACTATTTTCTAAACTCTAGTGGGCAAAATTAACTTCAAAATCTCAGAATGTTTCCTTGAAAACTTTGATACTCCAAGAATCTCATATACTAGGCAGCATGACAAAAGGTAAAAGCCACAATGAAAGAAACCACTTAGTAGTTTCCAGGAGAAAGTGCCTGTTCTATAAATATATCAGATGTATCTGTAACAATGATTGCATAATACATTTGCAACATCAAACAATGTGCCATTGGGGTTTACCAGAAAAAAAAAATCAAGAAAACTGATTTTCCAGGGAAATACAAATCAAAACCACACTGAGATACCACCTCACGCCAGTCAGAGTGGCTAAAATGAGCAAATCAGAGAACTCTAGATGCTGGCGAGGATGTGGAGAAACGGGCACCCTCCTACACTGTTGGTGGGAATGTAAACTGGTACAGCCCCTCTGGAAAACAGTGTGGAGGTTCCTCAGGAAACTAACAATAGAACTCCCCTATGACCCAGCAATAGCACTGCTAGGAATTTACCCAAGGGATACAGAAATGCTGATGCATAGGAGCACATGTACCCCAATGTTCATAGCAGCACTCTCCACAATAGCTAAAACATGGAAAGAGCCTAAGTGTCCATCAACAGATGAATGGATCAAGAAGATGTGGTTTATCTATACCATGGAATACTACATGGCAATGAGAAACAATGAAATCTGGCCATGTGTAGCAACATGGATGGACCTTGAGGGTGTTATGCTGAGCGAAATAAGTCAGGCAGAGAAGGACAAATATCATATGTTTGCACGTATAGGAGGATTAGGAGGAACTTGACGGAGGAACAAGGGGGAGAAGAAGGGCGGAAATGGTGGGGGAAAGGGAGAGAGGCAAACCATGAGAGACTCTTGAATGCTGACAAAAACTGAGGACTGATGGATGTGGGGGGAGGGGGGGATGGGCATGGAGGAGGACACTTGTGGGGATGAGCACTGAGTGTTATGTGGAAACTAATTTGACAATAAACTATTAAAAAAAATATACAGATTAAAAAAAAAAAGAAAACTGATTTTCCAAAATTTCAACTCTTAAAGGAAAATATTGCCCCCCAAAGGTCTTACCTTTGTTGTGAATCTAAAGAATGCAGTTGCTGTACTCATAAGCATCATTTTTGAAAGAATAATCGTTGTATAGGAAGCAAAGGCCATGAATACTTCATTTTCCATTAGTTCAGTGAAGTCAACCATTTTTTCAATTTTGATCTGGAATCTTAAAAAGATTTTACACCGCAGACATAAATACCCCCAAAAACTTGACAGTCACTTGATGTCCTTACATTGCAGCATTATTGTTCATAAAAAATATCTTGGATTTATTCACAGAAGAAATAATCTTTTTTCAGTTTCAAAATAAAAAGTATCCTTTTTTTCTAGTTCTGTAACATTAAGCTTGAAGATATCAAACAAGCATGGAGCAAAAATGAAAATGCAGGGGTATGAGAAGCAAAGATAAATGGGCAAAATGCTATAAAGAGAAATTAAAATCATATTTTTGCATCAAGATAAGCCACAAGCTGGACCCAAAAGACCAGAGTTCATGAACTGATCTCATTCAAAACATCAAATTATGTACATGGTAGCACTATTAATGTTTGATCGGGAATGCCTAAATTCTAATATATGTCCTGCTTTAG
The DNA here is from genome assembly GCF_008692635.1 of Crocuta crocuta. Classification (NCBI taxonomy): domain Eukaryota; kingdom Metazoa; phylum Chordata; class Mammalia; order Carnivora; family Hyaenidae; genus Crocuta; species Crocuta crocuta. The sequence goes on from NW_027528869.1 coordinate 1,841,427, forward strand.
AAACCCAGCTTATAGCTTTTTGTCATTTCAATAGTGTTTACTATCCCAGGCTACAAGATTTAAATTCTAGTCCCACCATTTGGTATTTACTTTGGTTCAGAGATTCAGCCTCTCTGAAACTAAATTTCTTCATTTATACGACGGCAATTATAACAGCTCCTAACTTACCGGTTTGTTGCCAGGATTTAATTGAGATAGCACGTGGAATATACTTAGCCTAGCACCTGGCCCATGAAACACCCTCAGCAAAGTTTATTATATCATTATGATCATCATTATCAGCGCGATTATCGTCCCCATCAATACCAACACAAGTGAAGAAGAAGCAGGATATTAGGAACAAAATGCTAGGTAGGCACATGCAAAGTAAGGAATTGGCATTGATGGTACTTTCATAGAAGGAATAAGGGAAGGAGGGTTATCTTTTTAATTTAATTTTTTAATTTTATTTTTGAGAGAGAGTGAACACACAAGTGGGGAGGGGCAGAGAAAGAGGAGGACTGAGGATCCTCACTGACAGCAGGGAGCGCGACGCGGGGCTCGAACTCATGAATCGTGAGATCCTGACCTGAGCCAAAGCTGGACGTTCCACCGACTGAGCCACCCAGGCGCCCCAGGCAGATCATCTCTATAGAACTCTTCAGGTTACTTCACATTCCAGTGAATGTAACCATCTGTCTGGAGTTGGAAGTATAATTGCGAATGTACTCAGAAGGGGAGCTAAGATAGACCAGCGATACTGAAGTCAAAGTGGGTAGGATGAAGTAAAGCTGCAGATTGAAATTCCCTACCCCGTCTGGTAGCCGTTCCTTTTCATGTCTTCTCTTTCTATCATCAGCCTCGCTATCTGCTTCTTCTGTCTCTTCCACATAAACACTCCTCTTTTCTCATATCCATGCTCGGCATGTAGTGCCGTCTCTTGTACACAATGTCCACTCCTGCCTTTAAAACTCAACCCCTGCATGCAACCTTATTAGAGTGACGCCTACCTAATTCTGATCCTTCTATCCACCTACCAATAATCTATAAATCTATATCTCTTTCTATACAATGCTACAGGTTCTATTGTTGTCCATGCATTGCTGTTAGCGTGACCTAAACATACATATACATTCAATTTTATAAGAGCTCACTACGTGTCCAACTCTGCCATGCACTCTATATGCATTATTTAATCTTTGTAACTATACTATTACAATCCTCATAACTATATCCATTTTACAGACGAAGAAAATGTGAACCCAAGATGTTAAGCAACCAAGTTGGACACAAACCCACGTCTATGACTTCATATCTTGTACACTAACTACACTGTACTGTCTCCTCCAAGAGACTGCAAACTGCTGGGGCGTCTGGGTGGCTCAGTCGGTGAAGCGTCCCACTTCAGCTCAGGTCATGATCTCGCGGTTCACGAGTTTGAGCCCTGCTTGGGGCTCTGTGCTGACAGCGCAGAACCTAGAGCCTGCTTGGGATTCTCTCTCTCTCCCTCTCTCTCTCTGCTCCTCCCCTGCTCGCTCTCTGTATGTCTCTCTCAAAAATAAACATTAAAATTTTTTTTTAAAAAAAGAGACTGCAAACTGCTTAATTCTCATTCAACTCACATTGAAAGCCTGCTCTGTGGTTCGCCCTTACGTCTGTTACCTTGTTTCCTCTTCCACTGATGCTACAGATAGGTACTCTCACTCCCATTTTTCAGATAAAGAAAACAAAACTTCCCAAGTAACCACTATTTTACAGAGTAGGCTGACAATGTACTTTTGGATTTAAGCAAACAGAAACTGTACGTCCCTGATTAAAAAGCAAAACCAAATGCATACGATAAACTAATCCACCTCCACAAGTCAGTTAGTCTTGAAAGCACACGATGTTATATAAGCTCTCAGTGCAAGATACACTTTTAGTACCACTTAACATATGTGCTCTTGTTCTAGTAGTGAGGGCGGGTGGGGGAGGAAGTCATGAATAAACTGCACTATCCTTCAGAGTTCATGTAATTAGCTTAATCGGGGATCCCTAAGCCTCTGGACAGAGATCTGAAGACACACAGCAGAAATGTTAATTTTTAAAAAAATTAAGAAAAGTTTATCAAGTAGGAATTGTTGTTATTTAACAATCATTTTACAACTAAAACAGTTTCTGTAGGTCTCTATGAACGTTTGCAAAATAAAATTTATTTGGCAGTAGCATAAAAGCGCAGAGAATGGTTTTCCTTTTGTGAACATTGATATTGAAAAAGGAGAGGGGCGCCTGGGTGGCTCAGCTGGTTAAGCGCCTGACTTCGGCTCAGGTCATGATCTCACAGCTCATGGGTTCGAGCCCCGCATCGGGCTCAGTGCTGACAGCTCAGAGCCTGGAGCCTGCTTCAGATTCTGTGTCTCCCTCTCTCCCTGCCCGTCCCCTGCTCACACTGTCTCTCTCAAAAATAAATAAACATTAAAAACAATTTTTTTGAGAAAAAGTGGAAGTCTTCCAGAACAGCTGGTGGTAAAGCACACAAAGGTGCCAGCAGTTGGAGGGAAAGGGCAATGCGAGGCTTGTTCTTTAAATGTGAACAACACATTGAAAGTGCACCTCACCACACTAAGAATGTGGCTGAACTTCTCCGGTCTGTGGTGTGGGGAAGCGGGCCCATGCTAAGCCTCTGATTTCACACCACAAACCACCTCTCAGAGACCTGAGGGCCAGGTAAGGAGTAATGAACGTAAGACATTAAGCAACAGAGAAGTGATTTATAGCATGGAATAAAATGATGCCGGGCCAGACTTTTTTTCAAAGCTGATTTGTTCATAACTTGCCTTGAGCCTACATCACGGCTGGGCACCATAGTCAAAATGCAATTACTGAAAGCTTTTTACTAGAAAAGGGGGTCAGGAGGGAGGAGAACAGTATAGCAGTACTCCTAATTAAGAGTAAAACGCTAGGTGTTTTGAGTATTCTAGGAGTGAAGTATGAATCATCTAAGAAAAGACAAAACATGCACGTTGGCTATGAATTATGGAAAATAAAATTTTACGGCCTGGGTGCCTCGGGCCGTTAAACGTCCGACTCTTGATTTCGGATTAGGTCATGATCTCACGGCTCTTGGGATCAAGCCCCACATGGGCGCTACGCTGCCGGCGCGGGCCCTGCTTGGGATTCTCTCTCTCTGCTTCTCTCTGTCCCTCCCCTGCTCTCTATCTTAATATAAATAAATAAACATTAAAAAAAGAAAAGAAAGTATTACAATGATGAATCATATCTGTACAGTGTATTGTTCCTTTCACTGTCCATCACATCTGTGCTGTGGTCGGCACAGCAGAGGATACCTCCATCCTTCTTGCTAGAGAGTAGGGCTCAGTCCCCTGAGGTGGAGGTGGCTGCCTCTAAAGGGACAGAGAGCAGAGTGTTGAGCACACAGAGACTCTGGAACTAGGCTAGGGTCAGGTGAATTTCATTCTGCCACCCTCTGTTGGGATTTAACTTCTCAGAGACTTACTTACCTTACCTGTTAATGAGGTTAGTAATACTTCCTTTCTCACAGGATTCTTGTGAACATCGAATGAGTAAAGAAAGTATAAAGAGCTTAGAAAAGCACTGGGGCCTAGTAAGTGATCTATAAGCACTTGGTAAATCAGTTCCTACTTCGGCACTGTCCTAAGCACTGAGGAGATTAAATTTTAGAGTTTTCGAAAAGCTTTCACATTACCTCACTGGATCTAGAAAACTCTAAGGTGGTCGGAGCAAGTAATATTCGTCTCTGCCTTCAACGTATAAGGAAACTGAGGCCTGGAGAGGTAGAGTGAGTAATCTGACCCAAATTTACAGTAGAGGGACCAAGACTGGCTAGAATCCAGTTTTCTCAAGTGTTCAGCTCATGGGCTATTCACCATCAAGGCAAAGAATTCTAGACTCCTCTGGTTTTCTGGGGGCCTTTTTCTGCCCAATCTCATCTTTCTGTCTTGCCCTCCTCACCCAACACATGCCTACCCCCACTGTATCTATTACAGTTGAGTCTTTATCTCTCAACTGTGGACTAATCCTCTTCGCTTTACTGGCTCGTGGCCAAAAAGGACAAAGTTCTCTTCTTATTTATGGTGGCCTTGCAACATCGATGTTATGAAACACACAAAAAACCTGGGCACACATCCCCAGAGCCATGACTCTGCAATTTTACGCCTCCTAAAACAAATAGAACGCTACCACAAGATAAAGAGAAAAGATAATTCAGTGGCCTTTTTGCTGGTTATCAGTTCTAGAATTTCCTGAACGGGTTGAGGCCATTGCAGCCCTGGAGTCTTAGACTTCAGAACCCAGGTGCCAGGAGGAATATGCAGGAGTGGAGGGTCGGGGGGGGGGGGGGATCTGGGGGGATGGGGGGTAAGGCTGTTCTCAGGGGCCAGTGCTGACCTCCCTTGCCAGCCTCAGCGATGAATAAAGTCTGCTCTCAAACAAACCCTTAGAAAAACTGTACTTGTCCGCCACAGAGACAAATATTCACATTTGGACTATTTGTCATTTTAAAACAGTGACCAAAGATGGCCCACGCACATAGTCCTCTTACTCTGGAAACAGCACAGGACCCCAAACCCTATTACTACCCTAACCCCCAGGACAGGAAGCCGCTGGGGGAGGCAGAAGGTGTGTGTAGCTTTGCACACAGGCGAGCTAACGCCCTGAGAACTCTAGTCCTAAATGGCTGAAGGGCTGTAACCTGAGGGTCCCGGGGAAGTTTCCATCTGCCTGTACAACAATCTTGATTACAAGCCACTAGGCATTCCCGCATTCCCTCAGAGAGAAAACCGGCAGAAGGCAAAAGAGAAAAGAAGAGAGTGCCCAGCCTACCAAGAGGCCTTGGGGTTATTTCAAGGGAAACCAGGAGGCGGGAGATTTACACACCCCCGTGTCTCCACCGCCCCAGTCCGGCCACAGCAATGATACCTGAGGCCTTAACCCCCAAATAAGAGTTTCCCATGGCTTCCTCCTCCAGGCTGGGGGACTGGCTATACCATCACGAAGTTTAATCTGTGTCCTCGGCACTTTGCTGCTGCTGTCACCACATTGTTATCTTATTATCATTAAACTTGCTGAAGTTCCTCTTGCCTTTGAAAGGGAACCACGAGGAGCAAGTTTTTCCTGTATTTCCGGAGGTGGGAAAGCCAGCTTGGCCCAGAGGGGCAGGAACCCGCAGCCTCGGGATGAGAGACGCTGCTGTCGCGTCTTCATATGGACTACAATCTGCACCTGCGTTTTACTCCCCCAAAGCTCCAGGGGCCCATTCAAAGCGGCCGCTCCTCCGGCCGGAGAATAACACGTGAGTCACCCCCCACTTGAGCGCAAGAAAGACTGACTCTCTCAAGTTTCCTTCCCGGAGTCTGACATGGGCGACACTCACCTCCGCGGCTGCAGGAACTCAGTCCCCTTTCAGATGTGATGGAAGGAAACGCCAGCGAGCGCGGAGCTGCTAAATGGAGCAGAGAAGTTTCACGCGCGCGAAGACNCGCCCGCCTCCCGCCACGCCCGTGCCCGCCCTCCACGCTCCCGGGGCCCTTCCCGTCCGCACCCGCTCCCCGCACGCCCAGAGAACCCCGGTAGGGGTCCCGCCACCCACCTGTCCCCAGCGGGCGGGTCGGGCGGACGCGACAGCGGGGAGGCGCCCTGCCCGCTCGGCTCGGTTCCCGGCGCTCGCGCTGCGCTCCAGAAGTAGGACTGCGGCCCGCGAAGCGCCTCCCCCATCACCTGATTTTTGTGTGCCGGCGGGGGGGCCCCCCGTCCCCTCTGGGACCTCCCCTCCGATGGGTGCGGGCAGAAGCCCGGCTCCCCGCGCTGTGGCCCCTCCTCAGCGGGCGCGGGTGTGGGCGGTCAGCGTAGGGCCTCGGTCTCCCTGGACTTGCCCAGTGCGGGCGACTCCTACTTGGCTGCACACAGTTTGGAAAGGTTTTACTGTTGTGTTTTGAGAGCTTGAAAAGCTTTATAGAAGATTGAAATCTCTCGAGGAGCAAAA
>NW_027528869.1:1847424-1936781 GCF_008692635.1 Crocuta crocuta
AAAAAAAAAAAAAAAAAAAAAAAAAAAAATCTGATTAGAAGTCATGGGTAGAATTGCCTTCTGGTGAACTTCACTTTGCCTGAGCACGTGGCAAGGCAACGCTGGCCGGGACCCAGTACAAGATTTAGTGAAGACCACCTGGAGTCTTCCAAATCTGTGATTCCCAAGCAACTTGCTTCCTCACTCTTGTCCCCTCTTGTTCAGGGTCCGAAGTGGATTTGAGGAGATTACACTGATCAGTTGATTGCACAATCAGCTTAGTGTGGTTTTTAAACGGACGTTTAGGGGCTTGTTTTAGGAAGGCGCGGATATTTTAACATCAATATCTAGATTAAGGATATTTCCAAGCTTCCTCATCCCCACACAAATATTTATGGATCTAGCTTCCGTGGTTTTAATCTAAAACCGTTTAAGGATTTATGTTTTCAATCTATGTTACGTCTCTCCTGGTAATACTTCTCGCACATTCACCACGTGCTGTGTAGTATACTGCCGTTTTTTCTTTTTTCTTTTTTCTTTTTCTTTCTTTCTTTCTTTTTTTTTTCCCCCCTAGATTTACCTCCTTTAGGTTCTGAGGGGTGCCCTCAGGACTAGCTGTCCAGGATTTGATGGACAAGTCCCTATTCTACCAAAAAGGGAAGTAAGACTTACCAGTTTGCTCTAAGAACCAGAAATTAATCACAAGTCTGGGAACAATTTCTGTGTAAGCATCTCAGTCGGAGTATTGGGAAATCTAGCATCAGAAGATATTAGTGCTTCATTTTCCAGTCTGTATCTTTTGAAAATTATACTTATTTAATTATCTCAGTAAAGCATTCTGGAACCTGGCTATACCACTAACTGGAGTAGGACAGAGTTGGAGATGAATTCTCACCACAGGAGTTAGTACTCTTTTAATGTACTACCAGGTGATACAGCCCAAACTGTAACATTACAGAAAAAGATACCGAGAGCTATGATTAAATAATTTTGATCTATAGAATTCCAGTTGAGCAGTTCTAACATGTTTTTGAAAAGAAAGGAGTGCCTAATTGGCAAAGAAGAAGTCAAACTTTCACTCTTCGCAGATGACATNGGAGTGCCTGACTCATCTGATGCTCTATAAAATGTATTCAAACTTAACTAATCAATGAAGAAACTGTGAGTTCCCACTATCAATAAACCATGAGCAATTATTGCCTGTTTGTTATATATATAATACGGTCTTTAGTACAACATCAGCACTTGACAGTAGTTAATTTAATTCAAAAGCCATTTATGAAGTGAATACAAAGCCCTTGGCTTGATGCTAAAATCTGAAACCAAGATAAATAATAACAGGTAATTTTGCTCAAGGAGTTTATAATCTAGTAAACAAACATAATGGCCAAAAATGTAAGAAGGCCACCAAACTTAAGGAAGAAAATATTTCAGTTTAGATATGAGAATGATAATCGGGGTATGAACTAGGGTGCTAAAGAATGGACACCTTTGGGGCTCCTGGGTGGCTCAGTTGGTTGAGCGTCTGACTTCGGCTCAGGTCATGATCTCATGGCTCATGAGTTCGAGCCTCATGTCAGGCTCTGTGCTGACAGCTCAGAGTCTGGAGCCTGTTTCTGATTCTGTATCTCCCTCTGTCTCTGCCCTTCCCCTACTCATGCTTTGTCTCTCTCTCTCAAAAATAATAAACATTAAAAAATAAAAATAAAAAAGAATTGACACTTTCTATTCCTCTTTGTTATAAACTCTTCAATGAGTATAGACAAAGAGTTTTTATCCAATTTGTTTTACTCTGAGTAAAGGGAGGAGTTTAGACTTTGAACCCTTCTCATCACTGTTTTAAGTCTATAATAAAATCTTTCAGGAAAGCCCTGTCCAAGCTTCAGGACAAGTAATTCCCTAGTAAATATTAAAACAGGTTAAAAGGTAAGTGATTGGGGTGCCTGGGTGGCTCAGTCAGTTAAGCGTCCGACTTCGGCTCAGGTCATAATCTCGCCATTCATGGGTTCGAGCCCCACATTGGGCTCTGTGCTGACAGCTAGCTCAGAGCCTGGAGCCTGCTTCAGATTCTGTGTCTCCCTCTCTCTCTGACCCTCCCCTGCTCATGCTGTCTCTCTCTCTCTCTCAGAAATAAATTTAAAAAAATTTTTTTTAATTTAAAATGTCTTTTAAATTAGACCTTTAAAAGGTCTGTGATTTGGGGTGGTGAGAGCAGTGGTCATTCAGCACAGTACCTGCCACAGTAAAGACAAAGGAAATCAAATCAGAAAGGTCTAGAAGAACAAAGCACTTTCAGTCTTGCAGTTCTTGCCTTTTAAAAAATCCACAAAGGAGGAATATCGGAAAGGACTGCCATCACAAGACAAGGCTTACTGTAAGTGGGAGAGGATCTGGTGCCCTTCATTTCTTGTAATTATCTAGATATTTTTTTCTAACTCCACAGAAAACCTGTCCCCATAATCTGAAACTAAGGGGGCATATCCTTCTTAGAGATTTGAGTAAACACGCTTGAGAACTTATAAGATAAAGGGAACCGAAAAGTGAAATAAAAATAAGCAACATTCTAAGCATACAGATTTTATTTTAGAATTATAATATGCTTTTATAAAGTATACTAGAGGGGCGCCTGGGTGGCTCAGTCAGTTAAGCATCCCACTTTGGCTCATTCATGATCGACTCTTGATTTCGGCTGAGGTTATTATCTCACAGTTTGTGAGTTTGAGCTCCGTGTCAGGCTCTGTGCTAACAGCTCAGAGCCTGGAACCTGTTTTAGGTTCTGTGTCTCCCTCTCTCTCTGCCTGTCCTCAGCTTGTGTTCTCTCTCTCTCAAAAGTAAATAAATAAATGTTTAAAAAATAAATAAAAGTGTACTAGATTGTTTATTTCTTCCAACAATCCTATAACAGAGTTCTTATTCTTCCTATTTTATATATATATACACTGTGTATACACATACACATAAATATATGTATGTATACATACATATAAAATATTCTTCCTATTATATATATATGTATACACTGTGCAATAATTCCACAGCAATTTGGGTTTTACCAACTTCTGAAATAACTTCTGAATCTTACTACCTACAGGAGGTAAAAGTAGCTACAATGAGAGGAATAGGACTAAAAATATAATAAAACTCATGAAACTAGTCAAGAGAATATGGCAAAGGTATAGGATAGGCAAGTGGGTCAAAAGAATAGAGTCCAGAAATAGAATAGAATCACACTGAAGTGGTCAATTGATTTCCAACAAGATGCCAAAACAGTTCAATGGATGGAGGGATGTTTTCAACAAATGGAGCTGTAACAACTAGATAGCAAAATTTAAAAAATAAATGTACCTTAACTTTAGTTCACAGCATACACGAAGATCAATTCAAGATGGATCATAGACTTAAAGACGAATATTATAAAACTTCTAGAAGAAAACAGGAAAATTCCTTGAGGGTGAGCAAGAATTTCTTAGACCAGGAACAAAAAACATGATCTGTAAGAGACGAAAAATTGATAAAGTGAACTCCATCAAAATTAAAATCTTCTAATCAAAAAAATATTGTGAGGAAAATGAATAGGCAAGCCACAGGCTGAAAAAAAAATATTCTCAAAACATTTATCTGACGAAGAACTTGTACGCAAAATATACAAAGAATACCTATCAAAATAACTAAGAGACAGAAATATACAATTAAAAATAGAAAAATATGCAAGAGATTTAAATGGACAATTCATAAAAGAAGTTATGTAAATGGCCACGAGGCATATACAATGTCAATACTAATGTCATTAGTAGTCAGAGATATGCAAATCAAAACCACGATGACATACTTCTTCCCAAACATTAGAACAGCAAGAATTAAAAAGACAGACAAAATCAAATATTGATGACAATATGAAGCAAGTGAGATTTTTTCAATTTTTTTTAATGTTTATTTATTTTTGAGAGAGACAGAGAGACAGACTGTGAGTGACGGAGGGGTAGAGAGAGGGAGACACAGAATCTGAAGCAGGCTCCAGGCTCCATACTGTCAGCACAGAGCCGGACGTGGGGCTCAAACTCATGAACTGTGAGATCATGACCTGAGCCAAAGTCTGACACTTAACTGACTGAGCCACCCAGACGCCCCAGCAAATGAAATTTTTATACACAGACTGTGAGAGTATAAGATGGAACACCCACACTAGGAAAACTGTCTTGTAGTTTCTTATAAACATATATCCAGGGTATAATTCAATAATTCCAGAAATGAGGACATGTAGACACAAAAAGAATTGTTTAAGAATTTTTTTTGCAGCTTTATTTATAATTGCCCAAACCTGGGAAAACCTAAATGTCCATCAGAAGAAGAACGGAAAACAAACTGTGGTAACATTCACATAGAAATACTAACTAGGTCAAGATAAAAAAATAAAAAGAAACTACTGATGTGCAGTAACATGACTGAATTTTGATACTATTTAAGTAAAAGAACAAAACACATTGGGGCGCCTGTGTGGCTCAGTCCATTAAGCATCCCACTTCAGCTCAGGTCATGATCTCATGGTTCAAAGGTTCAGGTTCCAGCCCAACCTTGAGCTCTATGCTGTCGGCTCGCACTTCATATCTTCTGTTCCCCTCTCTGTCTGCCCATCCCTGCTTATGCATTATCTCTCTCTCTCTCTCTCTCTCAAATAAACATTAAGAAAAAAGCCCCAAAATACAAAAGACTATATCCTGTAAAATTTCATTTATGTCAAGTTCAAAGAAAAGGAAGGTAATCTATGACAATAGAAATGAAAAAAGTGGTTATTTGTAGTAGGATGGGGTGCTAATTGGCTGAAAAAGAACCTAAGAAAACTTTCTGGAGTGATGGAAATGTTCAGGATATCAGTTACAGGAGAGTATTCATTTAACAAAACTCACTGAACTATACATGTAAAATCTGTATGCTTCTCTGTATACAAATTATACTTTAATAAAAAAATTTTTTTTAGTGTTTTAGTGTTGTTGTTTTTTTTTTAAGAGAGAGAAAGACAGAGCACAAGCAAGGGAGGGGCAGAGAGAGGGAGACACAGAACTCAGAGCAGGCTCCACACTCTGAGCTGTCAGCACAGAGCCCTACGTGGGGCCCAAAATCACGGACTATGCGATGGATGATGACCTGACCTGAAGTCGGATACTCAACCGACTGAGCCACCCTGATGCCCCTCAATAATAAATTAATTTTAAAACTTATGAATTCTTGGGGCACCTGCATGGCTTGGTAGGTCAAGCGTCTGACATCGGACCAGGTCATGATCTCATGGTTCATGAGTTCTAGCCTCAAGTTGGGCTCTGTGCTGTCAGCTCAGAGCCTGGAGCCTGCTTTGGATTCTGTGTCTGCCTCTCTCTGTCCCTCCCTGCTCACACTCTGTCTCTCTGTCTCCCTCAAAACAAATACACATTAAAGGAAAATTTTTTTTTTAAATCTTATGAATTCTTAGGGCACCTGGGTGGCTCAGTTGGTTAAGCATCCAACTCTCAGTTCCCGCTAACGCCAAGATTTCATGGTTTGTGGGATTGAGCCCCATTCTGGGCTCTGTGTGGGCAGCCGGAGCCTGCTTGGGATTCTCTCTCTCCCTCTCTCTCTGCCCGTCTCCCTTACTCGCCCATACATTCTCCCTCCCTCTCTCTCTCTCTCTCAAAAAATAAATAATAAACATATTTTTTTAAATTTATGAATTCTATGAAAGGCAACAATGAGTTAAACGTAAAATAATGACATATTCACCTCTATCAAGTCTATTGAGTTGAAAATATTGAAGGAAAATGTAGGTAAATATGTTACAGAGAAAACTGTGAAATCCTTGTTTATTTCTGTGCTTCTCTCTCTTCCACAGAAATAGTAGTTATTTGTTTTTCCCCAAAAGGGATATTCTTAAGTGCAATTGTCTGCCAAGGATTAAGAAGGACATCATCCCTTTCACTGAAGCAGTCAAACAGCAACACCTAATCTTGCCAAGATTCTCTGGCAAATGCTTCAGGCAACATGGAGACATAATTCTTCATTTGTAGGATTAATGTTAACTTTTCTGTCCACTATACTTGTTCATGGACGCTGCTAGAAGCCCAGGGAAGGCACCCTGACACTCCAATTTAGTTACTAATTTAGGTTAATTTAATCAATCCCTTCAGTGTAGGTGATATATTGTAGGCTTTAAAACACTGAATTCACAGACGCAAACCTGAAAATATTATTTCAAGGTTAGAAAATAAACACTACGCACCATTTGCTAATATCTCTGTAATTGCTTTTGTTTCTTTCACATCATACAAGCTTACTGACAGCAATAACCAGAACGTACTAATACCATCATTTCTAACATGGAGCTTCTTTTAGAAATATTAGAGCTTGCCATGTGCTGAGAGAAATCACTTGGCAAATCTCGTAGAACCTACATTTTTTTCCTGCCAAACCTGTTTAAAATTCTTCTTTTTCTCAGTTTTGATTTAGTAACTTTAGATCTCTGCATTATGTTGTGTTTTGCACGGAGCTATTGACTTCAGCTAAGGAACCGTGAACAATAATTATTTTGCATGAGTAAGCTCTGGTACACCATTGTCAGACAGGCACTTTACAGTACCAGTAGTTTCAAAATTTAGAACAGAACTGTCAAACAAGCAAATGCCTACACCAAAGACTTCTATTTTCAAGCTACAGGCATGAGTTCTATGATGTGCAGTAATAGAGTGAATCTTTGTGTTCTTGTGAAAGCTCCTGATTTGACAGTCCTGAAAACGAAAGCTGGTTTCTTTCTAGAACACATATATCGGTGGTAGCAACAATACAAATTTTCAAGCAAGGCTGAAGTATGGCGCGGGTGCTGGAAATAGGAGATTTGGGCACTGGGATTATTAAATGCTACGAAGGACTGTATTTATGATGAGCACAGAGCAACCTACCCCAAACTGAGGACATCTGATTTGGCCTATCTTAGTTGGACATCTTTCCAACCATTCCAGAAAACTTTTATGGGGTTACCAATTTATACCAAGTAAAATTTTTATCCTAGAATTAATATAAATCTAGTAGAAATGTTTCTCAACATCTTAAAAGGCCCAAGAATGGAGCACATTACAGCAAACATTAACAGACAGGGACATACATTTTCTATAGATTAAATGTATTTTACCCTTCCAGCACAGCCAGGTAGGACCCATCAGGGATACAGGCCACACAATTTCTGTTTAAAAGTTGACATTCTACCCTTTACACTTTTTCCACACTTCAATTTTTTTCCCCAAAGGTCTTTTCTTCCACTGATAATTTGATTCTTAAAACAGCACTTTAGGACAAGTATTATCTTCTTGACATAGATTTAAAAGCTTAAGAACAGAGATTAAATAACCTTGAAATGTCCTAGACCTTTGCAAAAATAAAGGGGAGGATGAGGAGCATGGCTAAGATGCCTCTCAGATGCTTCTGTCTTTTTAAATATTTCCTTTGTATTGACCCAGGCCTGTGTTCAGGTTCTCCGAAATGAATTCATACTGATATACTTATTGTTGCTGATTTATAAATCAGAATTCTTATTTATTAAGTAAAAAGAGGAAGTTCTGTCCTTCCTTTGGCCAGACTAGTCATATCTACTTTACAAAGGACTCCTTTCTAACTGGAAAACCAACAAAGAAATAACAAATTGTCCAGAACAACAGATGGTAGAACTTGGAAAATGATCTCAGGTTCCCTTCAGTGGATACCTTTCAAGTGACCACAGAGATATTACCACAATTTTTTAACTGGATTCTTCAATCAATCCTCTGTTCCCACCAGTATAGTCTACTTAGCTCTGCCTGTTTGGATTTTCTGGAACACAGCTCTGACGAAGCTGCTCTCTTCTACTAGAAATTCAAGATCAGATTCAAGAAACAATGACTTCAACTGACCTACCTTTCCAATCTCATCTGTAGGATGCATTACAGTACATTAAAAGTAAAATGTTGGGAAACGGACTGGACTTTCTTACCTCATTTGGTCAGCTTCCGGGGTCTCAAAATCTTGATGTAGTACTGAGGTAAGTTGGACCTGCAACCAGCTATAAAAGTACCCAAAGGAGCTTCTCTTTGAAAAGAGTATAATGGATTTGTTGGAAATTTCTAAGCAGACACTTTGAAAATAAACAATAGATCCTAGTAAATACATAAACAAAATTATAAAACTTGTATTAGGGAAAATTTTTAGTTTACAAACTCCTGACACCATCAAAAGGAGGTGGCAACTAAAAAAGAGAGAGATTAAATATTCTATAGGAGATAGAAGAGAGATAATAAGAAGAAAGGGTTGCTAGAGCAGAAACTTGACAAACCAGAGCCAGTAGGTCAGCAGGAGCCATTGTAGAAAAGGTTGAGAAGGGGGCAGGTGGCTGGTGAAGAGGAGGAACTTCGGAAGGAGAACAGATGTGACCAGTTTTCCTAATTTCCTTAATTTTCCATAATTTTCCTTCTCTTTCATTTCCCATGCAGTCCTTAGTAAGGTATCCAACTCTTTCCGAAGTCTTAGGGAATTGATTTTCTTTGTGGAAATCCTGAGATGTGCTGACTTGGCCTCCAACCAACAGACTGAGAATGTAGAGGGCCCTTGAACGCAGCCATGTCTTGGTTAAACCACTAACATACAGTAAACATACAGCAGACTCTGATGACACTTCCAGGGTCCCCTTCAGAAGAAAATGGCAATAATTGGACTCAATAACTCAATAACTGGCAATAAGTTGATTCAGAATGATTTTCCTCCCTACTCTATTTTTGTCCAGCAAAACCTATGCTGCATCTTGCTTTAAAAGCTTTACTATGATGTCTCAGTCTTTACTTGGCCATTGGCTCATAATGCAGTCCATATATATGGAAGTCTAGTTATGGCTTCTATGGAAAAGTTTTTCTTTTCAATATGATTGTTAAGTTGTTAAGTTAAGTTAAGCTGCAGACAATGATGCTCCCCATGTCTGCCATCTCTTTGTAAGATCAGTGACCATCTAAGCTCTCCCTCACAAAGAATAAGCAAGATAGATGTGGGGTTTAAACCCTCTAGTATGATACAGTTGCTTCTGGTTCACATGAGATCTGAAAATAGATTGCTCTACACTGTCAGTGACAGGACACTTTCTGTCAACACTGTGAAGCTTCTATCTTTCATAACCTGTGTCAGCAATGGCTTAGGAATGCCAAAAATACTTTAATAGCTTATGGGGCCAGTATACAAATTATTGATATCTTAACTGTATATGAAATTCCAGGACCGGCAGAGAAATCAGAAGACTGGGGGAGAAGAATCTAAATGCATTGCTTACTCGGGGGTGGGTTAATTGACATATGTTCCACCTGTTTCCATTGCTGTACGCCTCTTCTGCTGTCTTATCTGAGAAGATCTTCTTTTCTCACTGCAGTCTATCTAAAATTCATATAGCCTAACCTAACTTCTTTTTTTCCTTAATTTTGAGGCTTTTGCCAAGTTAAAAGTTTTTCATTTTCATTCCATTCTCTACTGAACTTTTGTAGCAGATTACATTTACCTTCTTTATGGTATGTTTACATTACCTTATCATTTGATTGCTTTCATAACATTATAACACTCCCACTAGACTATCCACACTCACCTTTAAATACACAGTGAATATATAGGGCCCTAAGTTTGTGGAAAAACAATGTTTATGTGTGTACACACATGTGGACAAGTGGACACACACACGCAAGAACTAGAAGGAAATAAACAAAATGGTGATAATTGTTTTTTTTCTGGCCTAAAGGCATCTATAGTATCTCCATTTTCTTCCTTTTTCTCTTTCTCTATTTTTGAAAAATGCCCATCATAATTTGCATTACTTTTTAAAATGTAAAATACAATAATAAATATTTTTGATCAAAAATTCAAATATTTGAGTACTTCCATTGCCAAACTTTTTTTTCACAAAATACATCAGGCTTGTTTTTTTCACAAAATACTCTCAAATGATATCAATAAAATGCAAACCACTTACCATGTAGGGTTCTTTGCACAAAGGATAAATAATCTTAGTTCTTATGTTCATAATAATGAAAACAAACTCAAGTAACATCAATTCAAGTGGCTATCAAACTACTTTTTTAAATGCTAATTTGTTTATATTTGAAAGAGACAGAGAGATTGAGAATGCCCATGGGGTAGGGGAAGAGAGGAAGAGAGAGAGAATCCCAAGCAGGCTCCACACTGTTAGTGCAGAGCCTGACGTGGGGCTCAAACTCATGCATGGTGAGACCATTACCTGAGCCAAAATCAAGAGCTAGACGCTTAACCAACTGAGCCACCCAGGCACCTCTCAAACAATTTTTTAAATCTTTTTTATGAGAGAGAGAGAGAGAGAGAGAGAGGCAGAAGAAAAGGGAGACAGAGAATCTGAAGCAGGCTCCAGCTCACAAACCATGAGATCATGACCTGAGCTGAAGTTGGATGCTTAACCAACTGAGCCACCCAGGCACCCCTCAAACTATTTTTTAAGTATAATTCTGTTTTTAAATGAAATCTTACACAGACCCTTAATATTTAAATAATTTACACCAAGGTGCAGGTTTCTCAGATGGTTCTAAATCTCTAGTGGTTGGAACAAATATGAATTTCTTTAGTTAGGAAATCCTTAAATCACTCTCATAGTATCTTAGGGTTCATCCAGTCCAATCCTCTTATTTTTACCAGAGAGGAAACTGAGATGCAGAGGGTTGTAATATCTGTCAAGATAACTCAGCTGGTAACTAGAACCTACATTTTCTAAGTCTAAGGTTCTGGCTATTATGCCATAATGTCCTAATTCCTTTTTTTTTTTAATGTTTTATTTATTTCTAGGAGAGAGAGAGAGAGACAGCGTGAGCAGGGGAGGGTCAGAGAGAGAGGGAGTCACAGACTCTGAAACAGGCTCCAGGCTCTGAGCTGGCAGTCAGCACAGAGCCCGCTCTGGGCTCGAACCCACGAACCACGAGATCATGACCTAAGCGAAAGTCGGATGCTTAACCGACTAAGCCACCCAGGCGCCCCAATAATGTCCTAATTCCTAATTGCAATTATTTTAGAGCATTACATTTCTCTGACTCAATTCTAGATTGTGACATACATGTAATTTGAATTCTTGGCTCCTTATCCATTCCTAGTCTTCAATGTCTAGAGTCCTGCTTTCATTCCAGACCTCAGAGATGGTTTCCCTGCCAAAAATCTGATACTCAATAGTTTTTATCTGATTTCCCAGGGCTTGTTTTTGGTGCCTGGCCTGATACCTGGCCATATGCTCATTGCCACATTGCTCCTCTTTTGACAGACAGTGAAGATTTGTTTGAACCTGAAGGTTCATCTTTTCTGTCGATTCCACATTTGGCCTGACCTTGGATTTGAAAGCATTTCAGCCTCCATGTACTTTTCTCTAAACTTACCACTGCCGAGCTGAGCAACTCATTTAGATTTTTTCCACTAGTCTGCTTTTTTGCCCAGCCCATAGAAAAAATCCTTGAGTACATTCTGTCTTGGTCTTCTAAGAATAATTGAAGTGATACACAACTTCTATTTTTTTTTCCTCCACACAAGTCTACAAAGTAATGGTTAAGACAGCAAATGACTAAGCTTTTCTCTAAGATCAGGAACAACACAAGGGTGTCCACTCTCACCACTCTTATTCAACATAGTTCTAGAAGCCCTAAAGCAATCAGGCAAGAAAAAGAAACAAAAGTTAACAGAATTGAAAAAGAAAAAGTAAAATTGTTTCTATTTACAGAGGACTTGATTTTATATATAGAAAATCCTAAAGACTCAACCAAAAAACTGTTGGATCTATTTAATGAATTCAATAAGGTTTCAGTATATGAAATTCATATATTAACATATAAAAATTAATAACATTCTCTACACTAAAAACAAATTTTCTGAGAAACAACTAAAAAGTCAATACTATTTATAACAGCATCAAAAAGAATAAAATGCTTAGGATTAAATTTAACTAAGAAGGTGAAAAATTTCTATGCTGAAAACTAGAAGACATTGATGAAAATAATTGAGGAAGACACAAATAAATGAAAAGGTAGCCTGTGTTCATGGATTGGAAAATTAATTAAAATGTCAGTACTACCAAAAGGCATCTATAGAGTCAATACAATCTCTATCAAGAGTCCAATGATATTTTTTACAGAAGTAGAAAAAATACTCCTAAAATTTATCAAGAACCACAGAAGACTCCAAATAGCCAAAGAAATCCTGAGAAAGAAGAACAAAACAGGAGGCTTCACACTTCCTGATTTCAAGGTATACTCTAAAGCTATAGTCATCAAAACAGTGTGGTACTGACATAAAAACAGACAAATAGACCAATGAAATAGAATCAAAGCAATAGAAATAAATCTAAGCATCTAGAGTCAGCTAATATTTGGCAAGGAAGCCAAAAATACTCAACGGAAAAAAGACAGCCTTTTAAATATATGATATTGGAATATTTGGATATTCGCACATACAAAAATGAAACTGGGTCCATAGCTTATACTACTCACAAAAAATAACTCAAAATGGATTAAAGACTTAAATGAAAGATCTGAAACCATGAAATTCCTAGAAGAAAATATAATAATAAACCCCTCACCATGAGTCCTGGTAATGATTTTTTGGATATGACACTGAAATCATAAATCACAGAATAAAAATAAACAAGTGGGATGGCATCAAACTAAAAAGCTTTGCACAGCAAAAGAAACCAACAATATAGTGAAAAGACAAGATACAGAATGGGAAAAAATACTTGCAAGCATTGTATCTGATAAGAAACTAAATTTAAAAATATATAAACAACTCATAGACTCAATAACAAAATAAGGATAACAATCCAATTTAAAAACAGGCAAAGGAACTGAATAGACATTTCACCAAAGAAGATATATGAAAGGCCAGCAGGTACATGAAAAATGCTCCACGTCATTCCACGTCATTAGTCATGAGGGAAATGCAAATTAAAATCACAATGAGGCATATCATCTCACACCTGTCTGAATGGCCTTCGTTGTCAGAAAGACAAGAGGTAACAAATGTTGGTGGGGATGCAGAGCAAAGGAAACTTTTGGTAAGAATGTAGATGGGTGCAGCCATTATGGAAAACAGGATGGAGGATCCTCAAAAAAATATGGGGCGCCTGGGTGGCTCAGTCGGTTGAGCATCCAACTTTGGCTCAGGTCATAATCTAATGGTCTGTGAGTTCAAGCCCCGCTCGGGCTCTGTGCTGACAGCTCAGAGCGTGGAGCCTGTTTTGGATTCTTGTCTCCATCTCTCTCTGCCCCTCCCCAACTCATAACTCTGTGTCTCTTGCTCTCAAAAATAAATTTTTTTTTTTACAAATAGTTTATTGTCAAATTAGTTTCCACATAACACTCAGTGCTCATCCCCACAAGTGTCCTCCTCCATGCCCATCCCCCCTCCCCCCCACATCCATCAGTCCTCAGTTTTTGTCAGCATTCAAGAGTCTCTCATGGTTTGCCTCTCTCCCTTTCCCCCACCATTTCCGCCCTTCTTCTCCCCCTTGTTCCTCCGTCAAGTTCCTCCTAATCCTCCTATACGTGCAAACATATGATATTTGTCCTTCTCTGCCTGACTTATTTCGCTCAGCATAACACCCTCAAGGTCCATCCATGTTGCTACACATGGCCAGATTTCATTGTTTCTCATTGCCATGTAGTATTCCATGGTATAGATAAACCACATCTTCTTGATCCATTCATCTGTTGATGGACACTTAGGCTCTTTCCATGTTTTAGCTATTGTGGAGAGTGCTGCTATGAACATTGGGGTACATGTGCTCCTATGCCTCAGCATTTCTGTATCCCTTGGGTAAATTCCTAGCAGTGCTATTGCTGGGTCATAGGGGAGTTCTATTGTTAGTTTCCTGAGGCACCTCCACACTGTTTTCCAGAGGGGCTGTACCAGTTTACATTCCCACCAACAGTGTAGGAGGGTGCCCGTTTCTCCCCATCCTCGCCAGCATCTAAAGTTCTCTGATTTGCTCATTTTAGCCACTCTGACTCTCAAAAATAAATTTTAAAAAAATTAAAAAATGTTTTAAATAAAAATAAAACTACCTATGATCCAGCAATTCCACTTCTGGGAATATATCTGAAGAAAATGCGAACACGAATAACAGCATTATTTATAATAGCCAAAATGTGGAAACAACTTAATTTCCTCTGGATAGAAGAATAGATAAAGAAGCTATAATATATAATAATATATATGCATCACAATGGAATATTAATAAGCCATAAAAATGAGGAAATCCTATCATTGTGACAATATAGATGGACCTTGAAGGCTTGCTAAGTGAAATAAGTCAGACAAGAAAAAAAAAAATAACATACACACAAATACTGTATCTCACTTGTATGTGAAATCTAAAAACAAAGTGCAAACCATAGAAAAATAGATCAGTCTCGTGGTTACCAGAGGCAAAGGGTGGGGAGAGAGGAAATTGGAGGAAAGTAGTCAAAAGATACAAAATTTTCAGTCATAAGATAGATAAGTACTAGGGATGTAATGAATAGCATGATAACTGTAGACCGTAGCTAACACTGCTGTATGATATACAGAAACGTTATTGAGTGTAAATCGTACGAGTTCTTGATACAAGGAGAAAATGTTGTTTCCCCTTCTTTTTCTTTTTGTTGTATCTATGTGAGAAGATGGATGTTAGCTGAACCTATATTGGTAATTATTTTACAATATCAAAATCAAAATATACAAAATCAAAATATGAGATTGTGTGCTCTTTTAAAAAAAAACCTCTTAACGTTTATTTTTTGAGAGGAGAAAGAGACAGAGCATGAGTAGGGGAGGGTTAGAGAGAGAAGGAGACACAGAATCCAAAGTGGGCTCCATGCTTTGAGCTGTCAGCACTGAGCCTAAGACGGGGCTCAAACCCATGAACCATAAGATCATGACCTGAGCCAAAGTCGGACGCTTAACTGACTGAGCCACCCAGGTGCACAGAGGCTGTATGCTTTAAACTTATATAGTGATGTATGTCAGTTATTTCTCAATAAAATTTTTTAAAAAAATTGTTTAAGAAATACATAGAGATTGACTTGGATTGGGAAAAAAAAGTAAAATGTTTGCAGAAGGATTCTTGCAAGATTATTTTTCACTGGAGTTATGGTGAATAATTTTGTTGAGTATATTAAGAAAATTGTAGTCAGAAATCCTTCCAGATTTCTGCCTTTGATCTAATTCATGTATGGCCACACCTTCTCTTTGTTTATTAGTCATTAAGTGAGCCTTAGGCAAAACCATGAAGTAGGCAAGAGTTCATCTGGCAGAAAGAAAGCGTCATCCAGACATTTCTCTGCACCTAGAAATATGTGAAAATGTCTGTGGTGCTGTTCCGGGTCTGAGAATCAGCTGCCCTGATCCTTTTATGGGACAGCGTGGTAGCTGCCTACAGCCTGAGGTTAATGCCAAAACGTTTGGGCTCAACTCCCTGCCCAAGTTCTCTCTGTATATTTATTTGTTAGAGTTTTGTTTTGTTTTTTGTTTGTTTGTTTGTTTGTTTGTTTTACCTTCCAGGTATCAGAAGACCCAACCCAAATGCAATAAAGAGAGATTTATTAACTCACGCAATTGGTTAGTCCAAGGTATATCTAATTTCTTTAAGGACTTAGATAAAGTTTTATACAATGAATTTGGAATCTCTCTCCATTACTCAGCTTTGCTTGCTTGATGTTGGCTGCATTCTAGACACCCTCTCCGCTCATGTTTCCAAGGTAGTCCTGTCCCCAGAAATATATCAAGTCATAGAGATAAGCTTTCCTGACCCCATTTGGTGTTAATCGGGTCACGTATGCATCTCTGAAATGGAGTAGATAAAATAACTTACACTGAATAACTTACACTGTTGTGGTGGTTAAGTGGTCATGTGTGTGGTGCTTAACTTGTCTGTGTGTCAACATGGAAGGTGTTTTGAGGTGAGATTAATATTTAAATTTGTGAACCTTTAATAAGCAAATTGTCCTATATAATGTGCATGGGCCTCATCCAATCAGTTGGTGACCTAAATGGAAAAAAAAGACCAGCGTCCAAGAGCAAGAAGGAATCCTCCAGCAGATTGCCAGTGGCGTTCATCTGTACCAGCAGCTCTCCTTAGTGTCCCAGCTGCCAGTCCGCACTGAAGATTTTGGACTTCCTAGCCACCATCATCACACTAGCCAATTCCTTATAATAAATCTATTTATCTCAGTCTAATTTATCTATTTATCCATCTGTCCATCCATTTACCCTACTACTTCTGTTTCTCTAGGGAACCCCAAGGACCTCTGACTAATAGAACTGGTGACTGACTCTACCTCCAAAGGTGGGGATAAGAGAGAGCTTCATCAGCATGCTGATTGGGAGACTGGGAATGGTTTTAGGAAGGAAGGATGGAGGCTTAGCTTCTAATAAGACAATGAACAAATATCCATCTACTAAAGCTTAACCATTTTTCATGACTTTTTGTCCTCCCTGCTTCCTTTTGTAGCTCATTCTTTAGGCCAATGATTATGTTTGAAGCTCAGTTCAGCCACTTATTAGATAAATGACCTTTGGTAAGTTACTCGGCCTCTGTCTCTCCTCCTCATTTTTTCCCTCGTTTCTCATTTAGATATAATAACAGTTCCTACCTCATAGGGTTTTGTGATGATTAAATAAATAAATACATGTAAAATTATTAAAACAGGGCCTGGAACATAAAAAGTATGCTATTGCGGGGCGCCTGGGTGGCTTAGTCGGTTAAGCATCCGACTTTCGCTTAGGTCATGATCTCGCGGTCGGTGGGTTCGAGCCCCGCGTTGGGCTCTGTGCTGACTGCCAGCTCAGAGCCTGGAGCCTATTTCAGAGTCTGTATCTCCCTCTCTCTCTGACCTTCCCCTGCTCACGCTGTCTCTCTCTCTCTCTCTCTCTCTCCTAGAAATTAAAAAAAAAAGTATGCTATTGCAATTAATAATATTATTATTATTAACTATAATCTCCTTTGATCCCTACTTCTTCCCTATGTATTGAATTCCTAGTTTTTCCACATTACATTTCTTGCTGCTCTCAGCTGAACTTGCCTGGCCTAGTTTTTCCAGGTTCTTTCTGGCTCCTCAATCATAATTCACCCATGGCAGTAAGATTTGTATCAATGCATCCTTTTTACAATTTACAAAACTGAACAGACAACCTAGAATCAAAGATTTTTAGAACTTCTGGAGATCATCTAGTTCAGTAGTTTCCAAAGTAGGGGACACAAGAGTCTTGATTCATACAGTTGAAGGAAAAATATATTGGGATTTATATTTTTACGTATTTTAAATGTAAAATTTAAGAAAGAAATGGGCTTGTTAGTTAAAGAATGGGTTCATGATGGTATATGTGTATATGTATATCTCATAATACATATATGCTAGAGGGTAAATGTTCAGTTTTATTTTTACTGATGGGATAGTGTAATTGAAAAAGCTGAGATAGCAGTGATCTCACAGAAGAGATTCCAGAGGAAGCAAGTGACACCAAAGAAGGAAACAACTTACCCAAGACCTCGATTATTATTAGAAGAACCTGGTTTTCAATGGGAGACAGTGAGAGATGACCATAGCTAAGTTATTTAAACCCCTGGGGTCTCAGTTTCCTCATCTTTAAAGGGGAAATTATGGGCCCTACCAAATAATCTTGTTACGAGTATTAAATTAAGTGAAAGCATACTAAAGAGAGTAGCACAGAGGTTGACTCAATGTCAGGACTCAATTAATGTGAGTTCTCTTCCTTTCATGTCTCAGGATAAAGGTCTCTCCATTGAATAATAGTGCCTTTCAAAAATTAGAGTAAGTAGTACTGGGTTATTTGGTGCTGATAAAGATATACGTGGGGGCATCTGGGTGGCTCAGTCGGTCAAGTGTCCGACTCTTGATTTCAGCTCAGGCCATGATCTCAGGGATCCAGCCCACATCTGGCTCTGCACTGAGCATGGAGCCCACTTGAGATTCTCTCTCCACCTCTCTCTTTGCCCCTCCCCTGCATGCACACGCGGTCTCTCTCTCTCACTCTCAAAAAAAAAGAAAAGAAAAGAAAAGAAAAGAAAAGATATACGTTACTATGGAAAATTTTTGCAACTCAAAATAGTTTTAAAGGATGCAAACACTATAATAATAATAACAGTAACAATAACAAGAACCTCAGCACCACAGTAGACTGGTAGCTGAGGGATATAGGGGTAAAAGTTTCCTTTGGTACCTTCCTCACGAATCAAACTATATGGGTCAACACTGTGGTTGATACCACGATTCTCTATTGGAGGAGTTCAAGAGCAGTGATCTGTTTGGAATAGGAAACCAAAGACTTGTCCTAAAGCTGATTGCATAGAAAGTACACTGTTTATTTAATGTATATTTATTTGCAGTAGTATCTTTAAGGGGATTGTGCAACCGCCCCACCCTCACCCCAGACATCACTGATTATTGTCGCAAATGCCCGTATCCTTAGCCAAGCTGTCCTTCCATTCCTTCTCCAAATCCTATGCAAACAAGAGTAAATCTCTTTCATATTCCTATGTGTTCTAAATAGCCACTATCCTATGCTAACTCTTCACTTTCAACTTAATAAGTTTTCCCATCCCTAAATCAAAACTAATTAGCTTTGTTTTTCAAATTGCTGACACTGGGGGTCTTCGCTATAACCAACCTGTGTGTGATTAGTGATATAACGGTTGGTGCTGAGCTTGGGCAAATATTTATAGAGTAATCATATTGGATAGGGTTGAATAACCTCTTGGATTAAGTGTGAGCGTCTGGCAGGCAATGTTGCAAAATTGTGCTAATTTAATGGTACAGTCCATTCTTCCGTCTGCTGATCCAACCTCTACAGACACTGCTAGAAATATAATCAGGGATATTAGGGCACAGTATGGTTCCTTTATTGGCACCCGTGACAGTAACATGCCAGGAGAATCCAAATATCACTTTGCAAATATAAATTATGTGATAGGTAAATGGAAGCTCGTATGGGGAGAAGATTAAATATACACACCCCTAACATAGTGACGAAGCAAAGGTAAGTAGTCACTGGATAAAGAGTTGCTACGTTATTTGCCTATTACATACCAATGGGACAATTTTGTTTTTATTTACTATCGGGGACAGTAAACAGATCTGAATCAGGCAAGCCAGCTTTAGTGCTAAAGGAGGATTTCTTCTATAGCAAACTGTACTGATATTAATGTCAACCTCTCACAGGGACACAGCAAGTAAATCTGAAGATATACAGTTAATTCTTAATAGTAGTCCTCAACCTGTAGTCTGAAAAGAGACTCAGACTTTGGGAAGGAAGACATGAAGGCAGTGGTTTTTAAAAGTCATGCAGTTAAGCAGTGACCAAATGGAGACTAAAAATTCCATCCCAGTGTATGAACACACTGCCCAGTGCTTTCCCAGCCAGGGCATAGGGACCTATTTAAAAAAAAAAAATACCGTAATATTGACATACAAATAACTTTAGTGAACTGGGTCATTTCCTTACAAATATTCTTCACTCATAGTGTCGTACAAATTTTAATTTAATAAAGATTCTATATTTGATGCATTGAGGGACAAAGACCTTGACTTTCTTCTTTGCATTGATTAATTGCAATTATACCATTTTTAAAATACAGCTTAGCTATCTTTCTTAGACACTTCAACTGGTTAGCTATATTTAGATGTGAGGAGGAGGCAGAGTAATTCTTAAAGAGCTCTATGTTTCTTACAACTGACTTGACTGACAGTCCTTAAGTGCTATTTCTTTCAAAGCAAATATGACTCACAGCCCTCAGGTAGAGTCTGTGCACAGACTAGAAATATTGATCTGTCCACATCCTAGAAACATTAAGACACAATAAAAAGAATTTTTAACTTAATTCTGAATAATGCAATAGCAAAAACATATGAACGATACACAATCGACAATGGTAATGTATCTGTAATGTTTTATAATGTCAAGGATTTAATTTAAACTCGAGAAACAGAAATTGTCTTCCCAGCCCAACCTCACCCCCCTTCAGCTTAACTGTGACAGTTCTTAGAGCAGTAAGTGCCTAAAAAACCATACTCAAAGATAGAAACAAATATGCATTATTTAAGTCATTGGGTACCAGGTACCTGCCTGGTCGTAACTCTAGTCACCAGCTCGAAAGTTAGAAATGAGAGCAACCAGGAGGCAGTCTGGTTAAGACTTCCCTTTGGAGTTTGCTGACAGTGGAGTGAAGAAATGTTCCCGATTACTCTACATCAATACTGGCCAGAGGTAAATGGAAGAAGAGGCATGTTGCAAAAGGCAGCCCGGGACCAGGAGGTCCCAGTCGATAGATGCTCCTCTCCCTGGTGCTTCTTCAACTACTTGGAAACCTCTTTTTCTACTTGCCCCTGGCCAGCCTGCTTGCTGCAATTATTTCTGGTTCCCACAGAAGGCAGCAGAGAATAATCAATACTGCTGTGGGTTACAAAACATGAAGTTTTCTCAGTTTTGGCTCCAATGGTTCTCTCAGCCCCGCGGAGGTGCCAGCTGCTAGATTCTTCCTTCCAACAGTAATTCAATGACAGGGTTGCAGGCTATGCTGCTGTCACTACCTTAAAAGTAGTATTTTCAATTAAAAAACAGGCTTACTACGCATAGCTCTGTTTTCATTTAATAAATGTATATAATATTTCCCCAGGGCAATGGAGATATGCTTCCACACACGATTACATTAGTTGGGGAGCAAATGTCCATAGATGAAAGAAAAATGGGTGAGGGGCAGAGAGAGCCGGTGAGTGTAGGAAGAAAAAGACTAATGTGTCACCAAAGGACGGTTTCCAGGCCTGCTCATCTCTCCTGTCTCCCAGGCTTGTCTTTCTGCAAATCATTGCCACAGTCTCTCTCACCCACTCCTTCCTCAGTACCTCCCTGCAGTTTGCAATGATGGTCTTGGCTCTTGCCAAATAGATCAGAGTACTATTGCTTGGGAAAACGGGCACTCAGCCTTCATCTATAGGCTAAGTCTTACCCCATACAGTACAATCACCCTAAGCCCTAGGCAGAAAGAGTCTAAGGGTTCGTATTAGAGAAGTTTTACCTCCATTTTAAATCAAGTTCTTTGTTTTCATGACACTGTGATTAATGTCAACCAAGTTTCTGCAAATCTGGGTTCCTGTCCCTGAGCCATCTTTATTGCCTGGTCTTTCACCTAATTTGTGCCCTGTCCCTACATCTAGGCTCTTGACATCTACTCCTGAATGTCTGCATAGCTGTGTCTTTGGATCTCTGCCAGATCTCTCTACAGAGACAGTTCCCACAATAAGTTTCTGCTCTGTCTCTACTTAGGGTGACACATGAAGTTCACTCTGACCCTGCTTCATACGCCAGCTGTCCTCTGTCCCTGGAGTCACCTCCCAACTTCAAATTCCCTTTTTATATTCACATCCTTGTCTGCTCAAGTCCAGATCAATAATGCAGTTGCCATCTTGTTCTAGAAGCCCTAGTGTGTCTATGGACTCTTGGGTCTTACCTTCTTTGGTCAGGTTCAACCCCATATCCCAAGTAGAACAGGTGCCATACAAATAATTTAAAAAGCATGACTGATAATAATAACTTCTATTTGTTGAATACCTACAAAGTACCGGGCACTGTGTTTTCAAGCACTATGTCAATGTACATACAATGTACGTACATTTGTGTGTAAATAGGGCTGATAGTCTGCTGAACAGCATATGAACATAACCTCTCCAATTGTGAAAGTCCTGTAATACTTTCTTGTGAGTTAGTAAACAGCTACTTCCTCAGTCTTCCAAGTGCCCCCGCCCGAGTCCCAGGCTATCCTGGCTCTCTTGCTACCACCTGCCCTGATCCATGATCCAGTAGTTAAAGAGTTGGTGCCCTGCATCGTGCTCTGGACACTGTTGATTCTGATTGGTGGCTGCCATCCCATTCTAGCTATCAAATATTTTTTAATGTCAGCTCTTGTCTATTAATATTACCCTTAATCTACAGGTTAGAAAAATGAGGTTCATAGAAGTTGACTTGCCCAAGGCCACATAATTAGTAAATGATAAAGTAGAGGCTTAAACCTATGTCTGCTGTTCATAGACCATTCTCTTTCCTCTAGACCAGTGCATAGACAAAGAGGCATTTCCCAAACTTGTCTGATAGTTAAGAACAAGCTCTTGTCAAAATTACAGCTTCCTGAGTCCTTCCTCTTAGAGATTCCGACCCAAACCAGTCAAGTTTCAGGCTGGAATCTGTATTTTCAAAAAGTTGATTCTTATGGTTACTCAAGCTTTGGAAACACTGCACTAGGGCAATTTTTCCAGAACATAATTGGAGACTGACTAGAATTACTGTGATATCTCCACATCTTCAATGCGCGAGCGAAGACTTTCACCCAATTCCTGACCTGTAGGAAATGTTCTTGAACAGAATAGGATATGTGTTTCAGGCGGTGGGCTACTTGCTGATTGTTTTCGGTGGAGTGGCACAATTCAAAACTAGAATCATTCTTTGGCATCTCTGGAAACATCAACAGACGCAGCCAATAATTAGACTAAATCAAGATTGCGGTTTAAAAATAGGTCAAGTGAAAAGGACAGAGAACGAGAGCCAAAACAAAAATAAGTCCGGGAAACCTGGAAAGAGGGCTCTGAGTTTACTAAGATGAATGTTGTGGCTCTAAAAACTACCAATTTACCCAACGAGCATTCCAGAATATGTTTTGCAAAACCAAAACCGGTACATAAAGAACTTAGAGGAAATTAAATGTACTCTGTCGTCCA
Organism: Crocuta crocuta; assembly: GCF_008692635.1. NCBI lineage: Eukaryota > Metazoa > Chordata > Mammalia > Carnivora > Hyaenidae > Crocuta > Crocuta crocuta. Next base: position 1,870,191 of record NW_027528869.1, read on the forward strand.
TGGTGGCCATTGGTGCATTTCCTCCCCGCACGTTGCCACTGTTCGGCCACTGTGTTTTCTCTGGTAATGTTTGACAATACGGCTCGTTACATAAAGCGTTTTCAGTCGCTTCTCTCTCTTGACATTCTGTCTCCTAGTTCTGCTGCTTGCAAAAGCTCATCATGAAACATACAAAAGGGTCCAGAAAAAGGCAAGCATCACATATTAATTGCACACAGCAGGCTTATGCTGCAATTCCCTTTCTCGGGAAAGCGCTTGGAAAGAAACAGGAAGAAAAAGAGTGAAGCGAACGAGCAACTGTCTCTAGCCTGATCTTACAACGAGATTTGATTCATTAAATATTTCTGAGGATGGCAGAGTCATCTAACTCAATAGAACCTCCTCGTTGCTCTTCCTGACGCGTAAATCATCGACGAGCAAGAGAGACCTACGGCGGAGCTGAAATTTACTACCACAGGACGTGGCCCAAGCTGGCTTGGTTCTCTTCCAAACGCTTAAACACCTGCTGCAGTTATCAGTACACATATTCCCGTAGACAACTGAGGAACAACTCATCGAATAAACCAATAAGTAAAATAAAGCGCCAAATATGCCCTCAGCAGAGGCTGATAAAATAAAACATTTAAATAAATTTAACTGAACACTTCCAAATGGCACACCTGACAATGAAGAGAGTGCACAGTGGTGGAAGCCCTACAGAGAACGACGATATTGAGCAATTTTTCTATAATTCTCAAAAGCTCAACCCATATCTAATCTCACCCTCATCATCTACAGATAATGTGACTTCTTGCCCTGGGGGTGAAGAAAAGTGAGCTAGAACAAAACAATAACAACAACGATAATAAAGTTTAGAATTACACTGTACAAGGGACTTGGGGTAAAGAATGCTGTCGTCTCTTATTTATTTAGGTGAAGAATGATGCTTTTCTTCCTTTCCTTGTTATTTTTTTCCCTCGGCACTTAACACCTGTACAAAAGTCCCTGACTTAAGAGGTAGGGCTTAGCTAATGAGGTGTGTCAACACAATTGGAAGCCCATTTCTAAATGAAAATTGCACTGTGCTGTGAGCACAATCCCTTCAGGTCCGAGAGAGCATTTATAAAGCAGCAGGGGTGCTAGCTGGTGCTTTCTCCGTGAGAAGGGGCCTGTAGGGTGACCACAGCTGGGAGAGAGAGAACCTGACCTAGAGCTATGGGCGAACATGATAATTCTCCCCCAAATTAGTCATATTTCTCCAGGTTACCTTCGGAGATAGTGAGTAAAGGCAGATATAATCCCTCTCCTAATTGTAAACCAGCACCAGCCTAATTATATTCCCATTTACCCCAGATACTCGAAAATCATAGGCTTTCTGTTTGCTAATTCCTCTTATTCGTGGTTTTATGACTCCAGAGGAGGCTTTGGGGAGTACGAATTGAAAAACAGTACAGTGAGTTAGTTCCACATAGACATTAAGTATGAAAAAGTAATGGAACAGAGGAGAAAAGGGGGTGGGGAGAAAAAAGCCTCATATGTAGTATAGGTGATTTCAGTCAAGGCTGGAGGTGGAGGTGAGGCCTAGGCATGTAAGCGTGGGGATTGAAGTTCACAGATCCAGCCAGCCAGCCTGCATTCCTTATCTATCAAACATCCATTCTGTGATCAACTTCACTCCCTCTGTCTTAGAATGTGTTTATTCGAGATCTATATAATTGTGAGTATTTTCATATTTTATTATTTCATATTTTATTAACATTAGCCTTGGGAGGGGCCCATGCACCAGAGCTTATGCGGTAATGCTGAAAATCATAAGATGTTAGGAGCTGAGAAGTAGGATGAAAGGTGAAGGTCACAGTGGGAAACGAGTTCACTCATGTCTTTCAAGGTAATATGACTTCCCTGCCTCTTTCCCCGGTCCTCACCCCACCTGATATGTGGTTCTTGCCTGTGTTGGGTGAATGATAAAACTGAAAGACTATGCAATGATATGCTGGGAGGAAGCAGTGTGTGTGTGTGTGTGTGTGTGTGTGTGTGTCTGTGTGTGGGGGGGGAGATCGTGCNACTATTTTTATTTATTTTTAAAATTATTTTTCAATTTATTTATTTTGACAGAGAGAGAGCAGGGAAGGGGCAGAGGCAGTGCTGTCAGCACAGAGCCCCACACGGAGCTCGAACTCACAAACTGTGGGCTCATGACCTGAGCTGAAAAACCAGGAGTCGGATGCTCAACCGACTGAACCACCAAGGTGCCTCGAAAACAATTACTTTTAAAATAGGCTTGAATGCTTCATTCTTCTGGGGCTTTTTGACGCAAGTAAATAATAAAAATCTTCCAAGTTATTGCCAAGAGCACACAACCTCTATCTCTTAAATTTTCCCAAGGCTACACCTAAAAAGGGGATCACAACACCGATATTACAGGGTGCCACTATCATGAAAGTCCAGGCATTATTTTAGTCTTCAGTTGGGGAAATGTCCATAGCTGGTTCACCAGATCCGTACTAGTTGACAGAATAGAGAAGAAGGAGGAATCAAGGTCAAACAGAGCCAAATGAGCAAACTGTCTGAAAAAGATGTTTCTTCCCAGAAAAATGGGCATTTAAGGTGGAGATATATTACCCCAAGACAACGTGGATCCAGTATATGATCCTTCACTGCTACAGACCAAGGAATTTGATGGTCGCCTTGTGCAGATGACAATAAGGCCCACATTTATACCCAAAACAAGCACTCTCACGACCCGGTAGGGAAGCTGAGAGCAAGAAGGATGTTCCAATCGTCTTCACACCACGCGCAGCTCGAAGGGGTCTTTCCAAAGGGCTCAAACAGCATGGCTTGAATTGATAGTCCAGAGAAAGCCCAATAATTTCCCATGAAAACATTTGCTTTAAAGCAGACAGGTTGCAGGGGCACCTGGGTGGCTCAGTTGGTTAAGCATCTGACTTCAGCTCAGGTCATGATCTCACAATTTGTGAGTTTGAGCCCCGCGTCAGGCTCTGTGCTGACAGTCAGCTCAGAGCCTGGAGCCCGCTTCAGATTCTGTGTCTCCCTCTCTCTCTGCCCCTCCTCTCCTCACACACGCACATACTCTCTCTCTCTCTCTCTCAAAAATAAATAAACATTTAAAAATTAAAAATAAATAAAGCAGACAAGTTGTTTGTGTTTTTGGTTTTTATTTCTCATCCATGCTGGGAAACATTGAGAAATTGAATTTAAATTCAAAGGTTGCTTGGTAAATATGGAATCAGAGAAATGGAAATTGTGTGGCCTCAAGAGATGATATTTTCATCAAACTATGCAGGCTGGTGAGTCATTCCTCTCCACTGAAGGGTTATGTTTGCCAATTTAATCATATATTTGTATTCTCTAGTAAAGTTACCCTTTCTCTTGAATGCCATTCTTTTCCTGGAAACATGTTCATTCTCACCCTACTTTTTTTCCAGATTCCATAAACATTCTGTTATTTGAATTTATTATCACCGTGTTTCCCAATTTTACTTAATCATTCCTCTTTGCCAATCTCTTGAACATTTCCCCAACTAACTTGTTGATTTTTAAGGTCTGTCTAGGGCCTTTCCTTCTCCATCAGCCCTGCTGACATTTTCAGGGACTTTAATATCAGATTCCATTCAGTACACAACCATCACAGGTAAGGCAATGGATTAAGTGCTGGGGTAGGTATAAACATTTATGAGCTATGATCCTTGTTTTCTTCACATCACATCAGTGTCACATTGACGAGCCTGTCAGACCACTGTATAGAGAGTCAGAGAGTACTGTGCGCCTGTGCATGGGTCCTGGACCGGACTGCTTGCGGTGCACTCTGCCTGGACACTTTGTTAACTGCGTGATCTTGAGCCTCAATTTCCTCAACTCCCTTGTGACTGTTCCTCATCTATAAAGTAAGGATGCTAATAACAGTTTCTACTCTGTGAGGTATAGTGAGAGCTAAATGAGTTAATATGGTTAAGTTCCCAGGAATAATCCCTGGTAAACAACCCAAAACCATCTGTTTGCTATTATTATGCTCTGTTTCCTTAGCTGTTAAAACCTTCGTATTTACTTCTTTTCAACTACTCATAGGCACAGAGACACTTTGCATTTACTGTCACGTGAGTGGTCTTCTTGGTCGCTTCATTTTCTGACGCCGTTAGTTATGGACACGTGGATGAGCAGTATTTGTCCTTGTGTTCATTCATTCATTCATTCATTCACTGAACAAATCTTTATTGAGTAACTTCTCCACGCCAAGCTCTTTCACCATTAGACATTCCAAAATAAACAAGGTAGGAATAAAGCATCTAGCCTCAAAGAGAGAGGTTTATACAAATGAAATAATAAAGAAACAAGATAATTTAAAAAATTTGATATAAGAGCTATGAAGACAATGAAGGGGGTGTTGTGGTAACAATCACAGTAAGAACATCCCTTGTGAAGAAGCGTTTGGGACACATTACGAGGTGGGAGATGTGGCAGGGATCTACTGATGGAAGAGCTTGGAGGCCATGTTTGAGAGTCTGGTTTTCACTCTAATCAAAATAGGAATCAAATGAATGAATCTCAACACGGTCTCTGTTTTGAGAGGAAAACAGATGTTAGGGGCAAAAAATGAAAATCAGAGAGCCATCAGGAAGTCACCGACATTGTCAAGGCTGTGTAGATGATGAGGGAAGAAAATTTAAGGTGTATTTTGGAGGTGAAGCAGATAGTACAGCTTCCAAGTAGATGTATGAGCATCATAAACCTTGAGGCTGTGTTCTTGGTGAACCAAGAAGTGAGGCAGGTGGATGAGACTTCTACTAGGGTGGGAGTAAGGGGTGCTTAGAATCAATTTATGTATTTAAATTACACAGTAAGTGGGGTGCCTGGCTGGCTCAGCCAGTTGGGCAGCCGACTTCAGCTCAGGTCATGATCTCACAGCTCATGAGTTTGAGCCGCGCATGGGGCTCTGTGCTGACAGCTCAGAGCCTGGAGCCTGCTTCAGATTCTGCGTCTCCCTCTCTCTCTGCCCCTCCCCAACTTGCATTCTGTCTCTCTTTCTCTCAAAAATAAACACCTCAAAAGCTTTAAACAAACAAACAAATAATACAGTAATTGAATTAAGAGAAAAAATTGGATCCTGAATCTAAAGTCACTAACAAATGAAGATACATGATCAAAAAGGCCTTTTCCAGATAGAATTATAAAGTAGGTAATGTTCGTCCTTGCCTCTACAATCCATACTTCAAAAAATGCTATTAATAATATTTGAGAGCTTACTATAACCTAAGTACCCTTCATCCATTTTCTCATTTAATTCACACAACAGCCTACAGGCATTTACTGTGATTATGCTAAATTTTATAGGTGTGGCAACATTAAATCTCAGTAAAATAATTTTCCCAAGATAATAGAACCAGGGGCACCTTAGCTAGAATTGAACCCAGGCAGCTTGAGCTCCTAACCACAAATAGAGCCACTATTTTACATCACCATGACACCCCTAATTAACTCACTCCCCCCTCTCTCCCTCTTCCTGTCTTTCTCTCTCCCCATCTCTTGCTCTCCCCACGGAACACACACACACACACACACACACACACACACACACCTCTCTTTATAGTACAAATCTTCCCCCCAGGAAAAATCTAGCAGTCTCAGTCTCTCAAAACCCACTAATGACCTACAGAGTTTTGATGAATTACATCTCTAATTTCGTAGTAGAACCACTAATTGTGAATATCAAGCTTGAGCAAGGCAGTAGAGAGATGCTTCCTGAGACAGAGCAGCCTTACCAGTTCCTGTGACAGCACATTGTAGCCAGCCCTGTGGATAAATGTGGACTTAGCCAGGAAAGGATAAATGATAGATGATTTGAAAGAAATAAATGACAGGAGTGTTAAAATGTTTTAGGGCATGGGACATTCAAATAAATGCTATTGGATGATTTATTTTCCAAAAGGTGTTATATTCACTGCTGAAACACACCTACGTGTCTGCCAGAAATGTGGCCGTAAAAAAATCTATGTGTATAAAAAATTTACACTGTAGTGAGCTGACCTCAACCTTTCATTTACCAAAGCCACTGCCTTTGCTCCAAGAACACATTTCCAACTTCCTCTAGACTTCAACACTTGGCTGTCCCACAGCTATCTCAAGCAGAATGGATTCAAAATTCAGCTCATTACCTTCTCTCCAAACGTTTAATATTTGAAATCTCAGTTAATGTATCATTTTGGCAGTTGCCAATGCTATAAACTTCAAAGTTTCCATAATTGCCTCCCTTACCCTCACTCAGCTCTCCAAGTCCAATCCAATGCAACAGCAAATGCAGGAATTTATTATCCTTAATTATCTCACACATCTACTCCTCTTTGCCATCTGCATTGTGACTCATGTGGTCCAAGTCTTCAACAGGTCTCAAGTGCAATATCTTAGCCCAGGTTTTCCAAAAATCAGAGTTTAAGGCAAAACATAAATGCTAACTAACATTTTATTGAGGAGAAGGCTAAGGAACAAGTTGAGGCCAGGAAAAAGGAAAAACAAATACAAGATGATCTGTTACGGAACTGGCCCAGCTTCTCAAAGAAATCCAAGGAGTTTTTCAGTTACACAAGGCAGAATAACGGCATTGCTAAGAAGGATCTATGGGAAAGGAAGGGCAAGCAGATTATCTTCCATCTTTCACTAGTCAGAGTCCACCCCTGTGGACTTTAACTTCCTCATGCTTCCATCTTGGTTACTGGATCCCTCTGGATAGCCACTGGAGAAGTCAGAGCCCCCATATATTCAATCAAGGAGGACCTAACAGTAACTACTATGGCTCTCCCATTGCACTGGGTGGCATGATGTTTGTGCAGAAGGCCAGCCTTCATCTCCTGGGGAAGGTAGAAGCTATTGGTGCTATTAGGAAATAAGGTGACTAACACTGCAGCACGGCATGCTGTGAGCCATCGCTGGGACCAATCTGGATGGAAAGTAAGGCAACTTACTGAGGTTGGAGTCAAGAGGCATGTCAATGTTGGGACACAACTGACCGAGTCTGATAAAGCTCACTCAGAACAATTCAGTTCTGTTTTCACCCTCTAATAATATATGATCTTATATGTAAACAGATGCCCTCACTTTCTCGCCAGAGCAGACGTACAATTCCAGGTATCCAAGACTGTATCAGGTGACTTCTCCTAAAACAACTTGAAGAGATTAACAAACCCAAGCTACATTCCCAGCTGCTTTAGCCAATCCTACGGTCATATTGACATGTATCCTATCTCTCTTCTCCTATCCATTTCAATTTTCTTCATCTTTGGCCAGACTCTAGCTGGTCTGTATTTCTTACCTAGTGGGTGACCTACACCTTCCTTCTGGATGTGTCTGAGCTCTAGTTTCCTTGTTCTTGTCAGGTTGTGATTGCTACAATAGTCTATTCACAATTATTATAGGACACAGAGCACTAAGGAAAGACCCAGTGAATTGCCTCAGTTCCATTCACATTCCTTCCTGCTTCCATGTGTAGTAGCACCCTTAGATCCTGAGAGTCATCAGGGTCAGTTACCCTGGCCTATAGAATAACTCCTTTTTCTCTGATGATCTACTGCACAAAAACCCCATAGAGGCCAAGCTGTAGTTATAGCTTCCAGGTCTAACCTCACATAGACTAAATTTTCTAGGATAAGAGGTAAGTGGGAGAATGAAAGTATCATAAAAATAGACAGGGGCACCTGGGTGGCTCAGTCAGTTAAGTGTCCGACTCAGTTTGGCTCCCATCATGATCTCATGGTTTCATGGGTTTGAGCCCTGTATTGGGCTCTTCACTGGAAGCATGGATCCCGTTTGGAGTTCTCTCTCTCTCCCTCTCTCTGCCCCTCCTCTACTTGTGCTGTCTCTATCTCAAAATAAATAAATAACTTTAATTTATATATCTAGACAAATCCTATCCTTTCATTCTTCATTCTAAATGTTTTTAATACCAGGGAGGGACATGGCTTCACCTACTTGTTGCAGGTATAACCACTATACTGGCCAACCCCTTCAAAGATTGCCCCTAAGCTGTTGCCCTAACTGAGCCTTCAAATAGGCTGTTCCACATTTTATCAAGCTTTCTACTTGTGAGTTATGAGGAACACACATTAATTTATTGAGCATGAGCCAAATATTGTAACTTCCTTGCCAAACAGTGGCTCTCTTACATGAAGACAATGTTGTGTCAGATACCATGTAAATGGATAACGCTTTCTGTAAAGGACTGAAATGTAATGCTGGCATGGGCTCTTCGGGGAGGGGCGGAGAGTAAACCCACCACATTAGCTTCCTATTGCAGCTATAATGAATCACCACAATTAGTGGCTTACAACAACACAAATTAATTTTCTTACAGTTCTATAGATCAGAAAATCAACATGGATTTCACTTGTCTAAAATCAAGGTCTTGGCAGATGCATTATTTTCTGAAGGCTCTAGGGAGGAATCTGTTTCCTTGCCTTTTCCAGTTTCTAGAAAGTACCCATAGTCCTTGGCTTATGGTCTTCTTCCTTTTTCTTCCAAGCCATCCATTTTGAGCTGAGTCCTCACACTGTCATCATTTTGGTTCTTTTTTCTACTTCTAAGAACCCTTATAATTAACATTGGGCCTATCTAGAAAATCCAGGATAATCTCTCTATCTTAAGGTCAGCAAATGAGGAATTTTAATTTCATCTGCAACTCTAATTCTCATTTGTCATGTAAGCTAACATCCTCATAGGTTTCAGGAATAAGGACATAGATATGTTTGGGGAGGAGGGAGCATTGTTTTGTCTGCCACACCCACATCCAGAATAATGCATTTTGTTGAACTACATAAAATTGTCCTTTACGTAGCACAAAAATGGTCATATATTGACAAATTCATATGCTTCAATCTATTATCAGGTCTGATAAGGATGAGCTACTGTCTTCTCCAAGATGGAAGGTGTTCAGTGTAATTGATCTGTGATCAGACAGCTGGCTCCAAAAACATGGTGGCTTACAAGGGGTATTAGTCATAGGTGCTGGCAAATTTTGCATTCCACAGTGCTGGTTTCAAGATTGCCTTAGTAAGCGGAAGGCCCTATTGTTGAACTCATCTTAAGACCCCATTGCTGCCACCATGGCCATTCTGTTTATAGGCTCATTAGACAAGTACTGGAATATCAAGGACAATGCTGGATTAAAGTCACAGAATAGCACAACTAACCCACCTTGTGTTTACATCCTTTGCTATTAGAGCAGGAATCAACCGTACATGGAGACTTTGGCTTTGCCAGCAGCTGCCCAGAGGGGCCAGGTAACACAACCCAAAGGTAAATGGGAATCCACACCCATAAGTTTTGACCAATTAAAGACAGAAGACAAGGAAGAATTGGCAAATAACCTGCTTTCTGTTTTTGACAAGTTCTGAATAGAGTTGCTATTCAGTTGTCAGTCAGTTGTGGGTTTTTGGTTTTGGTTAGATACCATAGCCAGTTCACCTTACATCTGATTCGTTTCATCTCCTGTTTCACTTTCTTTTTCCTTCACTCCTACTTTCCCAGGCTACCATGACTCATCGCCCTCCTCCTACCCTGTCCCCCAAATAAAACACCAGCAGGCATATTTTGCCTCAGTTTCTGAGATAGGCTAGCACATCTGTATGAGGGGCAATATTAGGCAGCAGACTAAGAATGGAATTTTGATGTTGAATTACCCACTGGTCTGATGGTATAAGGATGACTAAGGATCAATGGCATCTCAGTTCTTTTTTTTAAATTTTTTAAAGTTAATTTATTTATGAAAGATAGAGACCTTATGAGTGGGGGAAGGGCAGAGAGAGAGGGAGACACAGAATCTGAAGCAGGCTGTCAGCACAGAGCCTGACTTGGGGCTCAGACTCACAAACTGAGAGATCATGACCTGAGCCAAAGTCGGATGCTTACCCAACTGAGCCACTCAGGCACCCTGGAGTCTCAGTTCTTAAAGCTTACTCCTGTGGTTAATTGGGGGAAAGAATACATATGCAAAGCAAGATATTATCAGGAAAAGAAATGTCTGTTATACTTGGGCCATTGATAATTATGAGCATTGTTGTGTAAAATAGGGATTTGTGAGGGCATAGGAGGCCTTAATAAAAGAAAATGATAGGCTTAAGCACCTCCTTACCAAGTTAAAACACACTATTAAAGTCACAGACATCTTCACCTTTTTATGATTTTTTAATACTTATTTATTTTTGAGAGAGAGAGAGAGCGAGAGCAGAGGAGGCGCAGAGAGAGAGGGGGACACAGAATCTGAAGTGGGCTCCAGGCTCTGAGCTGTCAGTACAGAACCTGGGCTTGAACTCATGAACTGTGAGATCATGATCTGAGCCAAAGTAGGTTGCTTAACCAGCTGAGCCACCCAGGTGCCCCTGAAGTTACAGATAGCTTTAAAGGAGATCTGTATCTCAGGCAGCTATGAAGGTTGTGCCGGAAGATGTCCTTGCTCTAGAGGAGGTTAAGCCAATTGGTGGTATTAGATGAAATGCTTGTGGCTGCCCTAGAGGCTCATGAACCTGCTCAGGGACATTGCTGGGACCACTCAGGCCAGGGAGAAAGACAGATAGTAGAAGCAGGGTTTGGGGACCCGTAGAGCTAGGCAGAGCTGGGCTGATGCATAACCTGGATCTACCACAATAACCAGGACAGCAGCTTCCTCTGGCTTCCCTTCAAGTCCTTCCTCATGGTAAGAACTGTGTTTATTGAAACATGTCAATCTCCTACAAGTTTTCCTAAAATATTACAACTCTACATGCCTAGAAGCCAGTTAGGACATTTTCCTAGTTGATCTACCCTCCCTAATCTTCTTTTCTAATCTACTCTTGTCCCCTTTCCTTATCTTTGAAAGTGAAATCTGTTGTTCCTGCTACCCAGAACCTCACCCCAATCTGCCTACATCCAATAGACTGCAAAGCTGTGATCAAAGCCTTTATCAAACAATAGCTTTTCAGGAAAACCTTGTAGGACACCCAGACAAAAGAAGTCACTTCCTCTTCTGTGTTTCTCCATAATTTAACCTTATGTTAAGGCCCATGTCAGAGACATCTCTTCAGAAAATGTAATTGTGATGTGGTAGAAAGGTCACAGGGCCTGAGTGGTCTGGGTTGGAGTCTTTATTCATTTGCAGACTCCCATAACAAAGTACCACCTACTGGGCATCTTCAATAGCAGAAACATACTGTCTCCGGAAGCTTCAAGTATAGCGCCAGAAATGTCAAGTCCAAAATCAAGGTGCTGGCATGGTTGGTTCCTTCTGAAAACTATGGGAAAGAATCTGTACCTTTCCCTCACTTTTGGTGGTTTTCTGTCAATTTTTGGAATTCTTTGGATAATAGAAGTATCACCCCAATCTCTCTTCACCTTCACATAGCGATTTCCCTGTATGCATGTCTGTGTCCTTCTTTATAATGCACCAGTCATAGGTCCATCCTACTCCAGTATGGCTTCATCTCAATTTAACCAATTACATCTACAACAACCTCATTTCCAAATAAAGTCACATTCTGAAGTACTAGGAGTTAGTTAGGACTGCAGCATACAGATAGAGGCAAGGGTGTAGGGGCAGGAGGTAGGGAGATACAATTCAGCCTATAATCCCAGAATCCCAGTGACTTTGGGGAACTCTCATAAATTTTCTGGCCTCATTCTACTTATCAGAAAAACAGGAATAATAATACAGATATAAAGCCTATATTAAATGAAGATAAAAACTATATTTTAGAGCTGCTAGGTGAAATAGCAGAGAACGAGAAGGGATTAAAACTAAAGAAATTTTGCCTAACTTAAATAACAGTGTCTTCATCTGAACAATTTTTGCTTTTTTTTTTTTAGGTAGGCTCCACACCCAGCATGGAGCCCAATGTGGAGCTTGAACTCATGACCCTGAGACAAGACCTGAGATCAAGAGTCACATGCTTAACCAATTGAGCCACCTAGGCACTCATGAACAACCTTGTATTTTAGAATAGAATGTGGGGTTAAAAGGTTGGCCAGCAAATAGAACAGAGTAAGAGTATAGAGTATGAGTATAGAGTAATGAGTTCTTCATTCATAATGAGTTTTTCTTTAAATGGTGAGGAAAGAGAGAGAAAAACCTAGAGGAAAGAAAGAAAGAAAATTAGAACCTATTACATAATAAAGAAGATGTGCTACACACACACACACACACACACACACACACACTGGAGTATTACATAATACCTATTACATAATAAAGAAGATGTGCTATATATATATATATATATATACATAGTCAGAGAAAGACAAATATCATATGTGGAAGACTTCACTCATATGTGGAATTTAAGAAATTCCACACATATGAAGAAAGACTTCACTCATATGTGGAATTTAACATACAAAACAGATGAACATAAGGGAAGGGAAGCAAAAACAATATGAAAACAGGGAAAGGACAACATAAAAGAGACTCTTAAATACAGAGAACAAACTGAGGGTTGCTGAAGGGGTTGTGGGTGGGGAATGGGCAAAATGGGCCAGGGGCAGTAAGGAGGACACTTGTTGGGATGAGCACTGGGTGTTACATGTGGGGGAAGAATCACTAGATTCTACTCCTGAAATCATGATTGCACTATATGCTAACTAATTTGGATGTGAATTAAAATTTTTTTTAATTAAAAAAATATTACATGATCTTTTTAGAACTATTTCCACATCTGAAAAAATGCTGATCTCCCACAGGTTTGAAAAGAACAGCATGAGTTGTAAGCTAGCTATATCTGGAAATAATATTAGCAGATAGAGATTAGCACTATTTATTTGTATATGCGGTTCTATTTCATCCTTATGTTTCCTTTTATGTTTTTCATACATATATTTCATCACACAAGTACTGAATTTGGATTTTCTGTCTGTAACCACAAATATTCTGCTGCACTTCTAAATACTTTTCATATATATATACACACACATATATAGGTGCCTATGTATAATATGTCTTTATGAAATTATTATGCAAGTAGGGGACAAAAATCTTTAGGGTCAAATAATTCTCAGAAATCGCTGGCATTGAAAATAATTTGTATTCATTAATTGAAACTGTTGGAAAATTGTACATTAGAATCCTCAACAAAGGCATTTTACATTATTCACAACGTTTAAATGAGGCTGTCAATCTCATTACACAATAAATAAGGAGGTTATAATGGTTTTGCATAGTTGCAGCTATTAATGCTTTCAGCAGAGACTTCCTAATCTTGATTTAAATATTTAGAAGACTCTCCAACACACGCACAGACACACACACACACACACACACACACACACACACACGTGTGTGTGATAAAGAAAATGAAAAAGCAAGAGCAAGAGAGACCCTTCCATCAGTCCTCTGGAAGATCACAGCACAACATCTCTCCCATCTATCCTATCATCTGCCTGGGATTTTCAAGCCTCTCACTGTCAACTCTGTCCAGCACTCAACTTTATCGTTTGTAACCAGCATGCATAGTCTTACATTATGCACATTGCTCTGACGGTCACTGAACCAAATAAGAGTTCCTCTACCCTGTGCGCAGCAAGCCAGTAAAAACTGACATTGATCTTTTGCAGTGAAGAAAGACAGGCTACTGCTGTGGCACCACCCAGGAGATGGAGAGCTAATGCCTAAACGTCCTGAACTCCCTAATGACTTGGAACTGGGGGTTTTGAAGGGCCAAATTTGGGGCAGGGGTCTTCTGAGAAGGTGGACAGCACTGAGTGGAGGCCCGTAGTAGGTGCTCTGGTGCTACGTCTTCTGGTCCCTAGACATCTTTTCCATCTCAGGAGACTTGGAATCTGAAAAATATCTTTATTCGTGACATTAGAGATTTCATTAGGTACAGCTGGTGACTACGTCTTTAGGGGCTGATTAGCAACTTGTAAGCTGGTGGAGTTGTGTTCCTATAAGCTCCTTGGTTGGTCCAGCTGTGCCTGGGTGAAATGATCTCTACTGTGCATTCTTTGATCTGAAGTGACAAGATGAACATTGGCTTCGTAAGCAGAGTGAGAAGAAAGACCGGAAGTTGAGTACAATAAGAATCCCTTATAATCAAACAGATGGAAACATACATGTACATAAATAATTGTAATACAAAACATAAGATACCATAGAGAAAAACAAATTGGAGTGTATGTTCAAGTGAGGAAGACTCTCCCTGTGGATGGTGGTGAAGGAGGACCAGGAAGAGCATCATAGAAGAGCAGTATTAGCAAAGCGCTGTTAGCAGTGAGCAGAATTGTTTTAAAAGATGCAGAGACAATAAAGGAGTTGAGGTTGACTAAAGTTAAGCATATTTATGGACTGGGAGAGACAAGGTTATGCGGTTGAAATGTATAAAAATGCTATTTTGGTAGGTCAAAATTGCATGTTGCAGTCAAAAGCCAAAAAAAGGAAATTGGGCTTATTTTCTTTAAAAATCGGGAGTTTTTTTATTTTCTTAAGAAATTGGGAGACCCAAAAGTGGCTCAGTGAGTTAAGTGTCCAGCTTTAACTCAGGTCATGATCTTGCAGTCCATGAGTTCAAGCCCCACATTGAACTCTGTGCTGACAGCTCAGAGCCTGAAGCCTGCTTTGGATTCTCTCTCTCTCTCTCTCTCTCTCTCTCTCAAAAATAAATAAACATTAAAAAACTGTTTTAAATAGGGAGACCTTGGAGAGGAGGGCATAAGTGTGCTTGATAATTATGAGCTCAGGTTGAAAACAGGAAGAGCAGTCGGGAAGCCCTTGCAATGCTGGGTGCCAACTAAATCCCCAAAGCTCCAGCCGACATCGTGCCATTCAAGAAGCGTCTCCTCTTTCCTCATCGACTTCCTATTTCCTGTACATTCCCAGTTATTCACAATCCTTGAGCAATTCCTTTGGCTTCATTGCTATCCCTATCCAGTCATAGGATTCTTGCCTCTCCATCTGGATGAGCAAAGACCAGCTCAGCAGGGAGGTGGGGTCAGTCAGTCCAAAACAGCAATCACCGCTATCGCCACGTTAACTCCAGTTAACTATAATATTTGTTTGCATGTCTCCCTCTTTTCCATTTGACCACACTCTCCAGAAAGGCAGACATAACACTTTGTCTATGTGCCTAGAACCTAGCAAGGCACTAGGCACATGCCAGGTACTCAGTAAATGTTAGTTCATTGAGTAAAACTCTCATTGTATCAACTCAGGAAAAAATAAGCTTGTTGCATTAAAATCTTCCCTGACCTCCTACTCAACATTCTAACATGATCATTAAGCCTAAGGCCCAGTTTTTTGGGGGAATACTCCTGATATCATTGTAATTATCTAAAAGAATAAAATATAATCCCTATAATACTGTTTCACAGAGCCAAATTTAATGCATCTTTCAAATTCTCCTTAGGGCTTGTCATGCACAATTCTGGTCACAGATAGGTGCTCAATTAATATTTGTATGTTGCTTGATTAGTTAAGCATTTCAGAAATATTAATCGTACTCAGAAGCATTTTACAATATTAACCTAACACGTAGTCATTGGACACTGTACTAGGCACCAACGGGGCCTCGGAAGATCTGAGGACTGTGTCAGAATAAGGAGTTCTTATTACATCAGCCTGTTTGTACCACTAACCAAATAAAACTTGAAAATTGACCTGATGAGGTGATCTAAAAGTCTCTTTAGGCTCATAATTTTCCAAGGCTCATTATACAATTTCACATTAGAGTTCTCAGCTCTTTAGATCAAAACGTAATAGACCAAAAACAAACTAAGAATATAAGCAATATTTAGACCACTGTAGGAAGACGCATCCCCCCTCAGCTAATTGACTGAACCAGAAAGCCTAATTAGTACTACAATCACTTCATACTAGAAAGCATTCACTGTACATTAGAACCATCTAATGTTACCCAACATTGTACATTAAACCTAGATCATGTTCACTAGCAAGGAAATCATTTTTAATGGAAAGAATTCAGTTTTAATGTTCCGTAATGGGCCATTTATTAGTATACAAGAGGGTCAGAAGAACTAATTAGAGACTATTTGAGCAAGTGTAAGTAATATGGTTTTCCCAGGTTGCCAATTGGGATTCCAAATCCCAGAGCAGAATAGTTAGATGCAGATATAGTATCAGATTTTACATGGCTGTGGGATTATTTGAGTGCCCCAAAGCTCAATTTAAATGCCAGGTTGTGAAAATTTGCTTCAGTAAAGCAAGTTTAAGTCACATTCGTCCTTTTGATTTTTATGGGATATGAACAGCTAAAAGCCTACTTAGTTTTTTTTAAAAAATTAGGTTCATGGCATTCTTTTTTCATTTTATGTACTTCAGTGTATAAACACTGAAAAGCAAAGTCTTCTCTTTTTTTTTTTTACACAGTCCAGCATTCATGACAATAATTATCTGAACTGTTTAATTCCCACTATGTTCCTGTTTGCATGCAACACACTTTACCAACATTTCCTCAATGTGAAGCCCTCCTAACAGTTTCTTTTTTCAGCAGTTGTGAGGAAAGCTGTCTGAGGAGAGGGAGTAATTTTGGAATTTGATAGCACGGCCCCTGAGGATATGAAAACTTGCTCAAAATGCATTGTACAACCGCCTTAGGCAAGTAAGGTATACCCAAGCTATGAACATCTGGCTTGCAACTATTATTTACATAATGAACTCATTCTTTCCCACCCTCACTATTTACCTCAGGATCCTCTGCTCTCTCCCTCAGGGAGTGCTCCAAAATGCAGCTGAGCCATCCTCCACCAATCTGGACCAGCTGGTAGCCAGCATGGCCTCTACTTCCTTATCTCCTGCTTCAAGATCAAGCACATGCTTTGCGCCTCAGGTTTATCCTTTATGACCTACACTTTCACTGTTTCCATCTAAGATGTTTTTTTTCCCCTGAATGTATAAATTTCTCCTTTAAACAACAACTGAAACTCTTCCTTTCTTCTTTTTTTTTTAAAACAATCCCTTGCCAATTACCTGGCCAGCCCTCTGTTTAATTTTGAATCAACCTATATAAAACTTATAAAAAAACGAAGAAGTGTAAAAGTCAGGCTTACGATAAAAGTTATGCAAAAGAAAGGTGTTTAAGTAAACTTAAAAACAAATTGAGAACAGAAGCCAAAATTATCCCCCAGATTAATCCAGAAGAACAATGGAATCCACTGATACAGTGGAAGAAGATGATAATCTGACTCTGAAGGTAAGAGAGAATAGCAAAGAAACAAGACTTTTCAAGATAATCTTCCATGAGAAGAGGGGGAGAGGAGATTTGTCCTATCTGCCACCAACACTTCTATTAAAGTTATAATAAGAACATGTAACATTTGCATGGTGTTAGATAAGTGGAATAATGGAAAAGATAGAGTCCTAAAATAGTCCCACACAAATAACATGGAGCAGGAATTAGAGATCAGTGGGGGAAATAATGGTTATTAAATCAGCGGGGCTAGGAAAATTGGTTATCTATATGGAAATTAATTAAATTTGATTCTTAACCCATATTGTATCCAAAAAATCAATTACTAGTTGTAGATTTAAGGCAAATATGAAAGGTAAAACTATAGAAATTATAGAATAAAATATAACTTATTTATATACCAATATAGAATATCTTTGCAACCTCAGAGTGCAAGGATTTCTTAAACAGTAATGAAACTGATGGGGTGCCTGGGTGACTCAGTAGGTTAAGCATCCAACTTTGGCTCAGGTCATGATCTCACGTTTGTGGGTTCAAGCCCCACATTAGACTCTGTGCTACCAGCTCAGAGCCTGGGGCCTGCTTCGGATCCTGTGTCTCCCTCTCTCTCTGCCCCTCCCCTGCTCACACTCTGTCTCCAAAAATAATCAATAAACATTAAAAAAAGATTTTTTTAATTTTTTAAAAATGTTTTATTTATTTCTGAGAGAGGGAGAGACAGTGTGAGCATGGGAGGGTCAGAGAGAGGGATATATAGAATCTGAAACAGGCTCCAGACTCTGAGCTGGCAGTCAGCACAGAGTCCGACGCGGGGCTCGAACCCATGAACCATGAGATCATGACCTGAGCCGAAGTCGGAAGCTTAACCAACTGCGCCATCCAGGTGCCCCAAAAAATTTTAAACAAGATAAAAGATAGTTATATTGTTACATTGAATCTAAAAACTTGCATTGATCAAAAGGCATAAGGAGTTAAAAGACAAAACACAGAGCAGGAGACTTTTGCTACACATATTTGTAACAAAGGATTTATATTCAGAGCCAACAAGAAAAAGACAATGCAATAGAAAAATGAGCAAAAATGTGAATGGGCATTTCAAAGCAAAGGCAAATAGCCCAAAGCATATGCAAGATGCCCATCCTTATTAGTAAATTAAAACCACAGGGGAAAAAAATGAATAATGCTGTGAAAATTATAATGATAATAAATTAAAATTTAAAATTCAATAAAAAAAGAAGGTGAGAGTCTCTAACACACTACTGGTGATGATTTAAATTATTAAAGCTGGTTAAGCGTTGACCCATGGTTCCAGCTCAGGTCATGATCTCACGGTTTTGTAGGTTTGGGCCCCATGCTGGGCTCTGCGCTGGTGGTGCAAAGCCTGCTTGGGATTCTCTCTCTCCCTTTCTCTCTACCTCTCTCCCACTCACACTATCTCTGTCTCTCTCAAAATAAATAAATAAACTTTAAAACATTTTTTTAAATAGATAGATAGATGATAGATAGATAGACAGATAGTTACAGTCACTTGTAAAAAAGTATATTCTGATGGTACTAAGGAAAATTGAAATTAGACCTATCTTATCAATTCCATTCCTAAATATACATATGCTCTGGTCTGAATGTTTGTGTCTCCCCCAAATTCGTTTGTTGAAACCTAACTCCCAAGGTGATAATATTAGGAGACAGAGCCTTTGGGAAATGAGTTAGATCATGAGACTGGAGTTATCATTGATTAATGCCCTTATGAAAGCTACTAGAAAAAGCTCCCTTGCCCCTTCTGCCATGTGAGGACACAGAAAAAAGGTGGTCATCCAGAAGCTGGGTCTTAATCAGACACTAACTCTGCTGATGCCTTGATCTTGGACTTCCCACCCTCCAGAACTGTGAGAAAGAAATACATGTCTAAAAGCCACCCAGATTATACTATTTTTGTTATAGTAGCCCAAACAGACGAAGACAGAAAATACCACAGAGAAATTCTAATATGAGGAAGGAGACTTATAGAAGGATATCCTTAAAAGCGCCAAACAGGAAATGATCTAAGTGTCAATCAACAGGATAAAACATGGTATATTCACACACTAAAATACGACAGGAGTGAATGCTAATGAATTACCAATATAGGCCTCAAATTAGTTCATTGGCCCAAGGACCCCTGCCATGGAGTTCTGTGCACACCCTCAGGGGTGAGACTAGATTGCCAGCATTATGCCTGTATTCCCGTACTTGGGAAAGGAGAAGGCGATGCAGAAACAAGCAATTTCCTCTAAGGAAGTGACTGGGAAGTCACACACATCAGTTCTATCACACTACCGGGAATTTAGTCATATGAGCATAGAACAGCATATAACCGGAAAACATAATCTCTAGCCAGGCAGCCACGTGCCCTTTTAAAAGGAAGTTGTATTCCTATAGAAAAGAAAGAGTGTGATAAGATATTCCAGATAAAGATGTCACCCGTGTCAACATCTACCCAAGCCCATTCACTTTACCCTCTCTCTGAACATAACCTCTCTCTGAATTTGCTGTTTATTATTCCCACTCATATGTGTACATCCATGACAATTATTGATTTTTTTTTTTTTTTAGTTTTTAACCTTTATATACATGGTGTCATACTGGATATATCATTTTGCATATTTTTCCCATTCATCCTTGTGTTTTGAGATTTTTCCTCGTTAATGCATGTAGCTCTCATTCACTCAATTTACTTGCTGTA
Source organism: Crocuta crocuta (assembly GCF_008692635.1). Lineage (NCBI taxonomy): Eukaryota > Metazoa > Chordata > Mammalia > Carnivora > Hyaenidae > Crocuta > Crocuta crocuta. The sequence goes on from NW_027528869.1 coordinate 1,890,060, forward strand.
TAATGTTCATATGTGACTGTAATACAAAAATTGGTAAAAAATTGAATTGCTTTCGATTTTTCTCCAAAGTCCAGAGCTCAGAGAAAAGGTATCAGTAATAGTCTAGGATGGAGATAACCACACTATGAGCTATGTGCTATGTGTGTACTATGAAAACGAAGAAGATGGAACATATTTGGGAAGAGAGAAACTTGCTTTTCATCTCCCCCATGGGCTCCTTTCCTTCCTCTTTTTCATACATTATCATTCCTCCCCAAAGTTTTACACTGTTCTTGTTCCATAATCTCTCCCTATGTAATATTCTCTGCTCCAATGAATCAAAGTATACAGTCAGCCATTCCATCTCTCTTATTGCCTAGACCTGCCCGCTACTCCCTCCTTCTCTCCCTGCCCTTCCCTTCCCTCTGCCTCCTCTCAACTCTCCCCGCCCCGCCCCGGCCCACTAACAGAAAGCAGCTAGCTCCCTACCCCTACCTCATTCAATCCTGCACCAATTTTTCTGAGAGCAGGGCATATCTTTTTAGATATGCTAAAATAATAAGAAAGTTTGAAAAACTGTATATGGAGGCTTTATTAATAGTCCTTGACTAAGGCTCTTTGTCCCTCCAGACTGTGGGTGCTTATTGTTATTTGTGGCATGTCCTTTTGGGGTAGGGGAGGCAGGGAGGAGTTGAAAGGGAGCGGCCATAGTTCCAATTACACATGTGGGGTATCTATTCGTGACATCCTCCTTTGTGTGTGTATGTGTAAAACTTGCTTTGTGTGTCTCCTCCAAGCATGAGTAAGCACTAATTGGTTTATATACCTGTTGTGTGTTTCAGCTACTTTCATGCTTTGAATTTTGGGCTTGAATATAGTTGACAGAGGTAACACTAATTAATTAATTCTACTTTATTTTGCATACCTGGAGTAGGGTCTTGGATATTAATGCAGATTTATGTAAAAATAACCAAATTAATACTGCTGTGGCACTTCTTTTAATGGGATCAGAGACCATTTCTAGACAGAAACAAGTTAAAGTAAACATCTGCCTTTAGGAATCATTTTTCTTTAAAATCAACCCGGGTTGATTTGATCTGTCTCACAGAGTTATTTAAGGAAAAAAGTTAGAAAACTTCTGAACATATACTATGCATCTTAAAAACTAATGCAGCAGAAGAAAAAAAAAACTTCTTTGGGTGGGGAAACCAATCAGAGAGCAAAATAAAAAATGGATTCTCCTTAATGAATCGTAACTTAGCTTGAAACACAATCTAGAAATCCTTGACACCACTAGATTTTTATAGCTAATACACTCGAGACCACAGTCTGCACAGGTTCTATGGGACCTCCACCAAACTGGCTTCCTACAGCCTTGGCTCTGTCTTGTTAGTCAATAACAAAAAAGCCATCCAGTAGTGTGAGACTGGGACATTCATGCTCACCCTCCATACCACACTCACATCCGAAATCCAAAGAATCCACTGCCTTTTATTTAAGCAACAAAGTAAGATACACAGTAATACAAAACAAATAACAAAGCTTCAAGGGCCTCCCAAATCAGCCTGGAGGCTGACGGAAGCTTTGGAGACAGGATCCAGTTAAATGACATAATATTTCTTTCACTTTTTGTTCAACACTCCTACACACCCTCAAAACAATACACACACAGACACACATACACATACCTGCTTTGCTTGCTCCAAGGACTGAATTAATATTATTGACCGATGAATCGTAAATAAGAGGGGAAGAAATGTCTCCAGAACATGAGATGACGTTTTAGTATGAAACACTTACATACTATTGACACTAACAGGCAAGTCTGAGGTGCCCCAAATAATATTTGAGGATACAGAAACATACATTGGAAAAAAAGCTTAAAGGCCTCTCTGTTGGTGACGAGGAAGCTATTAAGCCATGTGACAAATCACTAAGTGGATAATATTAGCAGTAGCAGTAATACCTTGAAATTACCTGGAACTTTAATTAATTTTATGTCATTTGTGGTAGTTTATAATAATTAAGCATAAACGGTACCTTGATTCCCTAGTTCTATAAAACATATATTAAATTTATCCCAGATGTTTATCTACATTTTCGAACACATCCTCATTGATTTGTGTAGTAGAATAGTTTTCTTAACAAAATGGAAGTAGAGAAAGAAATAAAAATTTTATTGAGTGTCTACCATGTGCCAAGATCCACTACATATGTTATTTCATCTAATCCCCACGGCAATCATATGAGTATTATATTGCCATTCCCAATTTTTAAATGAGAAATCAGAGATTTAGAAAGGCAAATAACATTTTTAATGTTTCACTAGGACGTGGAAGAATTGGTATTTGAATGGAAGTCCATCTGGCTTCAAATTCCAGCAAGCTTCCTTTCCCCCATGTTTAAATTCTCCCTAATGGATGTAGTACATAACTCCGAAGAGATAGAATGGGAAAATTCTCCCATGTTACCATAATCAAATTTCAAACATTATTCTCATGGAGAAAACTGACATCAAATCTCATAGCAAAGCCTGCTAGTAGTGAAAACCCATAGGGAAACTTCTTGGAATACTAATTCCCATCACTAGTTAAGCAACATGGCTCTCCATCCTACTACTAAGTCATTCCCAGCCTAAGCCTTTCACTAAAATGCTGCTGATTGCAAGTGACTTCCAAATCCAAACAAGCATTTTAGGTCTATTTAATAGATCAATACAGTAATTCACTCCTGGGCCCCTGAAATCATTTGTTTGGACCTGATGTCTATGTAGTGAGATTGAGGTGTACACATTAGCATGTGCAGAGAATTACACAAATAACTTGCATTAAAAGATGTTAAACCAATTTAGATTGTGTGAAGGAGGCAGTATTTAACTCATTTCCAAGTGACTGGGATTAAATGGGTCATTATAAAAGCAATGCCTTCAATGAGCATCACAAAGGAAAATAAACCTTTTGGCCAAAAGATACACTCCATCCTGTACAGATGCTTCAGGATTCCACCTGAGCAGTGGCTAGAAAGAAAAAAGTTCAGGAAATCTAATATAAGTTGAAGGGGCTTTTTTTCCACTTTGTCTTCTTCTTCTTTTTAATCACTTCTATTTGACAGTGAAAGAGACTCCCAAGGGAAATAGTGGAGGACCTGTTGCTTGATTCACTTAAATTTGGTGGAGAAAACACCAGAGGGGAATAATTTTGCCTTAATTCCCCAGAGGAATGGGTCTATGTGGAACTAATAATAATTTTCCATCTCTAATTTTGATGACACAAAAACCAGAGTTATGTGCTTATTTGATCCAGTGTTGGATTGGATTTTAGCAGCAACATTTCATACCGACTGAAGTCTGTTAATTATGTGTGCTGGGACACCAGCCAAAAAACTATTACAATAGTCTGAAGGGAATAAAGTAAAAAGTTTTAACATGGATCCTTCCATGAGGAACAGAGAATTGGCAGTAGAAGGAAAATTTCATTACAGCTGAGGTGTGACACATTTGTCAGGTGTCGAAGTAAAAGAAGATTCTCCATAAGAGAAACAAAAGAGATTCTTTTGTAAAGAGAGTTAAAAGGAAGTCCTTTGCTGATCCATGAATGACTCAGGTGTGCCCATAGATTTCATGCTGATAACAATGAAGTCATATAACATTCATTCATTCATTTATTCAATCAGTCAATAAACAGTTGTCTTATCACCAAGTACTTTGCCAGATGCTGTCAATTTGAGGAAGAATAAGACTCCATCCATGCCTTCAAGACAGGACAAAGTGGGGGGGGAGGGAGATATAAATAGGTACTAATAAATATAAAATCTTGAAGTAGAGTGATACAGAAGCATGGAAAAAGAACATGTCACCTGCCATGAGCTGAAGCTTAGGGACATCTTCCTAGAGGACAGGAAAGCTGAAATAAATCTTGAAATATGAAGAAAACTCAGCCAACTCCAGAGGGCAGTATTCACAAAATAGGAAACAGCATAAGCCAAAGGAAAGAAAGTAAGGCCATGGTTGTGCTGGGAACTACCAGTTCAATGAGTAGTTCAGTGTTGAAGCAGAGAGAGCCTTGAAGGATGAAAAACGGGGAGAGGCCAGATTATGGTGAGCGATGTGAATCTTCTTAAGGAGCAAGGTCTTCATCTTAGACAGTGACATGGTAAAGAGAGGACGATGGTAGCTGAATAGAGAAAGGATTGCAATGTCATCAAAGTAGAGAGAGGGTAATCAATAGGAAATCTCTTACAATCATTATGGCAAGGGGATAATAAAGACCTGATTAAAGAACAGTAGAGGATAAAAAAGAGCAATCTGAAAAATATCTGAAGGTAAAATGGATACAGCCTGATGACTGATTGGATATGAAAGATAGTGAAAGAGGAGAAATACCCCAAACCACAGAAGTTTACATAAGGGGAAGGGGACATAATGGGGCTTAGCCACAGGGCCAGGACATAAGCTAAAAAGAAAACACGATAAAGACATGTAGAGCAAGACTCTCTGAGTAATCCTGGTAAATCATGCCATTTCCCTGGGCTCATGTCTTCATTTTTACTTTTAGTACCTGTGTTGATGCCGTGGAAGGGATTCTGAGCAAGAATATCCAAAAGTGTGGATTATTTTGACATGAAGTCTCAAATACAGAGACATTGCAGTCTCAAGAGAAATTTTTGCCCCTCCCTTCCTTACATAAAAGAGTATAAATTGGTCGTCCTTTTCCACAATTAGAGTTATTACCAGAAATAAATTTTATCCGAGTGACCCATCTGTATGGCAGAGTGAACATCTAATTACCAAACATCTGCTCTTCTTATTGCCTTGTGAGTTTCCCTTCCCCCCTTTGAAGCCTCAGTCCCCTTCCTTAGGTCAGGATAGCATACATACCTCATTTTGCCTTTCTGTTTTTGAACCCTTAATGTATGTGGGATTCCCATACACAGGGAGTTAAATTTGATTTTTTTTTTCCTGTTAGTCTGTCTCAACTTAATTCTTAGACAAGCAGGAAGAATCTTTGAAGGGCAAGTGAAAATTTTTTCTTCCCAACACCATCTAATAACATATCCAGGTTTATTATATTTGTTTTCTGGGTTTTTGTTTTGGTTTGGTTTTTTCACAAGATAACATATATCTGTATGCTACATATAAAAATGCCTACGCACACTTTGGTTGATTGAATTTGAATCTAAATCTGCTCATACTTACTGTTCCATGCCTTCTTTAAAGTCAGATGCCAAGCGAGTTCTACAATGCTCTTTTAGGCCCATTATTTCCTTCTCTTTTCTTTATTTTTCTATCAGTGTCTCTAACAGACTGAGACACACTGAAAGTTTCTATCCAATCTGATTATCCTGTAGCACAATTCTGATATGAATCAGCATTTTCATTGTTTAAATCTCAATTTTAAGTTCAAACTGCCAGTATTTAAGGCATTACATTTCCTGTCATTTGGAAATTCTGACTCATTCAGAATTTACCTGTAAGTATGAGCTAGGAAAATGATAAAAATCAAAACGTAATTTGGTAGCTATTTGGACAGATGGAATATCAACATGGCCTTTCTATTCTAATTTTTACTAATCTGCTCTGACATATAAATTTTTTTCATTCATTTAACAAGTATTCATTGAGCACTACTTTGAGGCCATTGGATGTTTCTGTAGTGGAGGAAAACAGCAAAACATCCTGCTATTATGGAACTTAATCCTACAACAGGGAGATATTCAATTAAATGTGTGTGTGTGTGTGTGTGTGTGTGTGTGTGTGTGTGTGGTATCTGTGTGGATGGTTGGATGGATGGATGGATGGATGGATGGATGGATGGTTGGATGGATAGATGGATAGATGGGTGGATCGTAGGTTAAAAACTTAGAGTAAGTTATATTGAGCTGAAGGGGTTTCCTAGGATGTGGGACTTGCAGTGTTAAAACCAGAGAAATCCCAGGCACACCAGGACAAGTTGATCACCCTAATGTGGGGGTGGAGAAACAGAAAGGAATTTTAGAGAGGAAGCTCAGTGTATGTATGCCTAATTGAGAAGATGGTATCTGAGCAAAGTCTGGATGGAAGTGAGAAAGTTAGACATGTAGATATCTAAGGGAAAAGCATTCTAGACAGAGGAAAGAAACTGAAAAGGTCTTACAATGGTGACATATTTGGCAATTATAGACATAGTGAAAATATGTATCATGGATGGACAATGTCTACAAGGCAGCAAAATTACGACTGAGGTTCGAGCCGAAAGAGAAATATTCAAATCCAGCATCTACTACTTCTTTTATTTATTTTTTTAAGATTATTTATTTTTGAGAAAGAGAGAGACCGAACACAAGCAGGGGAGGGGCAGAGAGAAACACACACACACACACACACACACACATACATACACACACACACAATCCAAAGCAGGCTCCAGGCTCTGAGACACACACAGAGCCTGATGGAAGGCTTGAATTCACAACCTGTGAGATCATGACCTGAGCCAAAGTCGGACACGTAATCCACTGAGTCACCCAGGCGCCCTCAGAATCTACTACTTCTTAATACTCTGTATTGTACCTCTCCAAACTCTCTAGAGGAACAGTTATACATTGTTGGAAATATAAAAACAATAAGTTTAAATAGTTAGTGATCATATAAAATTATCTTTGTGCTGAATCAACAAACCAAAAGAACTTGGACCCCAAGTTCATTGTAGCTGTAGCTGCTTTCTTAATATCTTTTGAGTCACTTAGCCTCTGTCAGTATAAATAAACCCAATTAATAAAATTTTTCTCCTACACATTTCTGCCCTTACCTTAATACTAAAATATGGGTGTGGAAGTCCCAAAACCTTCAACAAATATTTGGTATGATCATAATAACCCCAGCTTAACCCATACCAAGACTAAGTCAGTATTTCACACACACACACACACACACACACACACACACAAAGTAGAAACTTGCATTTTATCATCATTTTACTTCTTGTTGACAGCCTATCTGGATAATTCACAATGAAGAAAATCTTTCACTGAGAAGGACTTTATATGAATTAGTTAGAGCTTTTGTTTTCAGTAAGCCATGCAATTGTATTAAATTTCATATTTGTTTTGCATGTTGTGGACAGCATTTACCTGTTCAGCCAGAGTGAATACTTCAAATAAAACTAAATTTACAGAGCCCAAATATTTCCTTCTTGGTCATTTTCTACTCAAGGATACATTTTGGCCTAACATGAACCAAGTCACAACAGAAATCTCTTTCTTTCCATTTTTTACCACATCCTAAGCAATTCCTCCAAGGACTTCCTCAGAGTTATCTGCACATGGGAAAGGCAATTCACAATGCAATAAAATTTATAGCTCATAAAATTATGAATAAGCCAAACGTTAAAAAAGAAAAGTTAAACTAGGTTTAAAATGATTTTTATAATATCAGCCACATGAATTGACACAGAAAATGAATTGCAAATGTAAGGGAATGCAACAACTAAATGTTCTGTGCTCTCTGGGTGTTAAATGGAGACTGTCAGCACAGCACAAAAAGATTCAGGAAATAGTCATTGATTTCTCTCAGTAGAGGTGGCCAAAGTAAGGCCCAAAGTAGATTTTTTAACACAGATTAACTGGGTACGACTATAAGTACACAAGCCAAAAAAAAGGAGGTATTTGGAAATTGGAGGATGAAATCAAGTGAGTCAACTCAAATCATCTATGTAGTTACTAATGTTAAAAATGATAAAAATACAAGCAAATAAAGAATTCAACAACCTAAACTTTTCTTTCTTTCAGCACTAGAAGTTCTTTTTTAAAAGAAATACTGGAATACTTAGCAATCTTATAATAACCTCAGCTTTACACTTCACTAACCTACTTACAGTGGGATACCCTTGGCAACAAAGACATCAGTACCTAGAAGGATGATGGATGAAAACAGAGATTATGAATATCTAATCCAGGATTGTCAAGCCCCCACAAGGGAATGTACTTGGTGATATTCTTTTCCTCCTAGACGCACCTTTCCCAGATGACCTCATCTATTCTGTTGGCTCTAAAGATAACCTATACATTGATGATTCCCAAATCAACATCATTATGGCTCATATTTTTGTGCCCCAGGCCCATATTTCTTCTTCAACATCTGAATATTTTCCAGTAACTTCAACCATATGCCTGTATTCAAACTAAATATCTGGCCCAAATCTGCTCTTTCTTCTGTATTTCCAAACCAGTGAAACATCATTCACCCAAATGTGAGTGGGGACCCAGGAGAGGAGGAATGAAGTCATTGTTTGTGCCTTCCTCTGGGACCAGTTTCCCTGGCCCCTTCCAACCAGTCTGCATATTTAGGCAACAATACCTAAAACATATCTTTTGAGTTTCTCTTTCTGTCCATCTCTATTACTACTTGCTCATTCCTAGCTTTTCATCTACTTTGCTCTGTATCACTGAGGACTGCCCTCTGAAATCTGTTTCTGAAGCTCCCTTACTAATTGTCTTCTGCTTCAATCGGATCAAGGGAAGTGTCACATGTGGAACATTGGAGGCCTGGAGAAGAGGGAGGATCAGGCTCTTCCCAGCCACACAGGGACCCAAATACTTCGGGGTTTTGTTTATTAGACCTCGGGGTTTTGCTCATACTCTGACTAGAATTCTTTTCCATTTTTTTCCACAAAGCAAGTTCCTACTTTCTTTAGGCCCAGCTCAAATATCATTGAATCATCTTCTCACCTCATCCCTTACAGAGGCATCTAATATAGTCGTCAACAACATACTTTTAGCACTTTGAGAACACCTTTTAGTATAGTACTTTTGGTACCAATGAAATTGATTCCTTATCAGAGATATTATTAAGTCACATAGGTACATTTTATTTCTTATCTAACTTGACATTTGTCATTCTGTTCTTTCGAAATCTGCTGGGTAATTCCGCCCCTCCTGCAATTTCCATTTTCTTCCTACATTTCCATGCGCACAACTCCTTTTCTGTCTTAAGTATTAAAATTCTCCATGATGTTTTGTACTACCTTTGTTTTTCTCTCCCCATCCGTCTTGAATGGCTTCAGTTACTTTTATGCTTCCATCTAGCATCAGTAAATAGATGACTCAATCTGTATCTCTGGTCCATGTTTGCCTCCTCAACTTCAGCCATGAATATTCTGGATATCTCTTTGTGCCTGATCCCTGGGCTTCCCAAAGGCCTCATAACAAACTTATTTCACTATCTTCCTCAATCCCATCAAGCTTCCCCCCATAAACTGCCTCCACCAACCTTTGTCTCAAAGAGTATCATTGTGAAATTTCTCCAGCCAGAAGCCTGGGAGTCAAAATCAATTTCTCCTCCCCTAGTATGAATATTTAAATCAGTCGGAAATATTTGTAATTTTCCCCTTTTTAGCGACTCGCTAATCTGTTACCTGTTTTCTATCTTCATTAAAACACTCTTAAAGAGACACATGATAAGATGCTCCACATCACCAATCATCAGGGAAATGCAAATCAAAACTACAATGAGCTAACACCTTACACTTGTCAGAATGGCTAAAATCAAAAAGACAAATAACGAGTGTTGTCAAGGACGTGGAGAAGAAGGAACCCTTGTGCACCAGTTGGTAGAAATGCAAATTGGTGTAGCCACTGTGGAAAGCAGGTGAAGATTTCTTAAAAAGTGAAAAATAGAATTACCATATGATCTAGTAATTCCATTATTGAATATTAACCCCCCAAAAAAACAAAAATACTAATTTAAAAAGGTATATGCAGCCCTGTGTTTACTACAACATTATTTGCAATAGCCAAGATATGGAAGCAACCCAAATGTCCATCCATACTTGAATGAATAAAGAAGATGTATCATATGTATATGTATGTATGTATACACACACACACATCACATCACATATATACAATGGACTATTAGTCATAAAAAAAGAAGAAGAAGGAGACCTTGCCATTTGTAACAATATGGATGATCCCGAAAGGTATAATGTTAAGTGGAACAAGTCAGACAAAGACAAATGCCAAATGATTTCACTCATATGTTTAAAAAAACAAAGAAAAAAGAGACAAAAAACCCCAGGCTCTTAAATGCAGAGAACAAACTGGTAGTTACGAAAGGGGAGGTGGAGGAATGGGTGAAATAGATAAAGGAGATTAAGAACACACTAGTGATGAGCACCAAGTAACATATAGAAATGTGGGATCATCATATTGTACNTGAAAGGTATAATGTTAAGTGGAACAAGTCAGACAGAGAAAGACAAATGCCATATGATTTCACTCATATGTTTAAAAAAACAAAGAAAAAAGAGACAAAAAACCCCAGGCTCTTAAATGCAGAGAACAAACTGGTAGTTACGAAAGGGGAGGTGGAGGAATGGGTGAAATAGATAAAGGAGATTAAGAACACACTAGTGATGAGCACCAAGTAACATATAGAAATGTGGGATCATCATATTGTACACCTGAAACTAATATAAACCTGTATGTCGATTATGCTTCAAGACAACAAGAAGTCCTGAAACCCTAAAGCAATGAGAAGGAAGCCTCCCCATCGGTTAGAATGGGGACAGGGAAAACTTCCCACACTGGATGCCTCTTCACATTGTCCAGTAGCCACTGCAGCACCTCCCTGGGAGGTCCCTGAGGACATGAAGCTCTTTCTTCACTGAGCATACACCGTAGCCCCCTGAATATATGCGCATGTGTTCTGTGTGACTCAATAATGGTGAGTTTGCCAGCCACCTGTCGGTTTTTGGGCTCAACACAGGGCATTCAGAATTCAGTGTCAGGGGCAGTGCAGGATGCATCAACCCTACCCAGCCATTTCTACTAATATATATTTATTTCCAGTGAAGAAAACCATTTTGCTGAAATAAAAGGCATCTTGGTATAAATAGATTCTTTCAAATACCCTTAAACAGACTCCCATTACTTATCAGCCAGATTGTTTCTATACTAGCCATTTTCTGTGGCCTCCTGTCCATTCTTCCCATTGATGCTAGAAAAGTGTTCTTCGTTGCTCCCTAGAATGTAGTTCTGGCTCAATCAATCCATAGGTGGACACATTTGATGGCATTCTACTAAGTTCAGAGTAAAATCTATACTCTTTATCATGACAAAAGACTTTCCACAATTTCACCTCATCTCACTCATCTCTTCCACCCCTTCTCTTTACACTGTACTCTACTACTATCAAAATATCTGCAGTTCTCAAACTCTCGGTTTGGTTTCACATATCATTGCCTGTGGCTCAAGCCTCCCTCTTCCCAGAATGCACTACCCTTCCTTCTTAGCCTGGATAACCCATGGCCCTTCACTGAGATTTCATTCAAGCATACCTCTTCCACAAAGTTTTTTCTATATAGTCTCATTAAGGTGTATTTTATCTGTTATCCCATAGTGCCCTGTGCATACTTCTTTGAGAACAATTGCCACTGTTTTCTAATTTTATTTTTGTTTCAGTCGCTACCATCAGACTACGAATTCCTTAAAGGCCCGATCTAGTTTTTTCCTCCTGGGTCTTTTCTACTTATTATAGTTTTCTAGTTCACAAAAAACATTAAATAAATATTTCTTAGTTGAATGAGGTAATCTCGTCATAGTTATATGCATATATGCCATATCTAAAATATATACTCACTAGAAAAAATTGAAAGTTAACCATCAGATCGTATTCACCATTGAATCCCTAGCATCAAGAAGAATACCTGACATACAAAAAATATTCAGTAGGGGCGCCTGGGTGGCTTAGTCGGTTAAGCGTCCGACTTTCGCTCAGGTCATGATCTCGCGGTTCGTGGGTTCGAGCCCCGCATCGGGCTCTGTGCTGACTGCCAGCTCGGAGCCTGGAGCCTGTTTCAGTCTGTGACTCCCTCTCTCCCTGACCCTCCCCTGCTCACGCTGTCTCTCTCTCTCTCTCTCTCTTCGAAATAAATAAAACATTTTTAAAAAAGTATTCAATAGATGTTAATTTTTTATTGGTCCTAAATGCTCCAGATTGAGTTGATTTGGTGCCTGAGTTCATTAGAAAACCACACCAGCCCTCTGCTCTTTTGTTCCATGCCAAACTAGGAGTAAGTTAGTCTGTCAGCCTGTCATTGGAGGGCCTAAATTGGCACACACACACACACACACACACACACACACACACACACACAAACCCTGTGAAAACCTTAGAAGGTTTGGTCTTTGTTCTTTTGGAACTTTATAATACACATAGTTGCATATAGAAGCTTACTATCAGAGTCCATCACACGAACAAGAACAGGTAAGATCTCACTAGGCCTGTAACATAGTTCCACATTGCCCCTGTCCCCCATGGGTTCCAAGATCACAGTGTTCCCATCTGTGGATGCTGCTTTACAACACAAAAACTTTTCTAAAATCCGTATCAAGAGCTAGGAAATGAGTCAGAGAAAGACATATCACTCTATGAGATAACTCGCTCTAATTTCCTCATTAGTGAAAACGACATTATCATAAAGAATATCTGCCAACAATCTGATATAAAGATGTACATGCATCATGAAAAATAATTGCCCTTCAATTACTACTGAATTATAAAGCCGTCGTACAGGTGCAATAATGCAAGAGCTTTGAAAGTATGAAAAACTGCTTAGCTTAGGTAATTACATGTGTTCAAATAAAGTCCCCAGAATAAAATTTGCCGAGTTTGAAAAAACAATAAAATCAGAACCCGAGTGCTATTTATAGCTATATATTTTTAAATTTTCTGTTTCTTTTCCTCCTGTATAAATTTTGAAAGGCCAGGGATAATTTTTAACTCTGGGGTCCAGAGAAAGAGAACGATGGAGTAGCTCTTCCTTTGCTTTCCACCTTCCCCACCTCTCAAATTGGATCCACAGGGACCGTACTACAAAGATAGAAATCTAGCCATAACCAAGGTAATTGCATCTTTTAAAATAGTTAAATCTTACTTATGCCCTCTGCATAGTTTACATATACAAAAAGAAAAATTTATAGGAAGACAATTCTATTACTATTCTGAAAAGGATATATTTCCTGTAAATTTCCAAGGTCTTTAGCAAGGGAAATTAGAATCAGAGAGCCAGAAAGCATCTTAAATATCTAATCCAAGGCCCTAAGTCACTCTTTAAAAAAACCGAGGTCCTAAAAATTTTATTGTACAAATTTGTGTAGATAGTGGAAGCACTGAGGAAAAAAGCATTTCTGCAATACTATAGATTTGATCAACCATAAGCTCTATTGATTGTTCCAGGTCAATTTCTAATTTTCAAAGTACTCAAACTTCAAAGCTCTAAGGCACAATTTTACTCAAATACATGTTATAAAAATAAAATTAGACTGGCAGCAAAAGGACATGAATTTATGGCAGGACAGGCTATTAATTAGTTAAAATATCTTAGACCAGTCATTTTGCCTTTCAGACCTTCAGTTGTAAAACACTGTAAAACAAGGAGCTTGGCCAAACTATCCTCTTCCAGATCTAAAATTATACAATTTTGAAATAGGGGATAGTTGGTCTAAAATTATGGGTTTCTTTCTTTCTTTTTTTTTAGTTTATTGATTTTATTTTGAGAGAGAGAAGGTGTGCGCACAAGCAGGGGAGGGGCAGGGAGGGGGAGAGAGAGAGAGAGAGAGAAAGAGAAAGACAGAAAATCTCAAGCAGACTTTGTGCTGTCAGTGTAGAGCCCAACGAAGGACTCGATCTCATGGTTTGTGAGATCATAACCTGAGCTGAAATCAAGAGTCAGATGCTTAACAGACTGAGCCACCCAGGCACCCCTAAAACTGCGGGTTTCTAAAATGAGATACCACCAGTCCTGAGTATCCACCATCTCTAATCCTTCTCCCTTCCTATGGTAAGACATCTTCCTTAAGGAAACCATCATTCCTTTACATGTCTATTAACTTATGGCCAAGTTCATATTCTAAGCAAAAGATTGATTTTTTTACAGGATTTTTAAGTGTTTCTTTGTTTTTGAGAAAGACAGAGTATGAGCAGGGGAGGGGTAGAGAACGAGGGAGACACAGAATATGAAGCAGGTTCCAGGCTCCTAGCTGTCAGCACAGAGCCCAAGGCAGGGCTGGAACTCAGGAACTGCAACCTGAGCCGAACGTGGATGCTTAACTGACTAAGCCACCCAGGTGCCCCTAAGCAAATGATTGGCTTAAAAGGGCATAGGTGGCTTTAACATTCATCATTATTTTAAGTTTTCAAGACCAGTGCTACAGAAGTTAATTATTTCCTCCTATATATTTTCCCCCAAATTGGTTCACGGAAAACCCAAATCTGAGATCAAGGACGAGGAATTATTTTTTACCTTCTTACTGATTAACATAGTACATGATCCAACTGCTTAGATTTTTCTTTTAATGAAATATAATCTACTGTTAAAATAACAGCCACATTGTTTAGCTTACTTCAAGAAATAAAAGGAAGTCACTCAAAGTACTAAAATTAAATTAGATTCATATTTTGTAATTAATTTTAACTCAGTTAAGCATATCCATTTTCCTATTTTAATAAAAACTTTTTCTCAAAAACAGATGATTGTTCTACAGTTTATGTTTAGTATCGGCTACCGTCTCCTACACCTTCTCTAGGCACTTTCCGTAAGAATGGCATAGAGCCCCATAAATTCTCATGAAATTTGCATGGTTTTCAGTAGAGGTAATTAAATAGTAAGCAATGTTCTAAGCTTTCTATGCTTCTGGAATGTTTAATATTGCTACACCAAGTTTCATTGGAAGATATGTTTCACCGCAGCTGAAAGCAAGAAGTAACTCTTTCCACATCCCCAAAAAGAGGGAATTTGATTCTCCTTTTTCCTCACCTATTGAATATGGCATTGGTGCCTTGAACTCACTCTGTCACATTGTAAAGTCATCTTCCTGTACCCCCAGGGTCATTCCTTTGCACCGAGTAACACCGCTATCCACTGTGATGGCTACACTAGAAACCTGCACATCATCCTTGATGGTGGGGGTAGAGGGGGAAGGAGCTAGAAATTACTGAGTTTTGCCAGCACCTCTTAACTGGTGCCCATACTTCTGATCTTGAATGGGTACAAAAAATGATTTGGAATAAAAATCTTTAGTCCTTTATACCCTGCCTCATTCTACTTAGAGAAGTCTGGCATATAAACGAAAAATGACTTTGAGAACTGGTCAAAATTCTGTCTCATAAAGTCATTTATGATCTGGTTTTTCTTCTCTTTTCACCTTCAGCGCTCATTTCTCCCCAGATCCTTGTCACTCCCTGATCCAGACCTGCTGAATCTGCTCCTGCATAGAACCATTAAAAACAACATATTCAGTCCTTCAAGAGTAAATGCTCTGTATTACAGAGAACATGCTCTTTGTTAGAAACACCCCTCACCTTACATATTTTCCCCAAGCTGAATTCTATCCCTGTAAAGGACACCCAAGCATAGCTATTGCTTTGATGGAATCCGTTTTTGTGAACTTGCCGAGGTTACGAGCATTGCTGTATGTTCTGTGGCACTTTCTTCTTCTTCCATCATGGCACATAGCTCACTAGACCATAGCACTTGCTTGATCGTTGATATTCCTTACCACACTGTAAGCCCCCAGAAAGCCAACGCTGGTATTTCATCATTATGGGATCCTCAGAGCCTGGATTCTACTAGGCGCTTAATAAATATTTTGTCGTAGTCAGATAAGGTCTACTGGTCCACATAAACACTTTTGTTTCCTTCAGAATGTCCTGAGAACATCTAATCTTAAACCCTTTCTTTCTCATTTATTCATTCAGGAAGTCAACTACCCATTTACCCATTTAAAATGTTTTAATATGTGAGTATCAAGTAGATTTTACCCAGTTATTAGAGTCAAGATCCTGATAGCATATTGGGGGAAACGACATAAATAGCACTTCTTGCACAACTTTGAATAAATGTTACTTAGGCCTGAGTATGGCACATGGCACAGCCGGCCTCAACCACTAGACATGGACTGAAATAACGAGTACACTCCGGGCAGAAGGCTAGGCAGTGGAGGGATAAAGACAAATAAGAAACTGCTCCTATTCTCCAAGATCTCGGAGTCAGTGAGGAAAACAGTCATGCAAACTAATTAATATAGCACAGCATATGTATTGAAAGAGAGAGAAAAAAAATACAGTGTTTTAAGAGCATAGAAAAGACTATCTGAGAATCAAAGGAGCCTTTACTGAGAATGTGATGCTTATGCTGAGTTTTAAGGAATGAAAAAAGACTCCTTGAATGCAAAAGCATTCCATGCCGAGGCAATAGCATGTGAAAAGCATGAAAAGATAAAAGAGCACAGCGTAGTCATGACACTGCAGGTGTGTTAACCAGCTCTAGGGCACACTGGCAAGGGATGGTTGTGGTCACAAGGCAGCAACTTGAACATCAGGCCTTATGCGCCAGCAAGGAAGTTTTAATTCAATCTCTTAGTCTAAAGGAGTTGTTCACAGACTTTAAGCATGGGAGTAAATTAATCAAATTCAAATTTAAAAAAAGTTTCTGGAAAGTTTAGGGAGAATTAAATAGAAGAGCATTTCCCAATATCTTGGAATTGGAAATGATTTTAGATGATATGTAGTTTGGGCATTAAATGATATAGAATTCTGTGGGGGATAAAAAGTGTTTGGGTTTTTTTTTTATATATTATCTTTCCATGTTTTTATTAATAAAGGAAAAAGCATCTGTTAAGTGTAGGCTCTGGAGTCAGAGCACCTAGGTTTAAGTCTGCTCTATTACTAATTTTCTTGAATAAGGTATTTGTAGTCTGTGCCTCAGTTTCCATAACTGTAAGATGGGGTTCATCAAAATAGCATTTATCTTATCAGATGATTACAAAGATAAATGAATTAAATCTTAGAACAGAGCTTCACCAGAAAGCATGTAATAAATGTTAGCTATTATTTTTAACTAGTATTATTAATATTGATTTTTTAAAGTTGATTTAGTTATTTTGAGAGAAAGAAAGAGTGTGAAAGAGCAGAGAAGAAGCAGAGAGAGAGAGGGAGAGAGAGAATCCCAAGCAGGCTCCACACTGTCAGCACAGAGCCCAAAGCAGGCTTTATCTCACAAACTGAGATCATGACCTAAGCAGAAGTCAAGAGTCAGACACTTAATGACTGAGCCACCCAAGTGTCCCATTTTTTTAAACCTTCTATTATGGCAAGTGATGCCACATATGTTAATAATTTAAAACTTCCTATTAAATAGACTTACTTGATTTTAAAGAGCAAATCATTCTAAACAATACTCCTAAGGAAATAATAAAACATGAAAACATCAAACCAGTCAGAGAATACACAGGTATGGCAAATCAGGGAAAATAATATACACGTGAAGGGTTGAGATAAAAAGAAGCGCTACTAGACGCAGGCAGTGAGAAAGGGAGAAAGGCTAAGAGTTCAAATTAGGATCAGAGCAGAAAAGGTGAAGAGGAAAAAGACGAGTTAGTGAAATTTTTAGAAGGTCGAATTGACAGTACTTCTTTGCTCCCAAAATCTAGGATAGTGTCTGGCACATAGTAAGAACTCAATAAATATTCTCTGCGAAAAGGTAGATAACAGGTAAGGAAACAATAAAGAAAAAGTCTAAGACATCTCACAGTTTTCTAGTTTGAATATTTGGGTAGTTGGTGATGTTAAAGAAAGTAGAACAAGAGAAGTAGGTCCTGGAATGATGATAATGAGTTAGCAGAGGATGTGAGGAGCGTGAACTTTCAGTAAAAATCTAGATGGAGATGTCTATTAATTTACTAGAAATTCAGGACAAATGTCTTGGGTACACATAGAGATTTGGGAGCTATCAATCCTCAATTCCATGCTCTTTTTAAATTTTTCTTAAAAATTTTAATGTTTTTATTATTTCTGAGAAGGGGGGAGATAGAGCATGAGTGGGGGAGGGGCAGAGAGAGAGAGGGAGACATAGAATCAGAAGCAGGCTCCAGGCTCTGAGCTGTCAGCACAGAGCCTGATGTGGGGCTCGAACTCACAAACTGTGAGATCATGACCTGACACTTAACCAACTGAGCCAACTAGGTGCCCCGTTTTTTAAATATTTTTTTAATGTTTACTTATTTTATTTGAGAGAGAGTCAGAGACAAAGCATGAGTTGGGGGAGGTACAGAGAGAGAGGGAGACACAGAATCAGAAGGCGGCTCCAGGCTCTGAGCTGTCAGCACAGAGCTCAACATGGGGTTCAAACTCACTACTGCAAGATCATGACCTGAGCTGAAGTCGTACCGACTGACGCACCCAAGCGCCCCTCAATTCCGTGTTCTTAAGCATGTCTTTGTTTTTCCTTCATGAACAAAACAGAAAGAAACATAGGGATGGTCTCTGTATCAGAGTTCTCCAGACAAACAGAATCAATAAGATATGGATTTATACAGTAAGAGATTTATATTAAAGAATTGGCTCACATGACTGTGGAGGCTTTGTTGAGTCCAAAATCTCATCAAGGAATCTGGGAGGTTCAAGATTCAGGAAAAAGTTAGAGTTCTGGATCAAAGGCAGTCTGCTGGAAAACCAAGGAGAGGCGATGGTGTAGGGAAGACCAAAGGCAATCTGCTAGAGAATTCCCCCTTGTTCAGGGAAGTGAGCTTTTTGTTCTATTCTGTCCTTTAATTGATTGGATAAAGCAGTCTGCTTTGCTCAAAGTCAGTGACTGAAATGGAAATCTTATCCAAAATGCCTTCACAGAAACATCCAGAATATTGTTTGGCCAAATAAATGGGCACTGTGGCCCAGCAAGTTGACACATAAAATTATTACAGTTCATGTGATAAATCACTCTTGTCTTACTTTATACAGATATATCTTCCATGTAGAGTTCAATGCAATAGCAAAATTCATAATAGTCATTAGCGGTACGGAAGAAAATCTGCTTAAGAGGACCATGACCTTCATTCTTACTTATCCTCAGAAAAAGGAGAAAAATGGAACATTTTCTGTGTTCTTGAGACTACATGAGCTATTACCTGCTGGAGTCAGAAGTAATTCTGCTTCACATTAGATAGAAGGGTCAGGGTAGAAATATATACAATTGCCAGAGCCTCTCTGTATAATGGAGGAGTAAGGATTGATACAGAGAATCTTTCCCAAAACAAAAACACAGCCCAATACACCCCTTTCCATTTCCACTTTACAGCTTGAACAATGCAGCAGAAATTTCACTCCAACAAGTCTTTGGTGCACAATTTTTAGTAATTGAATTAGAGTTAAGATTAATCCCCTATGTTCTTGACAACAATCAAACCAGGTTTTACACCAAACTTCATAGTCAATGAAATAAAACAGAACTGACAGGCCTAAAAGAATGAATATCTTCAAATGACCTTTGTCCTTACCACATGCAGAGAATTATTGAGCTAGAAAAGCTCTTCCGTTAAAAAAAAAAAATGCTTCATAAGAGTGTAGAGGACCTATGAAAAGTCATTCTGCAAATGCACGTAAAATTTGAAAGTATTCCAGTAACTTGTAAAACCATTTTAGAAAAGACTATAGTTTTCTCAAAATTTATAATCAACTTGGCGATTATAAAAATACTTTATAATCTTGCATTGCTAAAAATAGTCTCCTTAAAGCAGGGCTTCTGTTTCTGGTACATTCCCAATGCAGCCCTCATGAGATCTGGTGAATTCAGGCTCTGATGCTTAATAAAAACTATGAAGGACCATTGGTTCATCAAATGAGCCTCTGACTAATTCCATCTTACACAAAATACATTTTCCAACCTGTAAATATGGTCAACATTGTTACCCCACACATTGACTTATGACTTTTGTTTTGCCAGTGAAGAACTCTAGTGTTAAGTATAGTCTTTGCATTCCAAAAACAACATGGGCTTTTTGATTAAAAAAAAAAAAATGCCTGAAGTTTGAATTGCAGTTTGACATATATCAACATGCCTGAAAACTTCCCCACATTTTAACTCAGCAATACTGTTAAATACTAGCCTAAGAACATAACATGGGTTTCTTAAATTGCACATATGAGTGAAATCATATGATACTTGTCTTCCTCTCATGAAATTATTTCATTTAGCATAATACTCTCTAGCTCCATCCACATAGTTGCAACTGGCAAGGTTTCATTCTTTTTTGTGGCTGAGTAATATTCCATTGTGTCTATATATACCATATCTTCTTTATACATTCGTCAGTCGATGGACATTGGGCTCTTTCCATAATTTGGCTCTTGTTCACAAAACAAATGATCAGAGGAGGGTAAAAAAGAGAGGAAACCCAAGAAAAGTCTCTTAATTATAGAGAACACACTAAGGGTTACCAGAGGGGAAGTAGGCAGGGGTAAGGATTATGTAGGTGATGGGGATAAAGGAGCGTACTTGTGATAGGCACCAATTGTTGTATGTAAGTGTTGCATCACTAAATTGTACACCTGCAATGAATATTAAATATAAATATAAATCCTGCATCAACTTTCACTTTTTTCCTTTTTTCTAGATATTTTCCAAATTGTATCCACTGTACACACATTGCTCTTAAAATGGAGGAAAAATATCATTTTATTAAGGGAGGTGTGGGAAGAAGGAGAACAAGCCCGAGGTTTGGGTGGGGGGAAATCTGCATGAAGCTCAAGTATGCACAAGCCCCCACTCAAGGGCTCAAGTTTGTTGACAAAGATGATAGCATTCAATATTCCCTGCCGAGTGTTATTCTCAAGTGGAATTGGTACTTGTCCTTTAAGCTCCCTCTGAGCTTGGTATCGAGAAATAACAATGAAAAAGAGGTGTTTTCCTATTGCTTTAACTAGTCAGCAAATACCGTTGCTCTCCTTGACTCAGCCATGTCCAAGACACAGGTTTCCAGTAACTGTAGCCTGTTTTGGGGCAAGGATACACATTTTAGCCAAAAAATTCAAACATGATTACCATTAGTGCTACTCTTCTTATGATATAATCCTGCAGGAGTCCTTTATCAGGTGCTGGTTAAATATACACTCAGTGGCTGGGGAAAGACTTTCCCTTGCATCTGGGGTAAACGAAAACAAAAAGTACTACTCAGGGTTCATTGTAAACCACAGGAACCAAACAACTAAAATTGATTGGAAAGTGAGCCCTTTACAGAAGAAAACCTAATCATGCCTCCTGAAGGTAAGAACTGGGATGGCACTGAATTTTCCCTCAGAACCTCATGAACAATCCCTTTTTTTTTTTGTGAACTGCCATCGGAATGACTCAGCTTCCAGGTCCAAACCTCAGTCATTCCATGCATTATTAAAATTCTTGGGGGGGAGGTGTAATATAAAAGGGCTCTCTGAGACCATGTTCTGATTCCTTTGGCCAGAAGAAAATCCCACCAGGATCTCACATAATAGATGGACGTCACTCCCCAAAGGTAAGGTGTATGTTGGGCCTTGCCCTAGATGGTCCAGTTAATACCTGTTTTCAGGAATAACTATAAATAGCTTCATTTTCACTCACCGAAATGGCCAAGTTTGGATAATGAGTTGCATGATCACCCTACACAAAGGAAAAGTAGGGCATTGTTACCAAAGAAGGGAAGGCGAGTCCGAGCAGACAAAAATAGCTACCATTAGAATGAAACTATTAGAAAGACCTGAAGCAAAGTGTTTGCTCCCAATCTCTCAGGTCGAGAGATAAGAATCAGAGTCAAAAGGCCTTCTCAGTCTTTTGCTTCCGACTCCGCCGTAAAATTAACATTCTTATACTCATTCCCTACGTGTTGAATTATTATGACTTTAACCCAATAGTTTCATCTCCTTGTCTTCCTATGTCCTTGCAACTAAATCCCTACATGTTCAAGTGTTCTATTTTACTGCTGCTTTTTTAGTTTAATCGGTGCCCTCCTGCTTTCCAACATAGAATGCTAACATCCATTCACCCAGCTTGAGGAGGGTCAGGGTGATACCAGATCCAATATTCCCCAAAGCATGTGTAGGATGCTTGCTGTATCCCTGCTGCTGACTAATAATGAGTCAAAAGACACCTTTTGATTCTGATTTCCTCCGAGAGGCTGTTCTACAAGCACGGGGTCAACTTAAAGGAAAAGGGTTTTTGTTTAATATTTTCTCCTTTCATTAGTGCACTTAAATTACTTCCTTGCAAACTCTGCTTGTTACCTAAATGTACTAGCACTGTTGTTACCTAATTAGCTTTCTTATCAGAATTTCAACCCAAAATAACAAGAAATGTAATAATGATAAGGTATTCTTCCCCCTCAAAACAGATTTCCTTTTGCGCTTTATCTCTTGGTGCTGTTCTGGCTTGTTTAATTAAAATATCAGAAATTATTAGACTCAAATTATTTCTTGATCTAGTGCTCAAATTCTCCTGAAAAGCTGCTTCTTTTGCCTCAGTATTTAAACCTTTATCAGTGTGAGGCAGCTGAATTTCTACATGTATGCAACAGGATTCATGTAATACAATATAAGTTTGGAGGAAGAGCCTAATTAGCCTCTAAATAATTAGACAGACAAATCAGATTTGCCTACTCTGGACTACCATGAACATTTAAATACTTGTGTCTCCTCTCCTGTGCTCCCAGATCCTCAAAATGAACAACATTAATGTGCAAAAAAAATGCATGAAACTTTAGCGTGGACTTGTGAAATTCAAAGCAAAGATCCTATTCATTTTTTCATTAGAAGGTTGGGAGTAAAAAAAAAAGGCACCACGTTCAAAATACTAACAAAAGTTGTATTCAAGGAGGGTAGTCATGTCTGTTACAGTCTTTAAAATAACGGATGACGAAGTATCCTCAAATCATGGCACTGAGAAGGAGAAAACTACAAGACATTCTGATTATTTCTCTCCATCATACTCTGTGAAAAAACATTGGGTTAGAATCTGTTTGTTTCTGGTGGAGGTATGTGAGAGGTTCATTTTCTTTGAAGTCGTCTGCAATATGATCCCCTTTTGCACTGTCAAGCTTGGCTATCTCAATTACCAGGCAGCCATGTTGAACTTGTGTTTCGTTGGAACTTCAATAGTTACCCCTGTGTTTGTGGGATGGCTTGCTGATGTCCATCTAGGAAGAAACAAACTGGTATATGTTTGCTTATGTCTACATTTTCTAGGTGAGTGTCCTCTTCTGACTGGATTGTTTTGCAACTGAATTGAATAGCATTTTGTTAGAGTTTTCACTATTATCCTGATCTTGCTCTTAGCATAAAATGTGATAAATGAAGAATGTTTTTTCAATTTATATTATTCTCTGTATTGTTTGAGTAATTAATGTAACTACTATTACATTGCTAGTAAACATGTATGCATATGTGTAAGTGTGGATGTGTCGATGTTTTGATACCTAGACTGTTGAAATGATTATATTTTATAATAATTACCTCTTTACATGTCTTTCTTCTGTGCTTCAAACGTGCTCCTTTTCCCCTTCTTACCCCAAACCCAAATTCGTGACAAATTCTATGTGAAACGTGAAGTCCACTTGCTTCACAACTATGATGAAATGTGCTAAGAAGGTTTTTGAAGTTCACGTAGAATAATTGAGGATGTTTTCATCAAAAGGTGGTTTTTAATTAGCGATAGAGTAATTAAAATTGCATATGCAGGCATGGTTTCTATATTGTGAACTATGGCTATATGTTAAACAAATGGATGAATTCAAGCACTACACTGTGCTTCTTTACACAGAGAAAAATAACTATATCTACACAAGTTTGGAAGTCAAGAGATTGTGAGTAATGTTGGGGAAATATCAAGATTGTTTGATAAGGTGTAAAGAATAAGTTCATGAACGGTGTAGAATCTGGGATGGAAAAGTTTAAGTCATTCTTCTGGACAACAGAGAGTCACTGAAGATATAATGAAAACATTTGGGAAATGTTTATCTTCAATAAACAGGATAGGCAAGCACAGTGAGAGGTTTTATAGAGGGAGGCCAGAATACCTCAGGAGGACAGTCTTAGAAAAGTGTTAATCCAGGAGAGAACATGGGAAAAACCATAAAAACTTGGCTACTGAATAAGAGAACAAATATGATGGAAAAACAAACATTAACTCTAAGTTTCTGAGCTGAGGAACTTAGGAAGGTAGTATGCAGTTCACCATTACTGAGAAGTGTGGCAGAGATGTAGGTTTGGGGGAACAGGTGAAGATATAAATGAGAAAGGGGTGGATATAAGGTATCCAACATCTCTCCCGGTTTCCAGCAAGTGATCAATTACCATTCACGATTCGTGAGTGTGATTAAACATATAACTTCTTCACTGCTCCAGTTTTGTTAAATAAAAACGAAGTCACGGCATGGAAAATATCCATTCAACGTTCAACAAATATTCCTCAGGGACCACTCTGTGCCAGACATTGTCCCAGGATCTGGGAATGCAACAGAGGAGGAATGCAGTCTCTTCTCTGTTGAAGTTGACTTTCCAAAGAAAGAGAAATATAAACAAGCAAATGACATTATGCCAGGAGCTCAGGAGTGTTATGATGAAAAATATTGCTGAGTAAAGAGGGCAAACTAGACAGTGACATGGTTACTATTTTGTATCTGGGAATGTTTTCTGATAAGGAGACATTTAAGCAAGCGTCCGAATGGTTAACTCTTCTTGGTAAGAGACCGCATCCATAGCACTTGATAACTTCTTATTTAGCATGGTAATTCCTATCAATCTAAATTCTTGTGTAAGCCCGCCAGTCAGAGTGGCTAAAATGAGCAAATCAGAGAACTCTAGATGCTGGCGAGGATGTGGAGAAACGGGCACCCTCCTACACTGTTGGTGGGAATGTAAACTGGTACAGCCCCTCTGGAAAACAGTGTGGAGGTTCCTCAGGAAACTAACAATAGAACTCCCCTATGACCCAGCAATAGCACTGCTAGGAATTTACCCAAGGGATACAGAAATGCTGATGCATAGGAGCACATGTACCCCAATGTTCATAGCAGCACTCTCCACAATAGCTAAAACATGGAAAGAGCCTAAGTGTCCATCAACAGATGAATGGATCAAGAAGATGTGGTTTATCTATACCATGGAATACTACATGGCAATGAGAAACAATGAAATCTGGCCATGTGTAGCAACATGGATGGACCTTGAGGGTGTTATGCTGAGTGAAATAAGTCAGGCAGAGAAGGACAAATACCATATGTTTGCACGTATAGGAGGATTAGGAGGAACTTAACGGAGGAACAAGGGGGAGAAGAAGGGGGAAATGGTGGGGGAAAGGGAGAGAGGCAAACCATGAGAGACTCTTGAATGCTGACAAAAACTGAGGACTGATGGATGGGGGGGAGGAGGGATGGGCATGGAGGAGGGCACTTGTGGGGATGAGCACTGGGTGTTACGTGGAAACTAATTTGACAATAAACTATTTGTAAAAAATAAAAAATAAAAATAATTTCTTGTGTAAGCCATCAGGCTAAGACTGAAGTTTTAGAATTTTAAAATTCCAATTTTAGAATTTGACAAACAAAAGANTTCTTGTGTAAGCCATCAGGCTAGGACTGAAGTTTTAGAATTTTAAAATTCCAATTTTAGAATTTGACAAACAAAAGACCTAAGTCAACTTCATCCCCATTCATTTTCTTACTAAAAGCTATTTCCTTGGGCCCCACTCATAGCTGCCATCAAATTCCAACCAGTCACTGAGTATCAGAGGTTCTATCAAAACTGTCTTTTATTTCAAATGTTAAACCTTAGCTCAAAAATGCAGCTTGCTTTCTCTTGATCACTAATAGCCTACTTACTGAGCTATCAGTATGACTCCAATCCATATACCTTTCTACTAACAACATTGACTTCCTTAACCAATAAATCTATATATTGGCTCTATTATCTAAAACACAAAATCCAATTTAGTACAAAAGAACCTTTACAATCTGTCCCAGATTTACCTCTCCAGACTTTTGTGTCAGCATGTGACCTCAACCATGCTGAACTGCTTCTTGTCTAATACCCTTCTTTCAAAATCTTACAGATACATTTTTGTATGCCTGAAATTCTCAACCTTCCTTCATCTTTCCACCCCATGTCCAACACTTGAAATCTCCCGTCCTTCCTTCAAGAACCATGTTGTTCACTTCTCTGTGCTCACCCATACTCTAGTCATACCTCTGTAATTTCATTTACCACATTATAATATAATTTCTACTTGTATGTCTGTCTTCTCTGATGGACTCATCAGCTTCTGGAGAGCATTGAGGGGTAGAGAAAAAGCAGTTGGTACCACATCTGGCCAAACTTGATAAGAAACATTTCAACCTCAGTAATCTAAAGGGCCAACTCTCAGGATAAATCAGTTTGTTACCAAACAGCTCTTGAGTGCATATATTATTCACATTATAAAAGCCATTGTAAGAGGGAGATAAAATATTAGACCTAATTTTTGCCTTTAGGAGCTTACAGTCTATTTTAGAAAACTAACCACATAAAACCACCATGTAAAAATTTATGCCAAAAATATGAAACCCAAATTAATTTTAAAAATGGAGGACCAAAGTAACAGCGAGAAGCCATTTTTCACTAATCAAATTGACTAAATAAATAAATAAATAAAAGAGATGATTTGACCACTTGATGGGAATTACAAAAAGAGGCAGATAACATCAGGGTTATTCTGTAACATTGGGCAAGTCACTTAACCGCACTGAATCTGATATATTTTTTGAAAAACTGGAATAAGAAAATCTATCCTCTGACATCACAAAGCTTTTCAAGAATGAAACAGTATAATACATACAATTATTTTGCAGAATTTAAAGAGCTTAGCAAAAGTATGAAATTGAATCATAATTTCTATCAAACAAGGAAAGTATTCAAGTGTGGTCCCTGAAAGATGGAAATGAGAAGAAGGTTTGACCCCCCCTCATCCCTTGTCTCTTCCTGTCTTTCCCTCCTCTAGGCTTGCGCTGCATCACTCACCTCGCCTTCTTACCTCTGGGTGTTCCAAGAAGGCTCCACCCAGGTACCTAAGAAGTGAGAGAAATCAAAGGGCATTAAAAGGAGAATGAGAAGTTGAAAAGGAGAAGAGACACTATGTTCTTCTTACAACTATGATAATGTTCTCCTTAAAACATTTCCTTTAACAGGCTTCTGACACGTCTGAGGTCTTTGAGTTTTCTATCACTCTACTGATTGAGAACAAATAACCCTAACTAACAGTGGTTGTCTCTGGGGTGGGAGATTACAGGCATCTTTAGCTTCTGATGTCTTTCCAAATTTTGTGAAAATGGACATGACTTGCTTTTACATTCTGAGAGAAAAGATACGTCAAATTTGAGGGGGGAAAGAACTAGCCTTCTGGATTCATTAAAACACATATTGAAGGAAGTTTTCACATTTAGGAAAATTGTGCTATCTTCAGAATCGCAGTGACTAACAAATATTTTAATAAGACAGTTACACAATGATGCCACGTTCAGAGTTAAAACCCTATTTATAATGTGGTCTGGTGATTCAGTTGGTCTGTGCCATATTTATTCTTTTTTCTCTCTCTATAGGCACTGCTTTGTTATCTGTGGTTGCTTTTCCCTTGGAAGATTTCTATATAGGCACACGCCATATGATTAACAATCTGCCAACAAAGGAGCAGAACGGGCTGTTTTACATGGCGCTATTGTTCGTCTGCCTTGGCACCGGAGGAATGAGAGCCATCGTTTGTCCACCAGGTGCTTACAGCCTTCAGGAGTATGGATCCCAGAAACAAATGTCTTTTTTCAACTGGTAAGTAGCACTGGCTAGAAAAGAAAACAAGGCTTTATGATATTCCTCTCTCTTCTGGGATTTCTCATTGTTTGCTCTCTGGTGCCATTTTGATGGTAATAATTCAGTTTTTATCATTGACTGTGCTGGGTAAGTGAGGATGTGACAATACCTGTAACAACTGATAGAGCCAAGGATTGTGAGATCCTATGAGTCAGGTACAGACCAACATGGCTTACCAGCACCTTCCTGAAATGCACTGATAAATTCACCTTCCAAATAAACAAGTGTGAAGTGGTTTATCATATTAAATACAAGGGGGTTTGGGAGCCAAACAGGTCTGGGTAGAAGTCTCAACTCTACTTAATACAAGCTATCTGACCTTGGTCAAGTCATTTATTCTCTCTACGTTTCTGTTTAATTATTTATGGAGGGTTATAATAATACCGCTTCTGAGATTTATTAGAGGTAATAATGTGTGCATCATGGGCAGAGAACCTGGCACATAGTAGGTGGTCAATAAGTGGTAGCTGTTATTAGTTATGTCTACGCCGGAATAGACTAATTTGGAAGAGATTATAGATGCACAGGTCAGTGCAGAGAAGACAAAAAGTATTTTACAATTTGTTGAATTGTAGTTTACAATTTCTGTACTTAACAATTTGCTGAAACATCAGCCAGCACCTCTGTCTTGCATCCAATTCTAACACCTAAAAAGAGTTTGTGTTCCACAAAAATCTAACCACCTTTCTGTAAATCTTTTTCTCTTTCAGTGAGTTCTTACACAGCTTTATGTGGTTTTAGAACCAATTTTTATTACCAAATACAGAGTCAAAAAAAAAAAAAGAAGAAGAAATGTGGACCTTAAGGTAGAGCATTTCAGTATTTAGTAGAGAATTTTGTTGTTCATCAGTCAATGTCAAGTAAATCTGAGATACATTCTTTTGTTCCCTCTTTTCTGTGAAATGATTTGCAACATTTTTCGAAATACTCTGTCTTTCCATCAACGTTAGCAATGGAAAAAAGCAATGTGCAAACAGAATCAGACAAAACATTTAAAGAAAATTCATATTAATAGCATTAAATGAAAAAATTTAGAATAATCTAGGTGTGCGTAACCATGTAACTATCCAAAGCAGCTTCTTCCTTCCTCCCTCCCTCTCTTTTTCTTTCTTTCTCTCCCCTTCCTTCCTTCCTTCCTTCCTTTCTTCTCTCTCTCCAATTATATTAATATTACAAAGCACTCAGGCCTATTTTGGATTTAGTCCAAACGTCAGAAAAAATGCAGTTTTACCAAGGGTAGAAGAGACTCTTTACTTCCTTATTGCAAATTCTGCCTCCTTGACCTGCCCAAAGGAGAAAGAAAAATCCTTCTTTTTTATTCTATTCGGAGGTTTTAATCCTTAATTAGCAACATCATTTTGATTAAATAAGACTCTGGAGGATTAAGACTGGAGAGCAATCAGTTGTTCTGAAAGATAGCTCTGGAGAATTTATTGTACTGTGGTCTTAGTCATTCAGAGTTGTGTTTAATCAAAGTGACATTTCTCAGTGTTGATTACAAAGGAGACATTATATGAATGAAATATTTCCTTTGGGAAAGGAGGGGACTCCCAATGGGTTTGTACTTTAGGCCTTTAAAGGGGGGGTGGGGAGCAGGGTAAAAATGAATTTCTGCAGCGGGGAGGAGCCAGACCAAATTTAGGATGAACACATTTCAATTTGGCTTCTTATTATTTCCTACTTTCACTAAAATCGCTAATAGAATCTTTAAAACCTAAAGTGAAAGCACCTAGAAATGTGTGTGAGGAATCAAGGCATTACTCTCTCAAGTTACAAAGGATGCTATGGAAGGTAAGCTTCTTGATGGCTGAATCTGGTTGTTTCAGGTTTTGGTTTTGTTTTTTTTTAAGTTCCTAAAACCAAGTTCCCGGAAAACTATGAGCAACTGCTCTTTGTAGTTTATAGAAAAGAATGTTAACTCTCCTGCTGTATATACTCCAGGGGGAGGGGGGAGGAGGTGGACAGGGATCCTCCTGGGCAGCAGCAACCTGATGGGATCCTGGCTCTGTCAGAGGAGTTTTATGCTTTTCAGCAGGCCCCTTAACCTCTCAGAGCACCGGTCCCTCATCCACAAAATGGGAGTACCTTGGAGGGCTGTTGTATGACAGCTTCTGTATAAAGTATCCTAGCACATCATAGGTATTCAAATTAGGGTAGCTGTTACTATTCTTAAATGACTAATAAGTCATCAGCTAAAATCATTGTCTAAAGTCTGAGTAAGAGGGAACCTGTTTAGGAGGAGGCCATCTTTAAATGGGCAACACATTAATTTAAAATCTATTTCTCCAAGTCAAAAATGCCTCGAGAAATTACAAGGTTGGTTAATATAATGAATTTCAGTAGTGTCTTTTAAAAGCCAGCATACCACTTGAATCTGTAACCACTTGAAGGCTGCATCCAGTTCTATTTTCAGCACAGATGTCAGATGCTCCTAGTTACAGGACCTTTAATGAGATGTGTCATTGCATCTATACCACCTAAAGCTTCCCAATGATCATGTTAAATACTATAGACTGGAAGTCTCAAGTATTGAGAGCACTACTTCCGAGTGGAGCTGCCAAGTGTAGGTGAGAAAACCACCCCCAGCCAACATCACCATCTGTTACTGGATCTTCCTCAACTATGTACCTTATTGAAAGAATAAAGCTAAACTCCCTGAAATCAAGAGGCACAATAATCTGCCAACATGCTTGTGCTGTTATCTAGATTAGAACCTGGCTCTTCCAGCATTTTCCAAAATCTGAGGTGTGCAATTAAGAGTCACCACACTAGAGATCATCTAGGTAAATACACCTGTGCAGAATCTTTTCTGGAAGCAAAAAGAAAGGTGGGTAATTAAGTCTGTCTATAACCATAATTTTAAGTTCTACTGCAATTAACTTCAAATCTTGCTTCCACATTTCTCTCCTTACTTCACCTGATAATTTGCATCCTATCTGCATATCAGAGTCTGTTGCTAACCAGTTACCAGAGTGAATTATACATGACTTGAAAGTCCAAATAGAATATTGGTGGAGTTCTTCAAGAAGCCTGGAGACTGACATTCCATCACATAAATTTTGAATTACTAGTACTCAGATCGATCCTATATATTTGTTTTACTCTGAAATATTCTGATGTTAATACTTACTTACTTGACTTTAATAACTTTTCTCTTAGGGAAACACCAGAGGTAAAAATTTATTATCCCACGGAATAATAAATATTATCATATTTATTATATTATAAAACAAATTATTTGTATTATATAATATTTATAATATTATATTATATTATACATTATATTTATTGTATTATATAGTAAATAAATATCCCACGAGTATGAGCCCCATGTCTGGCTCTGTGCTATCAGCTCAGAGCCTGAAGCCTGTGTCTCCCTCTCTCTCTCTCGGCCCCTCCCCCCATTCATGGTCTGTCTCTGTCTCAAAAGTAAACATTAAAAAAAGAAATACTGGGGCGCCTGGGTGGCTCAGTCGGTTAAGCGTCCGACTTTGGCTCAGGTCATGACGTCACAGTTTGTGGGTTCAAGCCCCACGTCGGGCTCTGTGGTGATGGCTCGGAGCCTGGAGCCTGCTTCAGATTCTGTGTCCCCCTTTCTCGGCCCCTCCCCTGTTCACGTTGTCNGGCTCAGTCGGTTAAGCGTCCGACTTTGGCTCAGGTCATGACCTCACAGTTCGTGGGTTCAAGCCCCGCGTCGGGCTCTGTGGTGATGGCTGGGAGCCTGGAGCCTGCTTCAGATTCTGTGTCCCCCTTTCTCAGACCCTCCCCTGCTCACGTTGTCTCTCTCTCTCTCTCAGCAATAAATAGAACATTAAAAAAAAAAAAGAAAGAAAAGAAATACTGATTCCTGGGCCTTGACATTAAAAGTTTCAAATATATTGGTTTGAGGTGGGACTCAGAGATCAGAACTCTTTTTTAAGTTGCCTAAGTAGTCAGATTTAAGAACCATTGCTCTCAGCAATGGCCTACCTTTAAGAATCACTTAAGGACTTTATTTAAAACTGTTTTCCAGACCCCACCCACAACCTCTTAGATCAGAATTTCCGGAAGCATAGCTAGAGAATGTACACTTCTATCAAATGCTTCAGAATTGTGAAAACAATTCCAGAGGTATGAGGAAAGGGGATTCCAATGTGTTCTAGGAATACCTTTGAAAAGAAATGAAACTAAACATTGAGTGCACATACTGGGTGCCACGCGGCTTTGGAAAGTTTTGCCGATTCATAGCAATTTTTCGCCACACTTAAAAATCTATCTGATTTAGAAACTCTACCTGATCCTAGAGAAAGGAAACAAAATATGGATCTACCTAATTCTGTAGTGGTAAAATCATAATATATAAAGTATATTTTGGCCAACAAAATCAAAGCAGTTCGTGGAATAATTGTATTAATATTCAAAATATCATGTGAGTTACATCCTGAAGAATGGCCTCTAAATAGCTTTAAGAGGATCAGTGGGTGCCTGGGTACCTCAGTTGGTCAGGCATCCAACTTTGGCTCTAGTCATGATCTCACGGTTCGAATCCTGCATCAGGCTCCACGCTGATGAAGGAGAGCCTGCTTGGGATTCTCTCTCTCTGTCTCTGTCTCTCTCTCCCCTTTCCTGCACACCTGCACGCTCTCTCTCTCCATCTCTTAAAATAAATAAATAAAGTTTTTAAAAGATACATAAAGGAATCGTGAAACCTTCCAAAATTCTATTTGCCTGGGTCCTAGTCAAGTTTAACAAATGCTACCCACCTACTCTAATAACAATAGGTACCACCTTTAACTTTGCCAGGGTTGTAAGCTTTCAGGAAATACACTCAGAATTCCTCTCCAACATACAATTGTGGAAACCAAAGAATATTGGGAAAAGAAAGAAAGACAAATTTCTTATGTGTCTTACTGCTCCTGCTCTTAAAACCTGAGTGGTCGCATTTAAAATTAGTAGGTACATGACTAGGGACTTATTTCCATCAGTAAACATGTGATAGTCTAAAGATCTTAAGGAAATAAGAAAATGATATATAGGAGGAGGCAGGAGAGAGGAAGGGAGGAGGGGCAGGGAGAGCAAGAGAGAAAAAGTAAAGTATTCTCCTAAATTTCT
Organism: Crocuta crocuta; assembly: GCF_008692635.1. Taxonomy (NCBI): domain Eukaryota; kingdom Metazoa; phylum Chordata; class Mammalia; order Carnivora; family Hyaenidae; genus Crocuta; species Crocuta crocuta. The sequence continues at coordinate 1,922,800 of NW_027528869.1, forward strand.
TATTTAAAAATATACCTTTTACTTTAATCATACTGTCTATTCNAAAAAAAAAAAAGAAAGAAAAGAAATACTGATTCCTGGGCCTTGACATTAAAAGTTTCAAATATATTGGTTTGAGGTGGGACTCAGAGATCAGAACTCTTTTTTAAGTTGCCTAAGTAGTCAGATTTAAGAACCATTGCTCTCAGCAATGGCCTACCTTTAAGAATCACTTAAGGACTTTATTTAAAACTGTTTTCCAGACCCCACCCACAACCTCTTAGATCAGAATTTCCGGAAGCATAGCTAGAGAATGTACACTTCTATCAAATGCTTCAGAATTGTGAAAACAATTCCAGAGGTATGAGGAAAGGGGATTCCAATGTGTTCTAGGAATACCTTTGAAAAGAAATGAAACTAAACATTGAGTGCACATACTGGGTGCCACGCGGCTTTGGAAAGTTTTGCCGATTCATAGCAATTTTTCGCCACACTTAAAAATCTATCTGATTTAGAAACTCTACCTGATCCTAGAGAAAGGAAACAAAATATGGATCTACCTAATTCTGTAGTGGTAAAATCATAATATATAAAGTATATTTTGGCCAACAAAATCAAAGCAGTTCGTGGAATAATTGTATTAATATTCAAAATATCATGTGAGTTACATCCTGAAGAATGGCCTCTAAATAGCTTTAAGAGGATCAGTGGGTGCCTGGGTACCTCAGTTGGTCAGGCATCCAACTTTGGCTCTAGTCATGATCTCACGGTTCGAATCCTGCATCAGGCTCCACGCTGATGAAGGAGAGCCTGCTTGGGATTCTCTCTCTCTGTCTCTGTCTCTCTCTCCCCTTTCCTGCACACCTGCACGCTCTCTCTCTCCATCTCTTAAAATAAATAAATAAAGTTTTTAAAAGATACATAAAGGAATCGTGAAACCTTCCAAAATTCTATTTGCCTGGGTCCTAGTCAAGTTTAACAAATGCTACCCACCTACTCTAATAACAATAGGTACCACCTTTAACTTTGCCAGGGTTGTAAGCTTTCAGGAAATACACTCAGAATTCCTCTCCAACATACAATTGTGGAAACCAAAGAATATTGGGAAAAGAAAGAAAGACAAATTTCTTATGTGTCTTACTGCTCCTGCTCTTAAAACCTGAGTGGTCGCATTTAAAATTAGTAGGTACATGACTAGGGACTTATTTCCATCAGTAAACATGTGATAGTCTAAAGATCTTAAGGAAATAAGAAAATGATATATAGGAGGCAGGGGAGAGGAAGAGAGGAGGGGCAGGGAGAGCAAGAGAGAAAAAGTAAAGTATTCTCCTAAATTTCTTATTTAAAAATATACCTTTTACTTTAATCATACTGTCTATTCACCAAAATCAATATCTTCCTTTATTGAATTGGTTCTTCTTTAACTGCAGCATTGAAAACAAAATTATTGATAAAAAGTAAGACCTGTAAAAATCCCATTTGATCCTTCTTTCACCAAAGTCATGGCTACCAGAGTATTCTCTGAAGTATTTCAATGGGCCCATGTTTCTACTAAAAGAAGCAACCTTTGACAACAGCCATCCACCAGGAAATCAGCGCCCAAGTGTTTCCTTGACTCTTCCAAACAGTTCAATTTTATCCCATTGAAGAGCCTCAAATCCCCTGGTGAACTATCTCAATATTGTTCAGTACAGAATAAAATATTCTCCCTCGACTCTGTAAATTGTCCACTACTACCGTGAACACCTGAAAGCTTGTCTCCCCTCTTGGTATCTTCTCAGGCTACGAAAAACCATTTCAAACAATTTCCTCTAAAATCACTTACAAAAACTCTGAAGAATGTGAATTTTGGTCAGTCTAAGACATGAGAAAATATTTGAGTGACTCTAATAATGATTACTAAATAACTTAAGGCAAATATTTAATCTCAAAAGAAATAATCTCAAAAGGATTGCTGGGGTTTTAGCAACAAGTTCCCCCCCCCCTTATTTGTATTCAATACCACAGGATCATGAAGACAAAAAAAAAAATCAGATTTCTATGTACTCCCAGTTATTTGCAGTTCCCAGTCTGTATTTAAAAGTAGACTAAAGAAACATATTTTTACTGCTGCTTTCAATTTTCCTTAATCACTGGCATTTATTTTGCTTTAGTGCTTTGCTCTCTGACTTTCTGTGTGAGAGGTGCTTTATATACTCAATTTGCTAGTGAGCTATGAGATGAAAGGAGTCTTAATGGTAAGTTTGAAGATGGTGGATTTTTATTTCTTTTATTTTTTTTTTTACAGTTGATACATATACAATTTCACCTTTAATTATCTATGGCTTATCCTGTCCATGGATCAATAAAGGCATATATAAAACATGCCTGTATTGGGCAATTCTTTCAGAAAATTACCCAATCAAATAGGTGAGACGGCATTTGTTAAAATACATGTAGTACTTTGCGTGAAATCTCTTCCCACACGTAGATATTCAGCACTATAATTCTTTTGTTTCTAACTACCTTTCACAAGATTTAAGTCTTGGAATAATTGTAATTTTCCTTGACCCTCTTTAGAAGAATTTAGTTTACATCACTGTGGGATGTTCGGAAGAGCCACACGATGTCCTGTTGGATTTTCTCAGCAACATTTAACATTTAAAAAAGGAGGGGGGTTTCCTAAAGATTGAAAGAAACGTAACACTGCTTGCGGCTCCAGCTTCTCTCGGTTGCTAACAGCCACAACTCAAGTGTGCAGCACGAAAGGGTGACCGACCGGAGGCTGAGCCTAGGGACTCTCCCCACTTGCTCTACAGAACTGTCTCACCGGCATCGTGACAAGTTTCCGTCAGTGGATGGTAGTAAACCAGTTCCCTCAGCATGGCCGTGTTTGATGTTTGATTACTTTCCTGGGTCAATGATTCAGTTTGTTTTTCTATGTTGCTGTTTGATCAGATGATTTTTAATGAACTGCTGGGTTTTTCACCAATTACTTATTTACTGTCCGTTTAGTGTGGGCCTAGAGCCGTGTGGCCCCCTTAGCATTACCTATGGCAAGTACCCAGTATCCAGTCTTCTCTCTCTCCTCCTCCTTTAGATGATTTTCTGGCCTTTTCTTTTCTCCTCAGACTTTCAATTTGCCCTCCCTGTAGCCAGTCGTGCCTGGTTACTCTCCTTTCACTTAGAGAGGAAACAAAGGAAGGAGAGGAGAGGGGAAAGGAGAGAGGGGAAGGGGAGAGAAGGGGGGAGGGAGGAGAGGAGGGGAGGGGAAGGGAGGAAAGCAGGAGGGAGACAGGGAGGGAAGGAAAAGGAAGAAAGAATGGATTAGGAGAAGTAGAGGAAATGCAGAAGGATGACCCCTAGTGGTCATACTCTTGACAGACCCATCCCCCAGAGTCTGGGCACAGCCCGTGACCTGACTCCACCCGCTACAATTTGGCAGGGACTACAGAGTCTAAATCCTTGATTATGTTGCTACATGGCGACAGTGAAGGGATTTTGTGGTACAATGAAAGTTTCTAATTATTTGGTTTTAAATTCATCAAAGAAGAGATTATCCCGGATCTAATCTTAGTGATAATGTTAAGTTTGCCAAAACTTAGATCTGTTAGTGTTTGCCCAAATGAAATATTTACCCAAACTCATAAAACTATATATTTAAACAGGTATTTTGTTGTATTAAATTCTCCCTCAATAAATGTTTTAATTTCATGTTAAGACCCTTCTCTGCAATGTGATTCTAACAGCAGGGACTTAGACCCAATGAAAGGTTGATGGGCAGAGATTATTTCTCCAGAACTAGCATACCAGACTGCTAGTTTAGGTACTTATTTGTAATACTAGTTGTTAGGAAGAGATACTGAAAGTCTTATGCAAATGACACTCATGTCTTTGGTTTAACGCATTGTCCAGGTATGACCTGAGTATTCCTGAGTGTACCCATACTTTAAAAAGTGGAATAAACAGGAAGATTCAACTCTTTTTAACCACGCAATCTTTTCCAGATTCATTGTGCATATTCAGTGAAGTATTGTGTATGGCTTCTCTAGCGCCAAGACACAGAGAGTGGGTGCTGTAGAGGCTGTATCGCCTGCAAAGCCTAAAATATTTACGATGAGGCCCTTTGCAGAAAAAGTTTAGAAAAGAGAACACATTCTTTCCATACGTATTCTCAAAAGAAATGAAACACAGGTAACAGAACTGATAAAACCCTATAGCTGATATGTATACACTTATTGAGAATCTAATAGACAATATTTGCAAATTCTAGCCCAGTCAACATGCCACCATTTTATAGCCTTCATGTATATAAAAGCATTAAAATTCGTGATTGTTATCTGAGGTAACTGAATGGCATTTTTAATTCCGTCTGTGCACCCAGGTTTTGCTGGATCATGAACCTGAAAGCAGCCATTGTCTTTCTGGGAATATCTTACATCCAGCACTCAGGGGCCTGGGCTTTGGTTTTACTCATTCCTTCTATGTCTACACTTATGGCTCTGATAACTCTTCATATGATGCACTGTAACCTGATACATCAGCCAGAAAAATGTAAGTAAACCACACTCTACATTATTTTTTTGGTTTTTATGGATTTCTTGACACCTTTCTTCCTCTTTGATCCCCTGTAACTTCTCTTTCAGCTCACAGAATTTGTAGATTCTGCCAATTACTACCCTTGAGAGCAACAGAGTTTGCAAGAATATCAACAGTCTCTAATTTCTCTTATTTTTCTCTCGTTAAAAAAGGTTACTAATGTGTTATTTTTAAACATAAACAAAAGTAGGAAAAAATCATTGAAGCACTCTATCTCGCTCCCAGCTTCAATTATTATCAACTCCACTCACTCTTTCCCCTATCCCTCCTGGTAATTTTGAAGCAATAATTAAATATTATAGCATTTCATTTGTGTGTATGTGTGTAAATTACATACTTTAAAAAATATTCACAATGTCATTATTACACACACACAATGAAAGACACACACAGAGAATTTCTTAACCATTGAATATCTGGTCACTGTAACAAATCTCCATTGCCATTTTTTATTTTTATTTGTTTTTACTTTTTAAAATGTTTTTAATCATTTTTGAGAGACAGAAAGAGACAGAACACAAGTAGGGGAGGAGCAGAGAGAGAGAGAGAGGGAGACACAGAATCAGAAGCAGGCTCTAGGCTCTGAGCTAGCTGTCAGCACAGACCCCAACACGGGGCTTGAACTAGATAACTGTGAGATCATGACCTGAGCCAAAGTCAGATGCTTAACCAACTGAGCCACCCAGGCGCCCCTCTGTTTCCATTTTTTAAATTCGATTATTTTTTGTTCTGTTCAGATCAAATCTAAATAAAGTTTGTACCTTCCAAATGGCAAATTCGTCCCTTAAATCTAATATATAGCCCCTTTCATTTCTGTCTCTTCCTCTTTCATTTCTGTCTCTTTTCAATTTATTAAAGAAATCTGAACATTCTGTTCAGTCTGGATTTCACTGATTACATCCACATGTCATGCAACAGGTAATTTTCCTTCTTATTTCCTGTAAATTGTCTGAAAGACCTAGATGCTTGATCAGATTAAGATTTTGGGGGGCAAAATCCCTGCATAGATGATGTTACAAACTTCGGCCACGAGGTGTGATGTCTGATTCTCTGCTTTTGCAGTAACCATCCCACTGAGGATTTCTGCCCAAGTCCATACTCCATGGTAGGTTGCAGAGTGAGGATATTCTGTTTCCTCCTTTATTAGCTGAAATAATTCTATAAAGAAAAGTATCTCTTCATTATTCAGTATATAGAGGTACACTTTATATAAGAAAAAGAAAGCAAATGTTTAATTCCTTTCCTCTCTTTCATGACTGTCAACTAATGAGTTGAGCTTCTGTATCTTCCATAGGTAATCTGTTAGTTGTTTTTTTTTAAGTTTACTTATTTATTTAATTTGAGAGAAAAAGAGGNAGTCCCCCTGTTTACATATTGTTAAAAAATTATCTTTCCATTTTTGCAGTAAAGGAAAATATTAAAATTTCATATGTGTGTATATGCTTCCATGTATGTATTTTCCCCCTCTTCATATAAGCAGAAGTGTATTATTCACTTCTCTCACCTGCTTTCTTAGTTAACATAACCTAGGGACTGCTTCATAATTGTATATAAAAATATGCCCCATTCCTTTTTATAGCGGCCTGTCCCTCCTTGTGTAGTGAGCCATTGTTTATTTTACCAATCTCATATTGATGGATATTTGGGTTGTTTTTTTTGCTTTTGCTATGTTAAGTAGAATCTAATGAATAGCTTCATGTAATTCTCTCTGCATTTTCCCCCTAACTTAACTTCAGGATAGATGCTTAGAGGTAGGACTGTTAAGTCAAAAAAGTAAATCTACATACAATTTTGCTATGTTTTGGCAAATTCCCTTCCAAAGTGGTTGTAGCATATTGTGTGTCCACCAAAAAGGCATGAGAATTCCTGTTTCCCCAGTCTCTACAACGGAGTAATGTCGAGCAAAATGAGTTGTATTTTTAAAAATTAAACCCATCTACCAATGTTACTTCCTCCCCCTCCCTCCACCGTACCTGTGAAGTAGGTGGGAAGGGTACCATGTATCCTTTTACAGCTCAGACTCCATATGCTCTGCTCTGCAACATATACAGTGGCACCTTCAGCATATCTTTACCATTTTCTCTACCATATTATTTTGAACTTATCTACTTATGAATATAATTAGGTATTCCCATTCCTTATAAATGCCTGGAATATGGTAAATGTTTAGTGTTTGTTATTGTTAAACTGATTGCAGAAACAGAGGCATAATTAAACAAGATGAGTGGCCAAGGACCTCATGGAAAACGGCTGAAGTGGAGCCAGAAGCCAGGCCTTATTCTTCTCAGCCCGAGCCCATTTCATTATACCACTTATGGGGGCCTGGAAAACATCATCCACAGAAGCCTCTGCCCTGCTTTTCAGAGCTCTGTGGTCTGCAGGACTCAGTTAAGCAGTGCCCATCCCCCTGAGGGTCTGTGGAATGGGTTCAACGTCCAGAAAGGTATCTGAGAGACAGTCTTTGTCAGCCCCGCATAGCAAAAAAGAGAAAAAGGTCAAGTATAGAATTTTATGGAAAGACAACGTTAGCCATTTTTGGAGTGCGTAATTATCAAATAATTCTGGATATTTGTGAATATATATCTTAACAATTTTTATACTGTTATATACACATATAATTTTTCAATTCAGAAATTTTCTAAATATGCCATCCATCCATTTGCTTCCTGATTTCTTATTTGAGAATATACTTATCTGAATTGAGAAATACAATTCTTCAAGTAATACAGTTGTATATAAAGTGTTCACCACCAGCCTATTTGTAATCCGTATGTTACGTATTTTAACATATGATAAAGTAACCCTTCCTTGGAAACTTACAAGGAAAAATTTTATTAGCAGCGACCAAAAGTATAACAGAAAATGTTCGTGAGGAATTTACTTCACACAATGCTCCATAAAGTGAACAGTTTTCAGTTTTTAGTTTTGTCCTGTTTTCTATGTCCAAGTTATAAGATCACCCAACTATGATGTAGTAAAACTCTGTCTTCCCTCTTAGCAAAGTATATAATCCTTATTTTGGCTTCTTCTTCTCTGATGACTAAATTGGAAAGTCCTCAAAGCTGTAATTCAAAGCCATAGGTGACCTTAAAGAAATGATTTTTTATATGCTACCTTTTATTTTAAGGTAACTTTTCAAATGTAGACCATGCATTCCATTATGTTTAGCTGTCAAGCACCGCCTTCATTTGCATTTCTTCCCACTGCTATAATTTTGAGAACTGGCAGGTGACCAAAGAAGAAAAAATGTGCATCTACCATCAGAGTGCAATGTAGGCTTTTTTTATTATAATTAAGTAGCATAGATATTCATGATTAGATCAAGGTCAGAGGAGCAGAACATCAGAGCCAAGGACTTAAAGGTACAAAGAATAGAAAAATTGCTTTCTAAAGTTTTTTTTTAAATAGTAATAGCTACAATCTTTAAGTTTTGCAATAAAACGTTTAAAATAGCTCATCTGTTTTATTTTAAAATGTGCACGCCTGGTGTGTTTGCCATGCACATTTGAACCAGGGCTTGAAGTCTCAGTTGTATTTTCATTCCAGTTTTTTTTTTTTCAACTTCCCATTTCTGCTCCTGGTGCAGAAAAGCAATTTGAAAATTATAATGACAATGGATTTTTAAAAAAAAAAAAAGCTGAGTCTGCACAACACCCAAAATTATTTCTACAGAAGGCATGAATTTTCTATTAAGTCTAATGGATTAATCCAAGGAGGTGGTGTGATATTTACACGTCGATGTTTTCAACAGGATATCCCTAACATTCAGGGATGACTCCATGATTTGATGGGACAACTGCTGTCCTTTTGGGGCAGACAGATTATTGTACAGCTCCTTCCTTGCCCTCTCTAACTAGCTTGGGACTCCCTCCCAGTCCATCTGATCCATTTAGGCTTGCTACATCCCTGCCTTCTTTCTCTCTGACTTAAAACTTGTATGGTATGTTATCCACTCCTTCTCAATTGCCTTGGCTAACTTTTCTCCCATGACAGTCTTCTAACTGATGCGGAGCCCTGGGACTCTTTCCAGGAACCCCATGTCTCCCCATACTCCTTCCTTAAGTAATCTCTAATCCCACAGTTTGTAACACCAACTATACACCAAACACTCAGTTCATATTGGCCTCACCTTGAAACTCATATTTTCAATGTCTATTTGACCTTTTTTAATGGTAGAACACTTTTATTTCTCAATTTAATACGTTCCTACACGTTTTATCTCCCCTTTCCCTTCATATATGTGTATTGTGAAATTCAGAAATAAGACTTCTAATCAAACTGTGGATTGACCACCTGTTTAATGCTACCTCTCAAAACTTCATTAAAACAAAAATACAAACGGGGCTCCTGGATGGCTCAGTCGGTTAACATCTGACTCTTAATCTCAGCTCAGGTCTTGATCTCAAGGCTATGATTTCAAGCCCTGTGTTGGGCTCCACACTGGGTGTGAGGCTTATGTAAATAAATAAATAAATAAATAATCAATCAATCAAATACAAATACAGAAACAAAAAGATACAAGCTCTCAAAATTGAAAAAGAACAGAAAACAAGTCATTAGAAGACAAGAGACTTTCATGCATTTCTTGAAGACAAAGTTCAACATTTTAACTTGGTTTTCTTATGGTCCTCTCAGGCTTAACCTGACCAAAATTCAACTCCCGATTCATTCAACTGCAACCCAGCCCCTTTCTTTTGTTCTCTGTCTTGTGTAAGTCAGCAACACCCAGTTTTTTGCAGGATAAATAAGTAGCCATCCTCAATATTCTCTTTTGTTCAAACTCCTCCCACATCAGAAAATAATGCCAGTTGTTCAAACACACATCCTATTCTGTCCGCTTCTCTTCTTTGCTATCACATGTCCAAGTCACCACTATCTCTCTCTTGTCCTCTGTTAGCTTCCTTCTTGTTTTCCAGAACTTATTATCCACACAGCTACCAGACTTCCAGAGTAACTTTTTAAAAGTAACATCCTATAATACCTCTCCTCTGCATAAAATTTCTTAATGGTTTCCCATAATACTGAGGAAAAAGTCCAAGTCCCTTACTTTAGCCTATAAAGTCTGATCCCTGACCAACTCACTTCCTTCGAATCTTCTTACTAACTGAGCTACTGCCTCATTGACCTGTCCATTCATTCCTGAATCTCTCTCAGCTCATTTCTACCCTATGACATGCCTGGCGTATGTCTTTTCCCTACGTTCAGTCATTCAATCCCTACTTTCAGTCATTCGATCCTCAGTTCAAATTTCAACTCTTTTGGTTGTCTCTATACTCTATCTGATGAGTGTCTGTCTTATCAGTCCATTTTGTTTTCATCCTTGAACCTGCCTGATATTTTTCTGCTTGGGTAGTGTCTCCCCCACCAGAAAGATAACTGAGGGATTTGTGGGTCTTGTTCACCACTATATTCTCAGGACCTGAAAAGCCCTGGGCACATAGTAGGCATTTAACATGTTGAATGAATGATGACTGCATTCACATTTATTTGGAATCAATTATGTGCCCTTGCTGTCCTAGCTAAAATTTTAGACCTTATTCATTATCAATCATTTCTTGTTCTTTTTTAAAAAAATGTGTTAATATTTGGGGCATCTGAGTGGCTCAGTCTGTTAAGCCTCCGACTTCGGCTCAGGTCATGATCTCACAGTTCGTGGGTTCAATCCCCCCCTTCGGGCTCGGTGCTGACAGCTAGCTCAGAGCCTGGAGCCTGCTTTGGATTTTTGTCTCCCTCTTTCTCCGACCCTCCCCTGCTCATGCTAACTCCCTCTCTCTAAGAAATAAATAAAATATTTAAAAATTTTTAAAAAATAAAAATAAAATTTGTTAATGCTTTATTTATTTTTGAGGCAGAGAGAGACAGAGCATAAGTGGGGGAGGGGCAGAGGGAGAGAAGGAGACACAGAATCCTTATCAGGCTCCAGGCTCTGAGCTGTCAGCACAGATGCTGACATGGGGCTCAAATACATGAACTGTGAGATCATGACCTGAGCCAAAGTCGGACGCTGAACCAACTGAGCCACCCAACAACCCCAATCATTTCTTGTTCTTAACCATTTTGTTTTTGTTGTTTCATATCACCCTATCAGATATAATTTTACTTGTTTAAATAAATTCACTTTTCTAAGTGTGTATTCAGTTGAAGCCAGTGCTACTCAAAGCCTTGTCCACAGAGAAGTGCTGATCCGTGAACTGTTTGTTATTGGTATGCAACAAAATAAATATAGGCACTGAGAAAAAACATGTAGGAATATTTAAAGACAGTTAGATTTTATGTCTGTTGAATCTAATAATAAAAATATCAGGATTATATTTTATATGTCTTTGTTTTATATGTCTTTAGATATTACATTTTATTGTATTTTAAAAATGTATTGGGGTGCCTGGGTGGCTTAGTCGGTTAAGGTCCAACTTTCGCTTAGGTCATGATCTCGCGGTTCGTGGGTTCGGGCCCCGCGTCGGGCTCTGTGCTGACTGCCAGCTCAGAGCCTGGAGCCTATTTCAGAGTCTGTGTCTCCCTCTCTTTCTGACCCTCCCCTGCTTGCACTGTCTCTCTCTCTCTCTCCTAGAAATAAATAAAAATATTTTAAAAAATGTATTGACCATAATAGTTGAGACTTTTTTTTTTTTTTAACACAGCTAGCTTAAGAAGCAATAATCTAAACTACTTCTCTTTAGAAATAATACGAGGGGCACTTGGGTGGCTCAGTCAGTTGAGCATCCGACTTCAGCTCAGGTCATGATCTTGTGATTTAGTGAGTTCAAGCCCCAGATCAGGCTGGCTGCTGTCAGCACAGAGCCTGCTTCAGATCCTCTGCTCTCCTCTCTTTCTGCCTTTCCCTCACTTGCACTCTCTCTCTTAAAAATTAAAAAAAAAAAAAGAATAAGATAAAGATATTTAACTGTTTAATAATATTGCAGGTATCAATTTACCATGCATTAAGAGCAGATGCAAGCTTATCTTGCAACGAATAGTGATTTGCTTAAGCAAAAAATGAATAATGGGTTCAAAACATGTATTTAATGTAATTCCCTGAATTTAAAAAATAGAGGGAAAATTAGGAACAATATCTTTGGAAATTATCTTTCACCCTGTGAATAGTTATCATTTCTCATAAAGCTTATTTGGAGGCACAGAATAAGTTGGATTAGTGCCAGTAATGACCCTGCTACCTGCACAACACTGTTTTGCAAAAGGCAGGCAGAGAACAGGTTGATGAGCAACAGAGGCAAGACCCCAAGGGAATGTCAGGGAGTTGAGTCTCCTCACCCAGAACTGTTCAAATTCAGTCTCCAGGCTCTTCATCAAGACACTCTCAGTTCTAGTCGCCCTAAAATCTTAAGTAAACTGATTGAAATAACTAGGAAAGTCTCATGATAGAGCAGCTCTTCCTGCAATAATAAAAAGATGTCCCTCTTCTTTCCTAAGAGACACAACCACTCACACACAGGTGCTTCTGCTCCCCTGGCCCTCTCAGTCCCTGGGCTTTCATCTGTGTCTGGCAATAGTGACGAAGAAGAGGCAATAGTGACTACCGATGTGAGTGCATAGGAGATGCAATTATTCCAACATACTTCCACTTGACCTCAACACACTTCACAGAGGCCACCAAAGAGCCACGGCTGTAATCATTCTTGGTCACTACCAATTTGGGCTGGATTTGATTCAGTGACTCAGAGGTTAAAGGTTCCATATTCAATTACCAGGCCCCCAGCTTCCTCAATTAATCAAAGCCTGACATAATAGGTCTATTACAACTCTTAAAAGAGATCAAATCAATATAATCACTCTATAACCATAAAGAGAAATATTAATAAATATCCTTTATTTAAATATGAAAACCAATACTCTGGCACTTAAATGAATTTGGCTAGAATGTATTTCATCTAGCATTTTATTGTGAGAAACGTGAACATAAAATGACAATCAAACTGTACTCTGAGTTTCTATAGTGGCCTTCTTTGGAGAAACTCAAACATTTTTACATTCATTATATCATTCATCCTTCAACCATGGTTTGGTGTCTATGTAATTTGTGGAAGGATTTATCTGGTCAAGGGAGTACTATGAAAAATTGTAACAATTATGATGGCACAGCTGAATTGCTAACTAAACGGAGAGTGGGGGTAGTCTCCTATCTGTTCCATCAGGAAGTCCTAATGGAGTCAAAGAAAAGGTGGAATCTGAAAGATCATAAAAAAAAAAAGCAACAATGAGGTTGCAAATCACTAGCAGTAAGTGACTACTAACATCTGAAGCAATAAAGTGCTTCTGTTGCCAAAGCGACAGCCATATAAACCCAGAGGAAACTACTGGAAAAGTCAAAAGCCAGCTAATCCAATCTGAACTTTAGTGACACTATCAACATCTATAAAGTCATTTGAAGAGTTCAAAGTTTAACCTTACATCTGAAATTCAAGGATAAAGTCAAAGCAGAGAATACATTTTGCTTCATCTCCATGTCAAAATGAGAAACCCCCCCTCTACCTGACAAGTGAGGATTATGTATGTAACAGTTTATATTTTAAAAAATAGTAATAGTTCTTTGTGTTAAGGCTGTAAAAGAAAGTTCTGGTTGTCGTATTCATTAATGAGTTAGACTTCTAAGAGATTGCGGAATTTCTTACTTTGGTGTTTTATTTTGTCACCTTTCTTCCCTTTTGAGTATGTTCCCATTGATCTTCCCTTTTTCATTTTTTACAGCAGCTGTCAAGCACCACCTTGGGCTGGTCACCAGGATGCCAGAGCCCTTGTCAGAAGCTTGTTCCTTTGAATTCAGCCCCTTGGGTGCTAAAACCTTCTCACTCACTTTACTGCCCTTCATCCTTGCAATTGTCATCTTTCTGATTGACATCTTCGAAAATTGAAGAACAATTCCTTTACTAATACATAATATTTCAAATTAATTGCAGGTTACTCCCTCCTGACAACCTTTGGGGTGTTTGTTAATGCACTGAAAACATGCTGTCTGCGGTACTGCCCTCTTGCGGGAGACGTGACAAGCTGGCTGGACCACGCCAAGACAAAAAATGGCGGCTGCTACAGTGAGCTTCACGTGGAAGACACAAAATTTTTCCTCACCCTTCTCCCTCTCTTCATTTTTCAGCTCCTTTACAGAATATGCATCATGCAGGTAAGGAGGGGTAATGAATCCCACCCCGAAAACAATAAAAGGATTGCATGTGACCCTTACCAGTAACTATTTTCATCCCAACAAGCTCTTCTCATGTACTGTGTCAGGGAGTTATCCTATAAATGCTTCCCATCATCACAGGCTCCAGTTTGGTTTTTTTTTTTTTTTTAATTTATTTCTAGGAGAGAGAGAGAGACAGCATGAGCAGGGGAGGGTCAGAGAGAGAGGGAGACACAGACTCTGAAACAGGCTCCAGGCTCTCAGCTGGCAGTCAGCACAGAGCCCGACGACG